>NC_091951.1:98906036-99206036 GCF_031021105.1 Erythrolamprus reginae
TGAGTCTAAGGAGAAGGGCGGCATAAAAATTGAATAAATAAATATCCATCCATCCATCCATTTTATATACTGCCCAACTCCTCAAGGACTCTTATACTGCTAAGTTAATATTGTAGAATTGCCTTCTACTGACTTGTATAGGTAATCCTCCACTTAGGTTCAGAATTGAGACCCCAATTTCTGTTGTTAAATGAAGTATTTGTTAAATGAGGTTTGTCTCATTTTAGGACCTTTCTTGGCACAGTTGTTAAGTGAATCACTGCCTTTGATAATAGCAATAGCATTTAGACTAATATACCGCTTTACAGCCCTCTCTAAGCGGTTTCAGAGAGAATTGGCATATGGCCCCCAACAATCTGGGTCCTCATTTTACCGATCTTGGAAGGATGGAAAGCTGAGTCAACCTTGAGCCTACTGAGATTCGATCTGTTAAACTGCTGGCAGCCGGTGATCAGCAGATGTAGCTTGCAGTATTGCACTCTAACCACTGCACCAATGAGGCTCTGCTTATCTAACTTGATAGGTTAGCAGCCTGGTTATTAAGTGAGTCTGGCTTCCCCATTGACTTTGTCAGGTCAAAAAGGAGATTGCATGACCCGAGACATTGCTACTGTCATAAATATGAGTCAGTTGACAAACATCTGAATTTTGATGACCTCAAGATGCTGCAACAGTCGTAACTCTGAAAAATGGTCATATGTCACTTTTTTCAGTGCTGTTGTTACTGTGGAAAGTTCACTCCAAAAGGACAGTGCCACAAACTCCACAGCACTGGACACTCAGAAAACAGTGCCAAGAGACTCAAGCCAGGCCTTCCCATTAAGAAAACCAAGCATCAGCTGAAAGGAAAACTCATAGCAGCCTGCTGTTACAAATGTAACAAAGCTGACCACTAAAGTAGAGCCATTAAGATAAGGCGAATCAGGCTAAAATGAACTCTCCAAGTTAAACTGAAACTCACTTTTTCCTGCCCCTGAAAGGATTAAACCCCAAGGACAGGAAAAACAAAAGACCTGGGGACTAACATTAACCCAGGAAAACAAAACCCACGGAAATCAGAAACACATAAAAACCCATTAAGCTGCAGGAGCTTCAAGGGGGGTTTAAGCATAAAAGGTTGATTCACACTCCCAAGCAGCTTGCAAGCCAGGAACACTCCAGCTGTGTCACTTTTTGCTTCTTGCCTTCTTACATTAAAAGAATCCCAATTTCTGACAGCTGGCTTCTGCATCCATTTCTTCTCAGCATCTGTGGTGTGTCCCAGCTGGGTATGAATTGGGGAAAATTTCTTCCAACATAACTTTGAACGTCACTAAATGAATCAATAGGCACGTAAAGAACTAGCATTTTAACCATCCTTCCCAGAAATATATCAATGCCTTAAGTGAATTGTAAGTCACTGAATTGAATTGTAATGAATTGTAAGTCGACTACTTGTAATAGCTATTGTGATTATTTTGGGTCTTGTGAAGATGAGAGATAAATGTATTTCATTGCATTTATTTTATATAGTTGAATCAGTTTTGAATCCTGCCTCATCTAGTCCACAGTTTTTTTGACAATGGTTTCCCATGTAGCTTGCCATTACTTTTTTCCTAAGGTCCAGGGAATGATTGTCTCAAGCTCACCTGTTTTATGCTTAAGGTGGGGACCAATGATATTAACAGCCCTACTGCAAACTCTGAAAATATGTCCATGTGAAAAATACCTTTAAAAAAAAACCTGAATTGTTCCATTAGTCACACTTTTTGATACCCAAAAGTTCACCAGCGCCGAATTAGGTTCTCCCCCACATCTAATAGTACCAAATGCAGCCCATCCACCATTCACTTATTAAGCATAAAATTAATACAAACCACCAGGATAAATTTTCCATTTTATTTCACATTGTCTTCAATTTATCACCTTCCATATGCACACATAACAATGTGGCTATGAGACACTTCCATTCTGCCTTTAGAATCAACTAGTTTAGATGTTTAATAAATGGGGCACATAGTCCATAATGTCTAGAAAAATCAAGCCCCCGCTCTCCCAAGCCAATGCAGTCACAGATATCACATTTCATGGATGCCAGTTGTTTTGGTGCAAGTTAAGTTTCACTCCCAGCAAAAAAGAAACAGCTGGTATTAAAAAAAGGTTCAGGAATAAGTGAAACTATGAAATACATTCAGTTCAAAAAAATAAATTTCTTGAATTAAGTTTATAGGCCACAGCAAGAAAACCACCCTCCACATAGCTGAACTACCAAAATATTCTTAAGAGTTAACTGTGTGGAAATACTATCTGAAGTGCAAAACATGCCTCTCGGAGAAGAAGCAACATTTTCTAAGTTTGAACTGTACTGTTATTTGCCTGTTTTCCATAAAAAAAGTTTATAGAAGGACTGAAGGTTCCACACAGCTTTCAAAATGGCAGACTCCCAAGTAGAGTATACAACCTATATTCCGGATTGTTTGACACAATTGCCTATTGTTGCCAAGAAAAAAAGGGATATGAAAATATTCCATACATTTCTCTGAAAGAGCCTTTTAGAAACCAGAGTCTATACATCTCTCCCTCCCCTTGTAAAAAAAACATCCCCAGCTGCCCCAAATTTCGGCCTCCTACACCTTAGTAAAATCGCTTGTTCCGCTCCTGGCGTTTCTGAAAAACCACAGCCCCCACCACAGCACATACAATGATGCCAAGTAGAGAACATAGTAATAGTAAGAACACTTTCCAGCCTGTCAAGGGCCCACTACGAAAGTTTCCTGTTGGATCATCTACATTATCTGAAGAGAAAAAAAAGAAAGAAAGCCGAGTTATAGTATATACAGTATTACATCCTTCTGCTACACAAAGAATCATTTAATATAGATTGGCATAATTCTGGATTATGCAGATTACATAGAATAGCTGTCCTCTCCCGAGCTTGTGAAAATCCTCCCAAATTTCTTTGCACAACAGCTAATAATCCTTCGCTGGGTAATGAAGAAAAATAATCTGAAACAGAATTTTAAACTTTGCTCTCCAAGATTCTGGTCCAGATGGGACACCGTGGTGAGCCTTTGACTGTTCTAATGCAGCACACACAATTGCAGACAAAAGTGTAGGCATTATTGCTCACATTGTACAGAATATTTACAGTAAACAGAAACTGGTTCTATTCTAAAACCCTACAGGGACCGTCTCTTGCCGCATGAATCCCAGCGATCGGTTAGGTCCCACAGTCGGCTTTCTACAGGTCCCGTCAATTAGACAATGTCGCTTGGCGGGACCTAGGGGAAGAGCCTTCTCTGTGGGGGCCCCAGCCCTCTGGAATCAGCTCGCCCTGGAGATTTGTACTGCCCCCATCCTCCTTGCCTTTCATAACAGTCTAAAGACTGACCTATGCCACCAAGCTTGGGGTCATTATATTCTTCCCCCTGGCCGATGAATGTATAGTGAGTTTGATGATTGAATGGTTATGTATGTATTTTAATTGATTCTTTAGTTTTTAGTTGTAACTTTGAATTTTAATTATTTCAATTTTGATATATATTGTTCCTTTCATATGTTGTAGCCACTCCGAGTCCTCGGAGAGGGATGGCATATAAATCCAATACATTTAAACTTAAACTATTGTACTATGGTAAAAGTTAAACAGAGTATCTTCTTGCAAATATGAATGCACATTTACTATTGAAGTTTTCAAAAATTCAAAATAAGAAAACCTAAATATGGCAAGTGCAGATGTTTGACAAAGGTTTCTGTTGTGTGCCATCTAAACTCACACTGCTTATGTTGGCTATCACTATAAATCCAATAAATATATAACCAGTTTATAGATCACCTGGTACACATAAACCAAAAAGATTGCCTTCATGAGTCTATAGCTTTAAAAGTAAAGTACTTTTAGGATAAGCACTGTTTGCTCCTATGGGAAATTTATTTCCCATTTTCTTCATGGAACATTCAGGGTAGAAGCATTAATAAATCACCTTTGGGTGATTTGAAAAGACTGACACTGGGCTCAATCTTTGTCCAGTCAATGTTCTCGTCCTCTGGGGAATGGTCCACCATCAACTGAAATAGCTTCATTGAAATGATATCATGATTATCTGGAAAAGAAACCAAGTTATGTTCACTGTACAGCTGATTAAAATTAAAATTCAATGACAGAATATCTTACTCTAAGTAAAAGTTTCTTATTTTAAAAACTTGTTGAATGTTTTTAGCAATACAGGTAACTGACAGGTGATCATTCAGGTGTAAGTCCTTACCTTACAATCATTTGTTCAGTTACAAAGGCACTGAAAAAATGATTTACAACTGGTCCTTGCATTTCCAACCACTGCACTATCCTTGTAATCAATTTTATGTGATCAAAATTAGGATACTGGTGTGTGTTTAGGATGGTTACAGTGTTTTGGGAACATGTGATCACCATTTATGATCTTCCTGGACAGCTTCTGACAAGCAAAATCAGTGGGGGATGTTGGATTCCATTAACTGGATGATTTGCCTAATATCTGCAGTGATTAGTTTTAACAATCATCGCAAAAAAAGCCACAAAATTAGATGCAACTACTTTTTATAATCAATTCTGGTCCTAATTGTGGTTGTAAATCATGGACTATAACACATGAAATAACAGTTACTTTAACTACTAGCAGATATTTCTCACCAGATAGATCTCCTGTACCAGCAGAAGCCCCAAAGAAATAACCAGTGGGTAATCGAACTCCTGCAACATCAAAGCAGTTTTTCCATTCATTTTTACCCTCCACATCAGTCATCGCCTGCAACATAGAAGTCATCTTCCACATTAAGGAAAACTTTGTTTTCACACTTCTCTGACAGTTGAACAATCCTATGGAAATGTACTAGAATGTCAATTCTTAAATACTGTATATAAATTGGTAAAGTCAAAAGTACATTATCAGGATTATTATATTCATGTTCACTTTTTAGATTTCATTGACTAGAGCTGTAGCAAACATGATGCAACATTCATTCTAAGTTAGTATGGAATTTCCATGGACAGTCATCATTGTGTAATATGATAGAATGTCATGCATTTTGCACCCAGCACCCATGATCAGGCTTACCGTCAGACGCCCCCGAGAATAACGGACAGCCAAAAAGGTGTCATGGTTTTGATTACGAAGGTCAGCTGTGCACCCTGCCAGCTCTGTCCAGCGACCATCTTTACTATGGTCATAGATCAAGGATCCATTGTTAACCATGGCAGAAATGTAAGGAAATACACGCTGCAGAATAAAATAAATTTGAATCAAAGTTGTCTCTCCGATGCTCAAAATTCATACCCTAAATATTTTGAAATCAGTATGCATATAGAATTTCTACTTATATCGGACTGGTCCTGCAGTAAGCAAAACCCAGCATTAGCCTTCAAACAGAAGCTATTATCATTTACCTCAGTAGTTTCCTCATTGGGATAGGTATCCAGGAAAATGGCCAATCCATGGAATTTGTCTTTACTGCCAAATACAGGTCCTGAGGGTAATAAAACAGAAAAATAGGAATAAGTCCATGTGTTCTTAAAGAGCTAAAATCAACCAATCTTCAAACAGAACACTGATCAATTTAAACATTTTACATTAAGTTATTTTGGAGTAGTTGGCTTATAAATATGTATAATGAACAAACAATTCTTGCTTGCTATCCAGAACAAATGTTACCCATGTAACAAAGTCATTCCAATGGAAGATTTTGGAGATTATCAGCTTCCATCAGTGGATATTTCTTATTTCATGGCAATAAGACCAGGTTATTTGTAGGATTGCTTTTCCCTGATTGTTTCTACTTTTCCCATTAGATCTGGAAGGAGAAGTATGTTGCAGTTAATTTAAAGAAAGTCATCTTGAGGGACCCACAAAGACGACCTTTTGGGTTACTGCCTCTACCTTACAGAAAAGTATCTCCGCTGAGATGAGAATGACTTTGACTCTTCCAGCCTTTCAGAAGGCACGTAAGGCACTGATATATTTCTGGGAAGGATGGTTAAAATGCTAGTTCTTTATGTGCCTATTGATTCAACTAAAGTATGTTCTGCCTGGCTGATTGCAATCTATTTACCTGTATTAAAAGTCCCAAACCCATGACAGTGGGATATATTACAAATTATAAGGCTGATCACAGTACCTGCAGTAAGGCGCTCCTGAGTGTACCATAGGGCAAAACCATCTCCGTGGAGATTCTTCTTCCCTGCCCCATGAATTTTAAAATTGACATGAAGTTCCCAATCCTTTAGAAAACAAGGCTAGAAGACAAAACAGAACAACCCCAAACAGCTTTTCAGGAAACCCAAGTTGGGAAGCATGCAGTCTGCAAATGACATCTAGGCAATATCCCTCAGTCTCACCCCATCCTTTCAATTTAGAAGTAACACTCACCACCCGGTTCCAGATAGAACCTTCCTTGCTGCGCTCATCAGGGGTCAGTCGAACATACTGACTAGTCAACATTGTACTCCCTTGGAAATCCCAGAGAGGCATTGAGCTGGAGCCAACCCCTAAAACAGAGGATACTACAGAAATAATGAACTGTGGAGTACATTATTATTATTTTGTTATTGTGGGACATTTGATGTTACAAGCGAGCCTCAGGCACGTGCCAGATTATCTGAGCTATGTTTGATTTCCCCAGAAGTGGGAAATTGTGTTCTTTGCATTTCTCCTTCTGCTATTGTTCTGCGGAGGTGGTCTTAAGGACAGAAATGGGATCATTAATTACCACCAGAATTTTTCTAACTGGTGAAATGCCTAGACTTTTTAAACACATACAAAACAGTGTCACCTGCTATTCATAATTAGCATCATTATTAATGGGCAATTCTTCTGGGGCCAAGGGTTGTGAAGGTTTAACGGGCTAGGCACCCCCGAGAAAGATGTGTGTGAAGGGGCAGCGCTGTCCCCAGAACCTTTCGGGTTTCCTCCCCCTTCAGGAAGGGGCAAAACCAAGGCCAGCCCTTGGATCCACACAGACGAGCCTTTAACAAAGAGGAGGTCGGCCACCAACAGGCTCAAGAGTGAGCGCGGGAGAGGAAGAAGCAGACGGACGGGTCCAGCAGGGTGGCAGCCCTGCCCTCCCCACGCACCCTGATAAGGCTTGATAAGCGAGTGTTCCCGTTTTAGATGCTCGTTGTTGCCATCTGTGAGCTCCGCGGCTCCTGGCGGCGCGGTCCCGGCCAAGAGGAGCGGGAGGAACAGCAGGGGTGACAGCACCATGCTGGTCGCCAACCCCCGCAGGCACCAACTCCCGGACGCTCTACCCTCCTATTTCGCTCTCTCTGCGCGTCTTCCTCCTTCCGCTTGACCTCTGGCCCGGAAGTAAAATCCGACGCCCCGCGAATTTGTTATCTCCATGCCACCTGTTCTCTGGGCCGTGACGAGATAGGGAAAGGGAGGCGGAGTGGACACGCCCCTTCTTCCGGTGCTTTGCCTTTGCGCTGCGAGTATCGCGTGTCGGCATCTCAGTGGACGGAGTCACGGTGGAGGAGACTTCTTCCCGCCTCTTTGACTTTGGGTCTTATCTGGACTTTTCTATTTGGGTAAGCAACGCATCCTAGTACATACCAATTTTCTGGCATTTGAGTATGTTTAGACTGTTGAAAGCCTTGCTGTGCCTTTTGCAAATAGGGTTAATAGCAGTAGCACGAATATAATTGAATTGAATTGAATATATTTATATTTATATTTATTAGATTTGTATGCCGCCCCTCTCCGAAGACTCGGGGCGGCTCACAACAATACAATATACAGAATACAAATCCAATATTAGATAAAAAGCTAAATTTAAAACTCATAAATATTAAAAACAATCCTTACTGCACAATCACATCATTCTCATGTATTTTAGTCAGAAAAAAAAAGGTGGTTGTGGGGGAAGAGATAGTTAGTCCCCCCCCATGCCTGGCGACATAGATAGGTCTTCAACATCTTGCGGAAGGCGGAAAGAGTGGGGGCAATTTGAATCTCCGGGGGGAGTTGATTCCAGAGGGCTGGGGCTGCCACAGAGAAGGCTCTTCCCCTGGATCCCGCCAAACGGGATTGTTTAGTCGATGGGACCTGGAGAAGGCCAACTCTGTGGGACCTGATTGGCCGCTGGGATTCATGCGGCAGAAGGCGGTCCCGCAGGTATTCTGGTCCGATGCCATGTAGGGCTTTATAGGTCATTACCAACACTTTGTATTGTGACCGCAAACTGATCGGCAACCAGTGCAAGGCACAGAGTGTTGGTGAAACGTGGGAAGATCTAGGAAGCCCCACAATAGCTCTCACAGCCACATTTTGCATAATCTGAAGTTTCCGAACACTTTTCAAAGGTAGCCCATATAGAGAGCGTTGCAGTAGTCGAACCTGGAAGTGATGAGGGCGTGAGTGACTGTGAGCAGTGACTCCCTGTCCAAATAGGGCCACAACTGGTGCACCAGGCAAACCTGGGCAAACACCCTCTTTGCCACAGGTGAAAAATGGTGCTGTAAAGTTATCTGTGGATCGAGGAGGATGCCCAAGTTGCGGACCCTCTCCGAAGGGGGTCAATAACACCCCCCCCTCCAGGGTAATGGACGGACAGATGGGATTGTCCTTGGGAGACAAGACCCACAGCCACTCCGTCTTGTCAGGGTTGAGTTTGAGCCTGTTGACACCCATCCAGACCCCACAGCCTCCAGGCACCAGCACATCACTTCCACTGCTTCACTGACAGAACAGAATAGAACATAATAGAATAGAATTCTTTATTGGCCAAGTGTGATTAGACACACAAGGAATTTGTCTTTCATGCAGATGCTCTCACTGTACATAAAAGAAAATATACATTTGTCAAGAATCATGAGATACAACACTTAATGATTGTCATAAGGATCTAATAAGCAATGAGGAAACAACTAATATTAATAAAAATCTTAAGGATACAAGCAGCAAGTTACAGTCATATAGTCATTAGTCGGGGGAGATGGGTGGTAGGAATGATGAGAAAAAAATAGTAGTAATAGTAGTGCAGACTTTGTAAATAGTTTTACAGTGTTGAGGGAATTATTTGTTTAGCAGAGTGATGGCATTCTGGAAAAAACAGTTCTTGTGTCTAGTTTTCTGGGTGTGCAGTGCTCTATAGTGACATTTTGAGGGTAGGAGTTGAAACAGTTCCTGTCCAGGATGCGAGGGGTCAGTAAATATTTTCACAGCCCTCTTTTTGACTCGTGCAGTATAGAGGTCCTAGAAAAGAAAAGAATAAATAGAATATAATTATTTATTGGTCATGTGATTGACATACAAGGAATTTGTCTTTGGTGCATATGCTCTCAGTGTACATAAAAGAAAAGATACATTTGTCAAGAATCATGAGGTACAACACTTAATGATTGTCATAGGGATCAAATAAGCAATCAGGAAACAATCAATATATAATATGCATTGTAAGGATACAAGCAACAAGTTACAGTCATTCAGTTATAAATGGGAGGGGATGAGTTGACAGGAACTTATATACCACTTCACAATGTTTTACAGTCCGCTCTAAGTGGTTTACAGAGTCAGCATATTGCCTCATTTTACCAACCTCGGAAGGATGCCCTGAGAAGATAACAGGCGTAGAAGAGGGATATTTTAATTTGAGGTCTCCTGAGTTAAAATCTATCACTCTATATAAAACATATACATAGCAAAAAGGCCACATAGCCATGATGGCGAACCTATGGCAAGCATGCTACAGGTGGCACGTGGAGCCATATCTAAAGGTATGTGAGGCGTTTCCTTATGTCAGCTCCAACATGCACCAGCCAGCTGATTTTCGGCCTTCTGGGGGGCGAGGGGAGGTGGTTTTTCACCCTCCCCACGCTTCAGAAAAGCCTCCTGAATCCTGGGGAGGGTGAAAAAACGGTCTAATGGGCCTACTGGGTGTCTGGAGCCTTCAGTGAGGCCATTACTGCCATATAGTCTCTGAGTCTACGGAGAGGGGCGGCATACAAATCTAATTAATAAATTAATTAATTAATAATAAATAGTCTCTCACCTCAGTATTAAATACTAGAAATGCTGCTATAGAGCAGAAAAATGGTAGCAATAGCACTTAGACTTATATACTGTTTCACAGTGCTTGAGAGCCCTCTCTAAGCAGTTTAGAGTCAGCATATTGCCCCCAACGATCTGGGTCCACATTTTACCAACCTCTGATAGATGGCAGGCTGAGTCAACCTTGAGCCTTTCAGAATCAAACTTCTGGAGTGAATCCTGCATTCTAACCACTATGCACCATGGCTCTTAATCCGTCTGTTCCTCTCCTTATTCAGCCTGTAACATACTAGACTAGATTCTGCCTCAGCACACACTTTTCTAAAGTAAAGGTGTCTGTTGTATGTGTTTGGGCTTATAATTTGTGTATTATGGCTTGGTGTGTGCTGATTGATTTTCACCAGATTTTAGGGACTTTCTGGGTTTTATTTGTCCTCAAATAAACATGTAGATTGACTTCCTCTAAGGCAGATGGGTCAAACTCGACTCATTTTTCTCCACCAGGGAACAGTTCAGCAGCAGCTTCTGGAGCCAACACCTGCAGCGGTCACTTGCCAAACTGGAAAGCAGCTCTGACACTAGCAGCTTCGCACTGGGGACTCCATCTCCTCTCTGTTGGAATGGCTCTTCTTATACCCCAGAAGATCCAGACTTACAACATCCTACTGAGTCTCCAGAGTGGATGCCTAGAGCGCTCACAACTGCTCCCCTCACGCAGCACCTGAGACTTTGACCTTCTGTGCAGTCTCACACTCCATATATACAACATCTGCAGTGAAAAAAGGACTGTGTGCCTATACTGAGTCTACGGAGAGGGGCAGCATACAAATCTAATAAATAAATACCCCCCCCCCCCCCAAAATGGCCAAGCGGAAAGTGGACTTTGAAAACAGATGCTTTCAAAAGAGGTGGGAGGCAGAGTACCTGTTTGCTGACATTGATGGTAAGGCCATGTGCCTCGTTTGCGGAGCTCATGTGGCTGTACTGAAGAAATATAACATGAGGCGGCACTACGAGACGAAACACGAGGACAAGTACAAACACATGGACATTCAGCAGAAGCTAAAGAAGGTGGAAGAGTTTAAAAACAGTCTGAAGATAAAGCAGCTTATATCCAGAAAAGCAAAATCCCAAAGTGAGGCTGCTCTGAAAGCTAGTTTTATAGTGACGGAAGAGATAGCTAAGTCAGGCCGGCCATTTACAGAGGGGGAGTTTTTGAAGAGCTGTATGATTAAAGTATGCGAAGTCTTGTGTCCAGATCAAAAGCAAGCGTTTTTAAACGTAAGCCTAAGCAGAAATACTGTGGCTGATCAGATATGTGAGCTTGCCACTGATTTACAAGTACAGCTATTTGAAAAAGGAAAAGATTTCATCGCATATTCCCTTGCTGTGGATGTGAGCACTGACATCACTGGCATGGCACAGCTGACAATCTTCATCCGTGGAGTGGACTCAAATTTGTGCGTTACAGAGGAACTTTTGGATATGAGACCAATGCGTGGCACTACCACAGGGAAAGACATATTTGAAGCAGTGTCTAAATGTGTAAATGACATGAAATTGCCCTGGGACAAACTTACGGGGCTGACAACAGATGGAGCACCTTCGATATGCGGGGAAGAAAGTGGATTAGTGGGAAGGATGCGAGAGAAGATGAAGAGCGAGAATTGCGTAAGTGAGCTGATAGCATATCACAGCATCATGCACCAGGAAACACTATGTGGCAAAGCCCTGAAGATGGAACATGTAATGAACACCGTAACACAGATAGTTAACTTTATAAGAGCCAAGGGTTTAAATCACTGTCAGTTTAAGTTTTTCCTAGACGAAATATATTCTGAACTTGGCGATCTGCCCTATCGTGCGGAGATGCGGTGGATAAGCCATGAAAAAGTGCTCAGTAGATTTTTTGAGTTGCGTGAGGACATCTGTCAGTTCATGGAAAATAAGGGGAAAGACTCCACGGTCTTGCAGGACGAAGAGTGGCTGTGTGAGTTAGCTTTTCTGTGCGACGTCACCAAGCATCTCACTGCGCTCAACCTTCAGCTTCAGAGACGGCACCAAGTGATCACAGACATGTATGATGCCGTGAATGCCTTTCAGATTAAGCTGCATTTGTGGGGCATTCAGATGCAGCGAGGAAACTTGAGCCACTTTCCCTGCTGCCAAACAATCATAAGCCAAGTCTCCAATGCTGTGTTCTCACATGCTTATTTTGGTGACAAACTCAACACGCTTCACATGGAGTTTACCCGTCGCTTTGTTAAATTTGAAGGACAGAAACTCAATTTTGAACTGTTCAGTAATCCATTTGCGATTGCCGTGGAGAGAGCACCTGCACATATCCAGATGGAGCTGATTGAACTCCAATGTAGCAGCACCCTCAAGGCAAAGTATGATTCTGTAGGGCCTGTGCGATTCAGCAGGTTCATCCCTGAAACGATGCCCAAACTCCGCCTACAAGCTGCTCGAATGCTCTGCATGTTCGGTAGCACATACGTGTGTGAGCACGTTTTCTCTGTGATAAAGGTGAACAAAAGTGTACACAGAAGTCTTCTCACTGATGCACACCTCCACTCTATCCTGAGAGTTTCCACAGCTCAGAACCTATCCTCAAACATAGATGAACTTGTAAGCAAAAAAACATGCCAAATATTTGGCTCGGACCAAACAGCGTGAGAAAGAACTAAATATCGTATGATTTTTTTTTTTTTTGGTTGCAGATTTATTTGAAATACTTGAATCGAATGTTGATTCTGTTTGGCCCATAACTTAGACCCAATGCTCTCCTGAATTAATATGAAACATGCAACTGGCCCTTTGAGGACAACTGTATTGGTGACATGGCCCTCAGTGAAATTGAGTTTGACAACTCTGCTCGAAGGCATGTGTCCACCTACCCAGTACACGCATGCATGCACGCCAATCCGAAGTCCTTCAACAGACTGTTTGTATTTGCCATGATCAGTCCTACAATCTTAAGCCTTCTATGAAACACTTCAGGTACAAGGGCAAAACAGGGTCTCTTATGTTCAATTCCCTTACATAGCTGCATGGTCTGCCCAAATATTTGGAGCAATCTCTACTTTTTCTATTTGCTGAATTCTCTACTTGCCCATATCATGTCAGTTCTTGAATATACTTTGTGTGGATTGGAGAAAAAGGTATACTGCTTTTCTTTTGGATGTAGTGTTCTCCACATGTCTATTATGTTTAACTCTTCAGTCCTGTCAAAAAATGTTTTTCGTAATATACTGTAGTTCTTTTTATTTGTTTCCTTTTATCATTAATATGGTCTTTTTAATGTCTATTACAGTATTCCATTGTGATCACCTACTTTGCATCTCTTTATACTGTCTTTATTATTTTTCGATGGGTTTTCCTATAAAATTCTTTTTGGTTTTTATTTGGGGCATAAATATTTACCAAGAGAATTATAACATTACTTATTTTAATTTCTAACATAAACCATCTTCCTTTGGGATCTGTATACAGTATATTTTGCTTTTTATTTCTTTTCTGGAATATATTGCTGCTCGTCTTTTCTTTTTATCTGCTAATGATGTATATAGTTCAACCAATTTTTGATGGACTAAATATTTTCATAGTTTCTTGCAAACATGATACCAGCTTTTTGTTTAACCAGTTTGGTAAATATTTTTCTCCTTTTCACTGTACTATTTAGTCCTTTCACATTTATTAATATCAGCTTGATTTCTTTCTGCATTTTCCTACCTTCTTATAAAGATCTAGTTTTGACTTGTTTTGTTGGCTCTCTGTGCTTTGGTTCTAATTTCTCTCTGTTTGGGGGGTTCTTTAGTACCTTTGGATCTATTGTTCCTTTCCTCTTCTTCCAGTTTATGGCTCTCCTCTTGGTTTACTAATTCCAATTCTTGAGTTTTCTTTTTGGCCAAGTCTCAGGCTGTTTTAGTTTTAGCTTTTATTTGGAGTGCCTGTCTTTCATTTTCAATGTGAGCGCTGCCCAATCCATCTGGGTCCATGGTGTCTTCTCTCAGTGGCACAGTTCTCCGTTTCTCTGTTAACTCCTTCTTCCTCCGATCTAGTCTCTTTCCACCTGCCTGATTTTGGTGACTTTTAGTGTTTTTCGGCTCTTACTTTCACTTGCCTCCTTAAGTCCGTTTTGAGCTTCTTATTTTGCCAATGCAATCTCGTTCTCGTTCTCTAAATAACTATCATCACAGAAAATCAGGTATTTTCTCGGTTAGGTATCAGATGTAGCTTGCTTTAATGAATTCGCTTCCTGTTCTTTTGTGGCATGTTCCAGCTTCAGGCCCCCCATGTTTGCAGCATGATCGAGCATTTTAGTGTTAGGTTAGAGTGGATGCCTTTCACCTTGGCGGACAGTTGTTCTCTGCCTCAGCGTTGCTCGGGATGCCCATCTTTTTCTGCTAAGTCCTCCAAACTTTTCGCGCCCCCCAAAAGTCCCCAAACGTTTAAACTATTTGGATTTGAAAGACAGAGATCGTCTTTCTCCTATCTCACTCAGCTCTGCCACCGGAGGTTCCCAAGGTATGTAGGCTTTATATCCCAGAATTTCCCAGCCAGTAGGGGAATAATATCCTGCTGCAAAGAATGATATTGTTGTTGTTAGTTGTGAAGTTGTGTCCGACCCATTGCGACCCCATGGACAATGTTCCTGTAGGCCTCCCTGTTGTCTACCATCCCCCAGATTCCATTTAAGTTCACCCCTACTGCTTCAGTGACTCCATCCAGCCACCTCATTCACTGTCATCTCCTTCTTCTTTTGCCCTCAATCTTTCCCAACATTAGGCTGTTCTCCAGTGAGCCTCTGTGATGATGTTAAACCTGTTTATTAGTAAATATCAATAAAAGGACCCCATGACACGATTCTCCCTTACTATCAGTTCTGATAACTTTTACCAAAAGAAAAATAAATTGTTTCTAATGTGATTTATTAAAAGATACTAAGGTAAAAGAAATGATGATTATACTGCCAGTTGTGGACATTATCTTTTTCTATCATCCTTTGTTCCTGGGAGCATTCATCCAATTGATAGATTGTAACAGAATTCTGCAATCTGTACAATGATCTGAGTTTTTACAGCTGGATAGGATTGAGTTCTGTTGGTAGAGAATTAAGCAAACCTTTTCTGCGTTTCCTCCTCAAAATGTTTAGGTTAGTATTGCCAACAACACTGATCTCTACACCATGCACGATTATTAGGCAAGTTGCATTTTGGAGGATTAATTTATTATTAAACAACTACAATACTCTCTGTCAATCTGAAATGTTAATAAAGCTCAAACCTGAATATTAAAGTAAAAGTGAGGTTTTGGCTTTCTCGGGATAATATCTATGTGTGCCCAATTATTGGGCAACTATTAGTATGTAGAATTATTGGGCAATTAAATGAAAAAGGCCTATCTCATTTATTGGCATCTGTTAGAATAATAAACATCTCAAAATCTACAAATAATTGTTCAGTGGTGGTCAGCCTTCCTTACCTTGGTCATGTTTCTGAGCACTGAATGCTTAGTCCAGTGATGGCGAAACTATGCAATGGCCAACTGATTTTTGGCTCGCACAGAGGCTCTGGAAGGGGATTTTTGACTTCCAGAGAGCCTTCAGGGGGATGGGGGGGGGGGGAGAGGGCATTTTTAGCTTCCCCCAGCTCCAGTGAAGCCTTTGGAGCCTGGGGAGAATGAAACACGAGCCTACTGGGCCCAACAGAAGTTGGGCAATAGGCCATTTCCTGCCCACAGAGGGCCTCTGGGGGGCAGAGGAAGCAATTTTTGTCCTCCCCAGGCATTGGGTTATGGGTGTGGGCACTTGTGCATGTGGGATAACACGTCCACACTTTTTCAGCACTCGAGGAAAAAAAGGTTCGCCATCACTAGCTTAGTGCTTCTAGGCACTCCAGGTAGATTGCACTTCTGGAATATAACAGCGCTAGAGGATAATGGGATTCTGGTAACAAGACCTTTTACAATTTTTGACTTTTCAGTCAGTTTAAATCTCTTTTTTTGACACATTTTATCTCAGGAAAAGAAGCTGCACACCTTGATAGAGGGTATTGATTTTCCTCCCTCATTACACAACTACACATTACCTGATATGCTTATACAGTGGAACCTCAAGATACGAACTTAATTGGTTCCAGGGAAAGGTTCGTAACACGAAAGGTTCGTAAGACGAAACATTGTTTCCCATAGGAAACAATGTAAAGTCAATTAATCCGTGCAACAAAAAAAAAACAACCGCAAAAAAACGCTGCCGCCCGGCTGTCACCTTTAAAAACAGCCGGGCGGCTTCCCTCTCTCTCTCTCTCTCCTTCCTCCCTCCTCCTCCTCTTCCTCCTCCTCCCGTATTCCACCTCCCTCCCAGCCCGCTAGGCAGGCCAGTGGTCCCCGTCACGGCGGCCCGATTGAGGGGCCGGCGGTCTCCGCCAGGGAGAGCTTCCTGGCTTTCGTTCTTGTTGGATTCGCGCGTTTTCATGCCCAGGAAGCTCTCCGAAGTGAGGAGAACCGCCGCTGTCGCCGCTCGGCCCGCGCCTCCTCGCCCGCCGCCCCGCCCGCCTGCCCAGGATGCAGACCTGCTGCCTCGCCCTGCGCCTGCTGCCGGCCCGATCCTGCGTCTATTGCTTCTGGGCTGGTTCCATTCTGTTCCCTACCGGCCTGATTGAGGGGCCGGCGGGAGGAAAGCGAATGCCTCTCTTCGTTGCGCTGCCTGGCTGGCAGCGGAAGATGTAAACGAGCCCACGGGGGCCGGTCTCCGTGGCCGACAGGGAACGGAGCCTTCCATGGCGGCTGCCTGCTGGGCTGGTAAGAGGGGGAGCCGAGCCCAGCCCCGTGAGCTCGGTTACATCTTCCGCTGCCAGCCAGGCCATGCTGGTGGAAGCGCAACAAAGAAAGGCATTCGCTTTCCTCCCGCACGCAGCCATCTGACCGTGGGCTCCTTCCCGATCTCGGAGAGCTTCCTGGCTTTCGTCCTTGTTGCATTCGCGAGCTTTCATGCCCAGGAAGCTCTCCGAGATCGGGAAGCCGCCCACGATCAGTCGGCTGCGGGCGGGAGGAAAGCGAATGCCACGGGGCTGGGCTCGGTTCCCCCCCTTACCAGCCCAGCAGGCAGACGCCACGGAAGGCTCCATTCTGTTCCCTGCCGGCCACGGAGACCGGCCCCGTGGGCTCGTTTACATCTTCCGCTGCCAGCCAGGCAGTGCAACGAAGAGAGGCATTCGCTTTCCTCCTGCCGGCCCCTCAATCGGGCTGGCAGGGAACAGAATGGAGCCTTCCGCGGGGAGAATCAGGAGGCTCCTTTGGCGGCTGGAGGCTGCCTGGCTTTGTGTTTTTGGCTGGGGGAGGAGACAGTAGGACCTTCCTAACTTCCTCCCCCCCCCCCAGCGAAAACCCCAAAGATTGTTTGCTGCCACACGATTTAGCAGCAAAGTGACGTGGATGGATGGAAAGCTGAAACAGCCCGGTTTCAGCTTTCCATCCCTTCACGTCACTTCGCCGCTAAATCGTGTGGCAGCAAACAATCTTTGGGGTTTTCGCTGGGGGGGGAGGAAGTTAGGAAGGTCCTACCTCTCCCCCCAGCGAAAACCCCAAAGATTGTTTGCTGCCATACGATTTAGCAGCAAAGTGACGTGGATGGATGGAAAGCTGAAACAGCCCGGTTTCAGCTTTCCATCCCTTCACGTCACTTCGCCGCTAAATCGTGTGGCAGCAAACAATCTTTGGGGTTTTCGCTGGGGGGGGGGAGGAAGTTAGGAAGGTCCTACTTCTCCCCCCAGCGAAAACCCCAAAGATTGTTTGCTGCCATACGATTTAGCAGCAAAGTGACGTGGATGGATGGAAAGCTGAAACAGCCCGGTTTCAGCTTTCCATCCCTTCACGTCACTTCGCCGCTAAATCGTGTGGCAGCAAACAATCTTTGGGGTTTTCGCTGGGGGGGGGGGGAGGAAGTTAGGAAGGTCCTACTTCTCCCCCCAGCGAAAACCCCAAAGATTGTTTGCTGCCATACGATTTAGCAGCAAAGTGACGTGGATGGATGGAAAGCTGAAACAGCCCGGTTTCAGCTTTCCATCCCTTCACGTCACTTCGCCGCTAAATCGTGTGGCAGCAAACAATCTTTGGGGTTTTCGCTGGGGGGGGGAGGAAGTTAGGAAGGTCCTACTTCTCCCCCCAGCGAAAACCCCAAAGATTGTTTGCTGCCATACGATTTAGCAGCAAAGTGACGTGGATGGATGGAAAGCTGAAACAGCCCGGTTTCAGCTTTCCATCCCTTCACGTCACTTCGCCGCTAAATCGTGTGGCAGCAAACAATCTTTGGGGTTTTCGCTGGGGGGGGGGAGGAAGTTAGGAAGGTCCTACTTCTCCCCCCAGCGAAAACCCCAAAGATTGTTTGCTGCCATACGATTTAGCGGCGAAGTGACGTGGATAGATGGAAAGCTGAAACAGGCGAAAGGCGAGGAAGCCTATTGTAGCAGCTGCCACAGCGGAGACATTTGGGGTTTTGGCTGGGGAGGGAGGGGAAGGCAGGAGGTCCGGCCCTTCATTTGCCCTCCCAGCAAAAGGCAAAGCCGCGCAGCTCCGCATCGCCGAAGGAGGCTTAACCCCACCACTCTGTCCCACCCCTCGGCCGTATCCGGCATAACTTCCTCCTGCCTATCCCCGCTCTTCTGCCGGCCACGGCCGAGGGGTGGGACAGAGGGGTGGGGTTAAGCCTCCTTCGGCGATGCGGAGCTGTGCGGCTTTGTCTTTTGCTGGGAGGGCAAATGAAGGGCCGGACCTCCTGCCTTCCCCTCCCCCCCCCCAGCCAAAACCCCAAATGTCTCCGCTGTGGCAGCTGCTACAATAGGCTTCCTCGCCTTTCGCCCGTGCCTGGCGGGAGCTGAAGAGTGCTTTGCCCAGTGCAAAGTTGACAGCAAGCAGCTCCGCAGTCCCGAAAGGAGGCTTAACCCCCACCCCTCTGTCCCACCCCTCGCCCGTGGCCGGCAGAAGAGCGGGGATAGGCAGGAGGAAGTTATGCCGGATACGGGCGAGGGGTGGGACAGAGGGGCGGGGTTAAGCCTCCTTTGGGGACTGCGGAGCTGCTTGCTGTCAACTTTGCACTGGGCAAAGCACTCTTCACCTCCCGCCAGGCACGGGCGAGGGCGTGGAAGCTTATTGTAGCTCGCCCATGGCCGGCAGAAGATCGCTCTTGCCTGGCTTCCCCGCGAGGCATCAGGTCAGCATTCTGGGCGGGCGGGCGGCGGACGAGGAGGGGGAAAGCCTCCTGCAGCAGCTGCCACAGCCGCCGGCTTCCCCGCCGCCCGCCCCACAGAATGCTGAC
Source organism: Erythrolamprus reginae (assembly GCF_031021105.1). Lineage (NCBI taxonomy): Eukaryota > Metazoa > Chordata > Lepidosauria > Squamata > Dipsadidae > Erythrolamprus > Erythrolamprus reginae. Next base: position 98,925,351 of record NC_091951.1, read on the forward strand.
CTGATGCCTCGCGCGGAAGCCGGGCAAGAGCGATCTTCTGCCGGCCATGGGCGAGCGGCAGGGAGTCGGGGCTGCTGGCAAGCGCCCCAGCCTGGCTGTGACCTTTTAAAACAGCCGGGGGGCTTCCCAGGAGCCTCCGGAAGCCAAACGCCAAACCCGAACTTCCGCGTTCGGCGTTGGGAGGCTCCTGAGAAGCCGCCCGGCTGTTTTAAAAGGTGACCGCCGGGCTGGGGGGCTTCCCAGCACCCCCCCGAACCCCGAACCTGGAAGTTCGGCAAAAGTTCGGGATTCGGGAGGTTGCTGGGAAGCCCCCCAGCCCGGCGGTCACCTTTTAAAACAGCCCGGGGGCTTCCCAGGAGCCTCCCAATGCCGAACCCGGAAGTTCGGGTTTGGCGTTCGTAACTTGAAAAAAGTTCGTAAGAAGAGGCAAAATTTTTCTGAACCCCGGGTTCGTATCACGAATTGTTCGTAAGACGAGGGGTTCGTATCTTGAGGTACCACTGTACCTATTAATCTTTTCAGTTTACAGTATACAACTTGGAGGTGGAAAATAGACATAAAAATGGCATGGTCAAAATACTTGTCTAATACTTGTGCACACAGTGTAGTAATAAAAATAAATGTTCCCAGCTCTCTGTTATCCCTTTCAATCTTTCCTTTTCTTGCTAGCTCCTGCCGATATGTTTTTATTAAAGATTTTTATTAAAGGCTCTTTAAGATATTCAAACTCTTAAAATTTATTTTCTTTCAAAAAAAAGAACAACTATCCTATTACAGCTAGAGTGATTTGTTTGCTGTCATCCGATTGCCCTCTCCTATTTAGAGTACAGATTACTTCCTCAGCTCTTCTCCATCCTGGTTGGAGCCAGCATTCAGGATGGGTTGTTCTCGTCCAATCAGATAGAGGAAGTCTCAATGCCTATTCTATTTAGAATACAGATTATTCTATTGTTCTGTTTAAGAGCAAAGGTTAAAACTAGCATCACACACTCACCTGTACCTTGGCATGATCTGCCTGTATGTTAACTTGTTACTAGTTGGCTATCTTTGGGGGTAAGTCAATCATTGTAATTGTGTACCCAAGAAGTTTGCTATAAGAATAAACACAGCTGTACAAGCAGGAGGCTTCTCAGCTGAGAGAGAACTTCTTAGCTTGGAAAAGCTTTGCTCAGAAATCATGTCTCCATGTCCATGATTACCACATCTGACCCCCGTCACAAGGACCTCTTAAGAAGCCTCTACCCTGCTCATCATCATCTGGAATAGACCCCAAGGTGCAGCTTTGTCCTCTAAGGCAGTGTTTCCCAACCTTGGCAACTTGAAGATATTTGGACTTCAACTCCCACAATTCCCCTCTGGGAGTTGAAGTCCAGATAACTTCAAGTTGCCAAGATTGGGAAACACTGCTCTAAGGACCCCTCTTCGTGGTGAGTATGGGTTGCAATCTATCTCATGCCCAGAAAAAGCATGTTCAAGAACTCAAGTATTTAGTACAGAAATTCGGTGGGTCCGTTTCTGATAGTCAATTTAGGATTCTGGTAAATGAGATAGGAAAATAATGTCCTTGGTATCCTGAATGTGGATCTTTGAAGATCATGAATTGGGAAAGGATAGGTAAGACATTTCATTGTGAACCTCGTGCAGAAGTACTTATGTTCAAAGTATGTTCGAAGCTACTATGAGAAATCATATTCTTACTTCAGAAGACGAAGACTACCATTCAAATGCTTCTTAGACCTGCTCAATATGTAGTCTGGGATAGTGGATACCATTGGAAAGGCATTCCCTGCCAATTTTTGCCACGTTAACACCAAAAGTAGTGTTTTCGACTTGTGTTGGCTCAAGCAATATTATCCAGCTTATACAGTATGTTGCAATTTGTTTCATAGTACTCTTTCACTACAGTTGGTTACTTTGTATTTGGGCAAAAATACCATTCATTTTTTCAACATTTTAGTAATACTGTACACTAGGAGTAATTCCCATTCCTTGGTACCTGCTTGTTCTTATCTGGAATACCATCTCACAACTTTTCACAATTGAAGACAAATTGATCTCTATCCAATTGCTTTGATTATTGTTTTCCGAGACTGGAAAGGAACTTAATCATAAAATAATAATAATGGTGGGATCTGTATTGATAATACATTGGGAATAATTGGGCAGCATTTGCAGATTCTAAGAATAGTCATATATCTTTTATCTCCTGGAAATAGCAAAGCTTAAGAGAGTGCATCAGTGCCTTAGAATGAAGTTCCGGCATAAACTAATGGCAAATCTAGAAAAAATGGTATCAGGTTTTTACAAATGAAATGACAATAAATTGATTAGTGATTTTTTAAAGCTATTGCATAATATCTATAAAGAGAAATAAATCTGGTTTCACCACCTGCCCAATAGAAAGTCATGCCTCTTCACCGATGTGTAAAGTCCCCCACCCCAAGAGGTGCAAGTGAATGAATGGTGGTAAGGCTACCTAACCAGCAACACTGATCATTTTTAAGAAGATGGGAATTCTTCCTGAAAGCCAATAGGTACAATTTCTGACGTTTACAACCCATGTCAGTTGCAAACAACTGCTATTCAAAATTATGGAAAAGGAAGAATAGTTTTATTTAATATTTCCCCCTTAATTATTGGAAGAGTTATCAGTTTTGAAAAGTAACCAAGTTATGTAAGCATTAATACAGTTTGAAGGAATAGCACCAGTGTGCATGAACATGAATCGTTTGTCTTAGTGGGTAGTTTTTAGTTTGTCACAAAGGCTATGTAATGTTCCCTGAAAACTCCACAATTAGCTCTGTTCTCAAAATAATCCAAATGGAAACTTCCCAATAAGGATATGGCACTGAATGCCAGGATGCAGCTGTCAAATGTTAATAGTTCCCAAACAAGAACACGATCCTGGTACCCTGGAAAGTGCCTTAAACTTATGAGACACCGTGGAAAGCAGGGCAGATGTCAAAGGTAAATGGAGAAACTGCCAACAGAGCCAACTTAGAGTATTATTTCAGTGCTTGGTGGAAATTTGCATTGTAACATTAAAAGCCACAGAGTAATGTGCACTGCTCAAAAAAATAAGGGGAACACTTAAACAAGACAATATAACTACAAGTAAATCAAACTTCTGTGAAATCAAACTGCCCACTTAGGAAACAACACTGACAATCAATTTCACATGCTATTCTGCATATTCAACTTTGTACAGAACAAAGTATTCAATGAGAATATTTCATTCATTCAGATCTAGGATGTGTTATTTGAGTGTTCCCTTTATTTTTTTGAGCAGTGTATTTCAAATGGACAGATTCATCCATGATAGTTCCAATCTAAAGTAATAGTCATCATGCTTGTATAATTATGGTATATGTTATGAATAATTACTAGTAAGTGTGCTTGAATACTAACTTGAAGAAATGCTTTTCTTACATAGAAAATATAGTATATCTAAAGATGGGAAATACAATTTGTCTGAAAGCAAAACAGATCAGACAAGGAGTTTTGCCTAGTTACTTTTTTATAGCAAATATCTAATAGCCCAGGAACACATACCAGCACTAAACATTCTGATTATGCAGCTCCAGTTTATAGCATCACTCAAGCTAACATTAACAAACACAGGCTTTCTATCACCATAATGTGCTGGGTGATGACAAACAATGTTTTTGCAAAAATGGTCCTTCAAATGGTGCTTTGCACATTTTTTCCTTGCTAGGATCTACAGTTTCTTAGAATATGAACATAAGTCTAAGATGTCTCAGTGACCATGTTTGTCTTTTTGTAGTTCCTCCCTTAGTCTTGACGAATGTACAAATCGTTTGTTGCCTTTAAGTTCATATTTTATTTTAGAGAACATAGTCATGGGAAAAATTCTATATTAATTATCCACTTCCCAATATCCACACAACTCTTTCATGTATTTATGTAGCTTCCTTTATTTTATTTACAAAGATTGGTTTTTCAAAAATAATTTATTTTCTGTGTATATAGTAAAGATAATAGGGTAAGGAGAGAGAAAATAAGGGACTAAGAAAGGACAGGAAATATTGCAGACATACAATCTGAAACAATTAGAATCAGCAGATCTGTGGATTTTTTTTTTCAAATTCACAGAAATCAAATCAATGACCTCAAAAGAACAGGCACATAACATATAAATATCTTGCAGTGCAATTCCAAGGTTCCTTATATGGCATGTATCCTGTGTCAATGTGACATTACCAATAAATTCATTCTTTGAGCAAGTGTGATCTTTCTCAATTTCTGTTAAAATTGATTTTCTTATCCTGTGGGTCTGCTCCTAATGGTGCTCTAACAATCATTTAAAATCAACTTGGCTAAGAAAAGCTAATAGCAAACGCTAGTGCTTAAGACTCTCTTTGGAAAGTCTCTGTCCATTAATATTTTAAAATGCCAGGAGTCGTCTCAAACAACATATCTGGGACAATGAATTTCAAGACAGTTTTAGATCTATTATCCCACCCTACAGTTAATGCACTCCTCTCAAATATGCAAGGGCCATCATCTTGATCTCTTTTCAATTCTAATTCTGAAGTTTCATTGAGCTTTTACCTTGGCCAGGTTGGTTTCACTATCCTCTGCAGCCTTGAGTGGTGCTGAGGGTATAAAAATATCCCTTTTCAGCAAATGTTTATACTCATCTGGAGATAGCTCTCTAGAATCTGTGCTGCCCTGTAGTATTTTTACTTTAAACTTTTATTAATAATTACAGGTTTGTGTATTTTATTGCTGTGTTCTCTGGACCAAAGGCCATAATAAAAGTTTGACAGAATCCGGATTCTAGATGGTATGTAGGATAATAATGTTGCCAGTTGTCTGGGACTTGGGCTAGCCCCCTTGTTGGTAGGCCTTCCATACCCGTGCTGTGCCGTCCAGTGAAACTGACACATACTGCAGAAAATCAAAGAAGAAAGTAAGTTGGGAGTAGCAGTGGTAACGCTCTCTACAAGGCTCCAAAAACTGGATAAAACATACTGATTGCCCACAGTCCTTATCTCATGAGTTTGCCAACTGTATTGGTCTTCCATCCAATTGTAGGTCAAAGACTGACCCCAGCCTAAATTCCAATTGGGCGTATCTCAAGGACATGGCCATACTGTTGTGAGCCGCCCCGAGTCTATGGAGAGGGGCGGCATACAAATCTAATAAATGATAATAATAATAATAATAATAATAATAATAATAATAATAATAATAATGGCCCTCCTACCTGCTTCATTTCTGGGATGTGGATGAGACCCTTGATAGAATCTTGATGTCCTGTGTAACTTTGCACCAGTTGTCCAGAGTTGGGGTCATAAATCCTGCAAATAGAAAAAGGCAGAGATGCAAACCTGTTCAAGGATAAGCTGTCCTTCTTTGTTTCCGCTTCCCTTATTACCAAGTGCCTCACCCTGTGGGCTACCTGATAGTATCGTGGTCTCCTGCCATAATACATCCATTGATCTGGTCAATGCAAATACAGGTGATCCCTCTAGGGGCTTTTATGTTCCGCACACAACATCCACCATCTTTACTCTAGGTGAACCAGATTAAAAACAAATTCCACCATCAAGGAAGACACTTATTCCCCAACTTCAGTGATATACCTCACTATGCAAATACAATTTTTGAAATTCTGTTGTGACCTTTGATTCTCTAATCATCATCAGGTGGAACTATTTGCATTTAGTCAGAAAATCATGATAGGTCTGTAAGGGCTAAATTGTTTTTTCTACTGTCTACCTATCATTTACATGAACGTTACTTACCCAGAGTTGAATGGTGCCATCTTCCGCACCTGTGACCCATTTGTTTTGTTGCGGGTGCCATGCCAGGGCTAGGACTGTGATTTTGTGCCCACGGAGTTCAGCCAGGAGCTCCAGATCAGCACAATGAAAATTGAAAGCGCAGATAAAAACTCCAGTGCTGGTAGAAAAGGCAAATTCCCTCCTTTCAGGAGCACAGGGGTGTAAGCTATGAATAGCAAGGATAACAGAACCTTAGCAAACTCAGATTATTAGTCTCTGACAGGTGGGCAACTATAGCAACTTTATGACCTATGGACTTCAACTCCCAGAATTCCTGAGTTAGCCATGCAGGGACTTGTACTTCTTATGTGTGCTACTGTCCGTATTGCCATGGAAAATACTTTTTAATCCTCTACTTATGCATCCAATTTAAACTTTAAGAAGATTAAATTTTTCTCTGTAGAAAGCCAGCAACCCACCCACTTTTAGAGAATGGAATATTTGGGAGAACATTAAAAAGGCAGGATAGATGCCATCCCCCTTATTATTTATTCTTGCAATTGAAATATTAAATCAGAAAGAACAATGAAATTAGGGGAACTGAAGTCAAAAAAGAAATCTACAAAACCCAGTCTTTCATAGATGGCCTGGTGTTTTATTTTTTAGAAGATCAGACAGAATCGGCAACACAATTACTTAACAAAATAGAATTATTGGAAAAAGTTGCAGGATTTAAAATCAACAAAGATAAAACAAAAATATTAACTAAAAATTGTACTCAAACTCAGATCAGGGAAATAGTTGAGAAAACAGGTTTATAAGCAACTAAAACCCCCAAATATTTAGGGCTCTGGCTAACAGCTAGACACTCTTCATTAAAGGAGATAGTTACTCCAAATTGTTCCACAAAATGAAGCAAGATTTAGGAAGATGGGGAAGAATGCAGTTATCATTAATCGGGAGAATCGCAGTTATAAAGTCCAACATTTTACCCAGATGGCTTTACTTATTTCAGATGGCATTTACAAAATTAGATAGAAAATTTTTCAGAGAAATAAACACATTACAGTAATATCTAAATTCATATGGGCTGGGAAAAAACAATTTTTTATTTTTTTTTAAAGTTTTTTAAAAATAAAAAAGGCAGGATAGAATATTTCCCCTAAAGGAGAAATGGGGGAAAAAATCTTAAGGGAGGCAGAAAGCAGCCCCAGCCTCAAGCATCAACTGAGGAGGCCAGCTTTTAGAAATGCAGATTTGATCATCCATTCTGAAAGACTGGGTCAGACAGAAACTCCAGATAAACAAAACAATCATGCAAACCAAAGGTTGACAAGATTAGCTCAGACAAACACCTATGATTTGGATTTCCCCTTTTGCCTATAGAGCAGGGTTGTCAAAGGCGGCCATGCCCATCCCTGGTTTAGCAAAGAGGGAAAAAGGGATAACAACGTGACATCTCAAGTTTGACACCTGTGCTATAGGGCCAGCCATGACCCCTAGATGACTCCATAGGAATCAAGAAAGTATGAAAAACCCACCCAATCTCAACTCCTTTTTGTCAGCTGTCCCAGAACTGCATGCTGTGGTTCTGCTCATCAATAAACTTCCTTCCCAAGCAGCCTCCATGTTATTTCTAGCTTCCTTCTCCCAGATGACGTTTCCTTCCAACATCTGAGAGCACATTGGAGCAGTTTCGTTTATCAAATCAATGCAGGAAGGTTTACCCACCTATTCTGGGAACAGGCCACATCCAGGATAGGCCCGTCGTCCCCAGGCAGATTGGAGAAGGCGTTTTGAAAGGAGCGCTTTTGAAGATCCCAGAGGCACAGCCTTCCATCCCATCCCCCACTGAGCTGTAATGAAAAGTGGCCAGGTGAGAACCTGCTCTTAGGGCTCTGCCCCCTTTACACCGATCCCCCTCACTTTCTTTCATACCTTCCTTTCTTGAAGGCTGTCTCTACTCCCACTCTCTCCCTTCTCACCAAATGAAGAGATTGCTGGAAAGAGGGTTATGGGTCCTGCTTTATAGAGCAAGGCTCTCCAACCTTAGCAACTTTAAAACCTGTGGACTTCAACTCCCAGAATTCCTCAGCCAGATTTGCTGGCTGAGGAATTCTGGGAGTTGAAGTCCACAGGTCTTAAAGTTGCTAAGGTTGGAGACCCCTGTTATAGAGTATACAATGCTTGCTTTGTGGGTACAGTATCCTTTATGAAAAGGATAGGGCTGAGCTAGTCCGCCCCCATGAGGTGCACTTCTGCCTAAGCGCTCAAACGTGAACCAAACAGATTAGCAGTCTTATGCAACCAAACAACTACAGGTAGTCCTCGCTTTACAACATTTCACTTAGTGATGGTTCAATGTTACTGAAAAAAAGTAACTTTGACAATTTTTCACACTTCTGACCGTAGCAGCATCTTCATGGTCACATGATGTAAATTCAGATGCTTGGCAACATTATATTTATAAATTTTGGGCTCAATTGTGTTTGCAGGTCAAGGACTACTTGTATTAGCACTGCAGTCTCCTGGATAATGTCATACTGTACACTAAATATATAATGAAAGGCATCTAGTTCAAAGCCATTCTAAGGTAAAAGATTCATCAAGTGGGAGACCAGCAGGAACAATGAAAATCATTTATTTATTTATTTAATTTATTAGATTTATTAGATTTGTATGCCGCCCCTCTCCGTAGACTCGGAGTTGCTAACAACAATAATAAAAACAGCATGTAACAAATCTAATATTTAAAACCACTAAAAAACCCTTATTAAAAATGAAACATACACACAAACATACCATGCATAAATTGTATAGGCCTAGGGGGAAGGAATATCTCAGTTCCCCCATGCCTGATGCCAGAGGTGGGTTTTAAGGAGCTTACGAAAGGCGAGGAGGGTGGGGGCAATTCTGATCTCTGGGGGGAGCTGGTTCCAGAGGGCCGGGGCCGCCATAGAGAAGGCTCTTCCCCTGGGTCCCGCCAAACGACATTGTTTAGTTGACGGGACTCAGAGAAGGCCAACTCTGTGGGACCTAACCGGCCACTGGGATTCGTGCAGCAGAAGGTGGTCCCAGAGATATTCTGGTCCGATGCCATGAAGGGCTTTATAGGTCATAACCAACACTTTGAATTGTGACTGGAGACTGATCGGTAACCAATGCAGACTGCGGAGTGTTGGTGTAACATGGGCATATTTAGGGAAGCCCATGATTACTCTTGCAACTGCATTCTGCACGATCTGAAGTCTCCGAACACTTTTCAAAGGTAGCCCCATGTAGAGAAAGTTACAGGGTGATGAGGGTATGAGCGACTGTCAGCAGTGAGTCCCAGTCCAGATAGGGCCGCAAGTGGTGCACCAGGCAAACCTGGGCAAACGCCCCCCTCGCCAGCTGAAAAATGGTTCTCTAATGTGAGCTGTGGATCGAGGAGGACGCCTCTAGCTTACATAATCTTTCTCCAACCCTCCACTTACCAGATAAGGGGCGTGAATACCATTCTCATTGGTCACCAGTGCAAGTGCTGTAATCATGCCTCTGTGCCCACAAAATACTATTCTGCATATGAGATCTATTTAAAGTAATGACAAGGAAAAACAGTGGATGGAAAAGAGAAAGGAGAGATCACTCCACCATGATGAAACTGAACTGACCCTGCTGTTTTAATGAATATCAATTTGATTTATATTTTATTTTTCCACCCATGGGCCTTTTTAAAAATACAGAAACGTTAGCCTGGCAGTGACAACCTGCAAAATAATTTGCAGGTTGCAAATCATAAACAGAAGGTATACATCAATGAAGAGCAGGGAAGAATTCTCAAAGTCACATGTAAAAGAAAACTATAGTGCCATACATTTGTAGTATCTTGTAGTTCCTATGCCTCATCAAGCCCACCATCATCTAATTTAGTCACTAGATCTGTTTGATCAATCTAACAAAAACAAAAAAAACCCCAATACGTTCTAGAGGCCCTGGTTTTTTTTTCTTTGTTCAGGTCTTTTGGTCACCCTGTTTCATTCAAAATAGCTCAGATAATTGAGAATAGTCCACATTTACAGTTGCCTTTGGACAGCAATAGATCATTCAATGCTACTTTTGGGATATCTCTAAATTTCTACCCCATTCTGACTTATTTTTACCTGATATACAGCTGCTTGAAGGGCCACAAACCATCTCATCTTGGGCACAATCTTTTCCTAGTGTTTGGGAGTCTTGATCCAAGGCAGATGTATTTTGCTGTAGCACAAAGGAAAATATCAAAGAGTTCCTGAATCCTTTTTTGCAATAAATCCGCCTGGATATTGTTATTATGTACCCCAGAGTTTATTGCAACCTTCACCAACCTTATGATTACTAGATTTGTTGAACTTAAAAGTCCTACAATTTCTAGTTACTATGGCAGCATGTCTATAATAACTAGGAAGTGTAGGAATTGAAGTCCAAATATGTAGATTATTACGTTTATCAAGTCAGGGAATAGTTTCCAATTCCACAGATGTTAAAGTAAACAGTTTGTGGTCCTTGGGAGAAAGTCCAAATTACTAGTTAGGCCACATATTCCTCTAATCATTATTCCTTTGTTCAGAGTCAACTATTCTTGCAATGTTCCAGTATCTCAGGGATTGCCACAAAGAAGGAGTCAACCTATTCTCCAAAGCACTTGAGGGTAGAACAGGAAGCAATGGGTGGAAACTAAACAAGGAGAGAAGTAACTTAGAACTAAGGAGAAATTTTCTGACAGTTAGAACAATTAATCAGTAGAACAGCTTGCCTCCAGAAGTTGTGAATGTCTAATACTGGGAGTTTTTAAGCAGATGTTGGATAGCAATCTGTCTGAAGTAGTGTAGGGTTTCCTGCCTAAGCAGTGGGTTAGACTAGAAGACCTCCAAGGTCCCTTCCAACTTGTTGTTGTTGTTGCTGTTATGCCCACCCTCTCCTAAAGCTATATGTCTATCTGTCTGATGTAGCTTTCCTATGTAGGAAGGTAAAGTCATTACTCTTTGAAGATGGCTGACAAAGATGTGACTTTGACTGCCTTCCATCCAGTCACAAGAAGAAGACTTTGCTCTTACCTGGACAATGGGCTCAGCCCCTGGGATGAAGATCTCAAACTCCCAGAGATAAATATTCCCGTTAGTTGCTGACATCACTAGAACATCCAGCTGTTCAACAAAGATGACCCTGCCAAGGACCAAGGTTTGGTTATCAAAGCTGCCCTAAATCAGCATCTAAGAAAATTCAGCCCCAACTTTCCCCTCCTTTTTCTTGCACATATGCCACCCCCACCCCAAGCAGCTAAGAAGGTGTGGATTGTTTTCAAAGAATTGCTTGGCAGTTGTAACCCTGCAAATTTCAAAGTAGCAAACTTTGGCCCCACACTGTACGTATAGCCTTTTATATGTGCAGGTGCTGTACTTTACTTACTATCTCTTTGAATACCCTATCTGGCATAGCAAAGAGAAAAAAACCTCATGTATCCCATCGACCGGTTAGGGCCCACAGAGTCGGCCTTCTCCAGGTCCCGTCAGCCAGACAATGCCAGGGGAAGAGCCTTCTCTGTGGTTGCCCCTGCCTTCTGAAATCAACTCCCCCTGGAGATCCATACTATTCCCACTCTCCTGGCCTTCTGAAAAAGTTTAAAAACACGCCTATATGCTGGCAGGCCTGGGGCTGTTGAACTTGGTCACTTTGCGCCAGCCCTTATTATTGTTGGAGATGTGTTGGAGATATGACAGAGTTGTGTGAGATGGGTTGTCTGTGACACGTTTTAAGTCAAGGGGTTTTATAATGTTGTTTTATCCAATTTGATTTCTTCCATTGTTATGTATTAATATGTTGTAAGCCACCCTGAGTCTCAGGAGAAGGTCGGCTTAGAAATCGAACAAATTAAATAGATAGATAGATAGATAGATAGATAGATAGATAGATAGATAGATAGATAGATAGATACTGTAGATCAGTGGTCTCCAAACTCGTCCATTTTAAGACTTGTGGACTTCAACTCCCAGAATTCCCCAGGCAGCAAAGCTGGCTGAGGAATTCTGGGAGTTGAAGTCCCCAAGTCTTAAAGTGGGCGAGTTTGGAGACCCCTGCTGTAGATAGATAGATAGATAGATACTGTAGATAGACAGACAGACAGACAGACAGACAGACAGACAGACAGACAGATAGATACTGTAGAGAGATAGATAGATAGATAGATACTGTAGATAGATAGATACTGTAGATAGATAGATAGATAGATAGATAGATAGATAGATAGATAGATAGATAGATAGATAGGCTTTAATTAGCACTAATCTATGAAACAGATGGAGAAAGACCTATCTCATCTCTAGGGGAAAACTTAATCTAATATTGTTAGTTCAGCTATAGTGGCCTGTATTCAGAGAGACCAGATCCTGATAGATACCTAGTGAACTCTATTTTTCCTTTTTCTGTGCCTTTGATTGTGGTCTGGGATCTGCTGGAACAGCTTTGGAGCCTACTGCAAACCCTCAATTTTTCGGCAGATTCCGATTCTTTCTGATGGCCTTCCTCTATCTGATCAGCCAAAGGTCCTCGTCGCTCCAAGTGGGCTTTGTCTAGATGGAAGGATTCCCTGCTGAATATAACAGTTACACAATCTGTGTTTACACAATGTACTTAATCAGTTTATTTAAAAAATAACTGACAGATACATTTGTATAAGCTGCTAGATTTGATTAGCATTATACGTAGTTGGATGTTTAATGGCTTAGCATCATGTGCGAACTCAACTATTCAGTTACAGTTCGGCCTATTTTGCAAACCCACCAAATAAATAAATTCAGTAAACAAGTTATTGTGTGAACAGAGCCACAAGAGAAGAAAGACCGGAGACATTGCTGGGTGATGGGAGGGATGCTGAGTTGCTTTATGACTAGACCAGGTTAGAACACGAACAGAGGAGACAGGAAAGAGGATGTATAACATCCACTTTTTATACAGAACAAATGATAGAGGCCGACTCATCCAAGTGAGAGATGGAAGTGAGATTCTTGGCAGATCGGAGCACACTGCAGCCTTGTGTCCCTTTCATGGACAAATGCCCTTGAAGATAATGATCAAATGAAGATAGAAAGTTTATCAATTAAACTACATAAATCTGGAAATTAGCAAACCCCCAGCATTAATATGCTAAGCATCTTTCCAAAAAATGCCCATGTAACACCAACACTCCGCAGTCTGCATTGGTTGCCGATCAGTTTCCGGTCACAATTCAAAGTATTGGTCATCACCTATAAAGCCCTTCATGGCACCGGACCAGGGTATCTACGAGACCGCCTTCTGCCGCACGAATCCCAGTGACCGGTTAGGTCCCACAGAGTGGGCCTTCTCCGGGTCCCGTCAACAAAACAATGTCACTTGGCGGGGCCCAGGGGAAAAGCCTTCTCTGTGGCGGCCCCGGCCCTCTGGAATCAACTCCCCCCGGAGATTAGAATTGCCCCCACCCTCCTTGCCTTTTGTAAGCTCCTTAAAACCCACCTCTGCCGTCAGGCTTGGGGGAATTGAGATATTCTTTCCCCCTAGGCCTTTACAATTTATGCATGGAATGCTTGTTTGTTTGTATGGATGTTTAGTTTTACAGTAACGGTTTTTTAGTTGTTTTTAGTATTGGATTTACATGATGTTTTTTATTACTGTTGTTAGCCGCCCCGAGTCTACGGAGAGGGGCGGCATACAAATCCAATAAATAAATGAATGAATGAATGAATGAATGAATGAATGAACGAACGAACGAACGAACAAACAAACAAACAAACAAACAAACAAACAAACAAACAAATCGTATCAGTAAGGATTCTGTTTCCTCTTTTTTATCAGCAGCAGCTTGCCGCTTGCCACATATAACTAGTTACAACAGTAGTAATCCATATCTGGGCAATAGAAATCTCTGAACAAATTATATCAGTGCCTGGAGGTATTTCCGGGATGTAGTGATAAACCTTTACCTGTAAATGAAGGGAGATCTGTAGCTTCTTTCCCATTTTTGCAACATTCCATTGCTGTCCCCACCGAAGAGCAAAATGGGCTCCTTTTTGGCTAATAAAGGTAACAAGGAGAAGGTGAACCAAAAGTAACTTGGACCTCGTAAACCAGACAAAGAGTTTACCACTGAGGAAATGATATAAAGATCAGCCCAAATACTAACTGTTGTGTATACTCCCTTTCAGCCTGAGGAATGCTCGGATTCCGAAGGGGGGAGCGATTTAGAATTGGCAGATTTGCCTGATTTACAGACAGAAAGGAATGTTAGTGAAGGAGAGGAGGAGGCTAGTGACGTAGAGATGGATTGAGGATCAAATGGGGAGGACTTGAGGTGGATTAACCTCTACTTCAGATGTTCCCAGAAGCGATTAGAACAAGTGACAGGAAGGAGATATTAGGAGGTGAGGAACTAGTTAATCAATTACCTCACATCCGGGTGTGAACGGAAGAAGAAGCTGATGCCGCTCAATCTTGTCATACCAAAATGGAGGTGTCCCTGACACGCTCCGGAAAGTAGGCAAAGAATCGTGTGATTTATAACCTGTACTTATGGCTCCTTGCTAGCACTGATTAGCCCATAAGTATTAGAATGACTTGTGGAATGTTTTGATGTTACTAAGATAATGTGCTTATCTGCTAAGGAGGGAGATGAGAAAGAAAAGCATTGCGTCATTGCGTACTGGAAGATGAAGGAAAAATAAAGAAGCTGCTGTGTTTTTACAAATATAAGCATTTGGCAATCATTTATTCCAATTATTATTTGAGTTAGCCTGAAACCAGAACACTAAGTAGCTGGCTTGACTCATTCAAAAGGTTATTTTGGCTATGAGTTGTTGCGTCTGATAAAACGTATGCTCACTGAACCAGTGCAGGTTGAGGCTGAGCAGATAGCGAGTCAGGGCTATGCGTGGCTACTTACCGTAAGCAAGGCATTCCAGGGAGTGTTTGCATGGCAGCAGCGTTAGACATCCCAACTCACTATAGCGCCAGATCACCAATTGCTGTGGTTTTGCTATGCCTCAAAAGAGAACAACATTGAATGCGTTTTACCTAAAACAATATTTTGGGGATTGCTTAAGGTTACTTGGATTACTCAAAAAGATCTTACCAGACAACAGATTACACAATAGAAACATAGAAGACTGACGGCAGAAAAAGACCTCATGGTCCATCTAGTCTGCCCTTATACTATTTCCTGTATTTTATCTTACAATGGATATATGTTTATCCCAGGCATGTTTAAATTCAGTTACTGTGGATTTACCAACCACGTCTGCTGGAAGTTTGTTCCAAGGATCTACTACTCTTTCAGTAAAATAAGATTTTCTCATGTTGCCTTTGATCTTTCCCCCAACTAACTTCAGATTGTGTCCCCTTGTTCTTGTGTTCACTTTCCTATTAAAAACACTTCCCTCCTGAACCTTATTTAACCCTTTAACGTATTTAAATGTTTCGATCATGTCCCCCCTTTTCCTTCTGTCCTCCAGACTATACAGATTGAGTTCATTAAGTCTTTCCTGATACGTTTTATACTTAAGACCTTCCACCATTCTTGTAGCCCGTCTTTGGACCCGTTCAATTTTTTCAGTATCGTTTTGTAGGTGAGGTCTCCAGAACTGAACACAGTATTCCAAATGTGGTCTCACCAGCGCTCTATATAAAGGGATCACAATCTCCCTCTTCCTGCTTGTTATACCTCTAGCTATGCAGCCAAGCATCCTACTTGCTTTTCCTACCGCCCGACCACACTGCTCACCCATTTTGAGACTGTCAGAAATCACTACCCCTAAATCCTTCTCTTCTGAAGTTTTTGCTAACACAGAACTGCCAATGCAATACAGAGATTGAGGATTCCTTTTCCCCAAGTGCATTATTTTACATTTGGAAACGTTAAACTGCAGTTTCCATTGCTTTGACCATTTATCTAGTAAAGTAATACCTCAAGAAAGAGAAAGGCTAAGGCTGGAAATGTTCTATTTAAAAATAAATAAATCATCAGCTCAATTTATATTCCTATAAAACAGAAACTCCATATTGGGAAAAAATATTGAAAATGGGATTTGTTGATGTGCCAAATTAAACATATGAGACTCTCCTCAATCTTATGCTCTCCACTATTATTGGGACTACAATTCCTAGCAGCAGAAGTCCCAGTCAGCTGAAGTGGGTTCAGGGTGGATGGTGACAAAGGTTTCCACTCCTGTTTATCCTCCTAGCCATCTTTTATCCCTGCAAAGCAAGTGAACGGAGAGATACTCACTAAGATGGAGCAGAGAAATTAGCCTGGAATTGCACTGTCAATATCATACCTAAATTGAGACTCAGTTCTCGAATCATGCTTCAACTCAGCCGACTCAGCTTTTGGGAAAATTCTATCTTCTGCAACTTACGGTAATTTCGGCTAAATTAATTGATGGTGTGACTTTATATTCTGCTTGCCTTCCCTCCACTACAAATTTCTCCCGCATGCCATCCTCAAGTTAATTCTATAAAGTAACTATAGAGACTGTTAGGCTAAGAAATAGGGACAGATTCAAGATTATCAAACGTTAATGTTGAATGGCTTGAATTTGATCTCCAGCAGTTTTCATACAATGCTCTGACCTAACTTCCTGTAACTTGATGCATTCTAGAGCTAAGGAGGTTGTAAATCCCAGAATACTCAGCCTGTGTATGTTCACAAGGAATAACAATAGTACTTAGATTTATATACCACTTTATAGTGCTTTACAGCCCTTTCTAAGTGGTTTACAGTGTCAGCATATTAGCCCCCACAATCTGGGTCCTCATTTTACCAACGCCAAAAGAATGAAGGCTGAGTAAACCTTGAGCCATTCAGAATCGAACTTCTAGAGTGAGCAATAAGATAGCCTGCAGTACTGCATTCTAACCACTGCACCACCATGCCTCAAATAGTGGGAGATGCATTTCTGGCACATGTGGAATGTATCAGGTTGAGATGAACTGGTTTACATATTACATCAAGTCTTCCTTGGCTATTTTACACATGTAATTGTATGTTAAGAACGTGAAAGAATTGGTTTATAGCAGAAGTTTCCAAACATGGCCACTTTAAGACTTAAATACTTCAACTCCCAGAATTCCCCATAACCAGCATGGCTGACTCAGGAATTCTAGGAGTTGAAGTTCACAAGCCTTAAAGTGGCCACGTTTGGAGCTTCCTTGTTTTATAGGTTATGGAGACAGAGTCCATGGTAAGAGGTTAGGAGGGCCAGGTGAGATTTTGATGTGCAAATCTGAGGAAAGAGGTATCAGTGCTTTGCTGGGGTACTCACCAATCACATGTCTTGAGTCTGGCAGGCTGAAGAGCTGCTGGAGAACCAGCTCCTCCTTCTGATTGTCCTGGAAGGTGGATATAAACTGTGAAACCTGAAAGAGAGATGGCTATTTATAATATGGCTTTATTGTTTATGTGTAGCCCAAACTTTTTTATCTGTGAGGAAATGAAAAAGATAAATTTGTGGCAGTGTTCTGAAAAGCTCTGGTCAAATGAAGTTGCACAGCTACAGGAAAAAAACAAACAAACACCAGAAAGATAAGCAATATTCTTGAATGGTAACTTTTTATTTTAAAAATTTCAACATGTCTTGGAGCAATTCTATTCGACTCAATAGTGACCACAAATGAAAACACTATTTACAATAATGGAAAGAAACAACAGCTAAGCCACAGGTTAGACAGTTAGAGTTTAATCTTAATTGTATCTGTTGCTGACATCTGAAAAAGCATCATAATGTTTCAATATCAAATAGTTCTGTGCAGTCTTTATGTCATTTATACGGTACCATCTATCTGGCAAAATGGATTTAAGCTCTCAAGAGGCAAGGAATAGACTTACAAGAAACATCCTTCACAAACGGTCAGATGAAGTCATTAATGTGAAGGAATTTATTCCCTAAGGATGGACAAGGGTGAAATTTTACCTCCTCATAGAAAAATCTTTCCTGCTGAAAAACTACTAAGAAAAGAAGAAGCTGCTTTGTATGGATTAGAAGTCAAGGGCCAGACAGATAAATCTTTAAAACGTCTAATACTTGACATCGTTTGGTATGACCAGAATTTATACTGTGAGTCTTCCGCATGCAATGTATTGTTCAGCAATGGCCTCTGCCCACAGGGGATCCCTTAGTGGTACTGACTAGCAAATTTAAGAAGGGTCTATAGCAGAGATCTTCAATCTCGGCAACTTTAAGACTTGGGGACTTCAACTCCCAGAATTCTCCAGCCAGCTGTGCTGGCTGGAGAATTCTGGGAGTTGAAGTCCCCAAGTCTTAAAGTTGCCAAGTTTGGGGACCCCTGGTCTATAGGATTACCCAGCTCGGATTATTATAGCCTAATTTGCAAAGTATTTGTAAATAGGTTCCGGATTGGCAGATTTTTATTTTATTTGCCTCATCAATATTTAATTATAGCTCTTGTGCTTTTCACCACATGAATTTAACAAAATATTTGTCCCCCCCCCCCAAGATTTTGGCGGTTATTGTTTTATGTTATAAACGGAAGTCCTGAAAGCAAACTGTCCAAGTTTAATCTACAAAATCTTTCTGTGTGGGGAAAATTCTCTGGCTGGCCACATTTACACAAGTTTTGAACTGATTGGAAAGCAACTCCAGAGCGGTGTGGGTGAGCACCGCTAAGTTCATTTCCTGTTTGGTTGCAGTGCAGCTAGAATGGCTATTTTCTACATGGGAGAGAAATCTTGCCTCACCCACTCTAGAGATTCAAGTCTTCTAACCCTAACCAAGTGTGGCTTTTATTTTTAAAAATCCCTGAATGGGGGTCGATTTGCTTTAAGGTTTGGATGAATAATCTGAAGGACTGAGGGTCTTTGAGGTGGGTCAGGGTCAGCTAGTAAGTAAAGGCGGGGTGACAATTGATGACAATGACAAGGATTCAAGTTCAGCTCAAGGCAAATTTACCTTTTCATCCCACATTTCACAGTGACAGAAGTAAAGAGAATCATGGTTTGTCCTGAGTGTTTTTGAGAATTTAGGACAGGGGCCTGAAACCTTAGCAACTTTAAGGCTTGTGGACTTCAACTCCCAGAGTTCCTCAGCCAGCTTTTCTGGCTGAGGAACTCTGGGAATTGAAGTCCACAGGTCTTAAAGTTGCCAAGGCTGGAGACTCCTGATTTTAGGATGTGAAATGGTGTGGTAAACGCCCATAGTTGCCTTTACTGTACAGTATTCGTTTTTTCCTGACTATCAACTGTAATATCAAGCATTGCCAGTAGAGGGCTCCTTATAATCACAAATCCGTCCAACAGTTACTGCCAGAATTGCATCAAATACTCTTGTGTCACTCACTATTTCTCCAGACTGCGGCTCATAAAGGGTGGGCTGGGCAGAGCCACTAGTAATCCAAATGACGCCTGTGGGTGCTACGTAGCAGAGTCCAGTTATGCTACTGACGAAAGGGCCGAGGCGCTGGATCAACTTGCCATCCTGGGACCAGATGCCAACGGTCTGGTCAAAGGAGCCCGAAAGCGCCCTGCAAATGAATTCCCATGTCAGGGCTTACAAGGAAACAGGAAATCACAGTGGAAGGCCAGCAGAGTTTTCAAGCAGCTGCTTAATACCCCACATTTAACACATTTAACAAACCCTGTATGTCCTAATATTTCTTCTTTTATTTTTTTTTACTAGTATCATGTATATGAATATTATTATTTCTTTACATATCTCCAATATGTACTTGACAAAACAATAAACTAAAAAAATTAAAAAATAAAAATTTGCAGTGTTTTAGAACCTATTTTCTATCCACAATTCTGTTTGTACCTTTCAGTTGTTTTTCTCTCTGCCAGAAGTTCTATTTAAACCCTGAATTGTCCAGTTCCCCTTTGTGGTAAACCTCTTCCTTCCCCAAACCTCTACTTCTTTCATTTGTTATAGTCCAACCAATTCAGAGGAAAAGGCACCTCTTTTAGCTGGCACCTTCCCAATAAACAGGGGCAAAGTTCCCACTTTTAAAAGCATCTGAACATGTAGGAGGATGCAAAAAATAAATAAATAAAAGGCCATATGCCAGTGGTGGCGAACCTTTTTTTCCTCAGGTGGCGAAAGAGAATGCACACAAGCTATCGTACATGTGCGAGTGCCCACACACCCATAATTCAATGCCTAGGGAGGGCAAAAACTTCAAGGGGTGAGCTTCCCTCACCCCTTGAAGGCCCTCTGGAGGCCAGAAATGGCCTGTTTCCCAACTTCTGGTGGACCCAGTAGGCTCGTGTTTGGGCCTCCCCAGGCTCCAAAGGCTTCTCTGGAGCCGGGGTGGTGGTGGGTAAAAAGGCCCTCCCCCATCCCCCCGAAGGCTCTCTGGAAGTAAAAAACGCCCTCCCAGAGCCTCTGTGCGAGCCAAAAATCAGCTGGCTGGCCCAAACATGCATTTTGGAGCTGAGCTAGGGCAACAGCTCAGGTGGCAGCAGATATGGCTCTGTGTGCCACCTGTGGCACCCATGCCATAGGTTTGCCATCACTGCCATATGGCTAAAACCAAATCCTTCATCTAGCTTATACCCAAAGGTGGGCTGCTGCTGGTTTGGACCAATTCAAGCAAACCGGTAGTTATTATTATTATTATTATTTATTAGATTTGTATGCCGCCCCTCTCCGTAGACTCGGGGCAGCTCACAACAGTGATAAAAACAATACATGGTAACAAATCTAATAATTAAAATCTAAAATAACAATTTTACATTACAAAGTCTAAAAAAAACCCCCCAGTACACACAGTCATATGATGCACAAAGTTACATAGGCAAGGGGGGGATGTCTCAGTTCCCCCAAGCCTGATGACAGAGGTGGGTTTTAAGGAGTTTACGAAAGGCAAGGAGGGTGGGGGCAGTCCTAATCTCTGGGGGGAGTTGATTCTAGAGGGTCAGAGCTGCCACAGAGAAGGCTCTTCCCCTGGGTCCCGCCAGACGATGTTGTTTAGTCGACGGGACCCGGAGAATACCAACTCTGTGGGACCTAACCGGCCACTGGGATTCGTGCGGCAGAAGGCGGTCTCGGAGATATCCTGGTCCAGTGCCATGAAGGGCTTTATAAGTCATAACCAACACTTTGAATTGTGACTGGAAACTGATCGGCAACCAATGCAGACTGCGGAGTGTTGGTGTAACATGGGCATATTTGGGAAGCCCATGATTGCTCTCGCTACTGCATTCTGCACGATCTGAAGTTTCCAAACACTTTTCAAAGGTAGCCCCATGTAGTTCTGACCAGCGTCTGGACGGCAACATCCCATCCTATATAATCCCTGTGGTTTTGATGCTGCACGGTTCTGGGCAGACTGGTTGTTACATTATGTGACGCCCCCCTCTGCTTGTACCTGGTAGTTTCCTGCTGGCGCACCAGAATCAAGTGGGTGATGGCTGCGTTGTGGGCCTGTGAGATGCAGTGCTTCTTGGTCAGGCCTTTTCTACCTGCGGTCTGGTAAGTGTCAAAGATCAGCAGTTTTTTGTCATACCTGGAATTGGTGAGGAGGAATGATCAACCAATAGCAATAGCATTTAGGCTTATATACCGCTTCACAGTGCTTTACAGCCCTCTCTAAAGCGGTTTATAGAGAGTCAGCCTCCTGCCCCCAACAATCTAGGTCTTTGTTTTACCGACCTTGGAAGGATGGGAGGCTGAGTCAACCTTGAGCCTGGTGGCAGCCGGTTATCAGGAGAAGTAGCTTGCAGTGCTGCACTCTAATCGCTGCGCCACCGAGGCTCTAACCAAAGATGAATTGAATTGAATTCAATGGGCTTTGTTTAAACTTTTCAGCAGCCGGCTCAAAGCATACCAGGGAACCTTATTGGTGCAGGCAAAATGTGGCTTCTGTTTTCAGAGAAGTGCTGTAATTCACATAATTGTCCTTCAGAGCAATCCAGTACCCATAAGACCTTTTTCCTTTTGCTGAGATGTTCTGGGGTCCTTTTGGTAAATCTCTTCTTGTAACATCAACAATGGACACAGGACTTCAAATTACAAAACAGCTATTTAACCTTCTCCAACATATATGGTCCTATGACTCCTACGACTTCTAGTCAAGTGGTTATTTATTTATTTATTCGATTTTTATGCCGCCCTTCTCCTTAGACTCAGGGCTGCTTACAACATGTTAGCAATAGCACTTTTTTAACAGAGCCAGCATATTGCCCCCACAATTCGGGTCCTCATTTTACCCACCTCGGAAGGATGGAAGGCTGAGTCAACCTTGAGCCGGTGATGAGATTTGAACCGCTGACCTACAGATCTACAGTCAGATTTAGTGGCCTGCAGTACAGCACTCTACCTGCTGCACCACCCTCGCTCATCATTGTGTGTGTGTGTGTGTGTGTGTGTGTGTGTGTGTCTGAATCCTATTTTACAAATCTGGAGATTACCAAATTGTCAAAAACAGACTTACCAATGGCTGTAATTTATTACTGGCATCCAAAATATTTAGATTCTGAATCTGCCCACAAGGGGAAGACTATCTCCACTTCCAAACTCACCCAGCAGTATAAATGTGATTGTCAAGGCAGGTGATGCAGGATACAATATCACTGTGAGTCCATTCAGAGAAGCTTTGGGTGATGTTGACTATGTGCCCAGTTTCTCTTTTTTCATCCAAGGGGAAAACTGTCAGGCGTCCTTTGCTGCCACAAAGAAGGAGATGCCGAGCCAGGCTGATTGCCAAGGTGAAGATGGGATAGCCCAACTGGAGAGGGGAAAAGAAAGGAGCGGGACCCTGAGACTGAGAAAGGCATCACTGCCACAGCACAATCTAAACACAATTAGTCTCAGTGGTGTTGTGGTTAGTTCTGGCCCAGCTCCTGCCCCAAGGACTGTGGATGTGGGGGAGACATCCACATGCTGCAGGCCTGTTTTGCCCCCGGTGGAATCTGCTGATGAAGGCTCCTCTGACCAAGAAGACATGAGTGACAGGGAGGAGGAGAGTGTGGCAGACAGCTCAGAAGGAGATCAATTATCTAGCTCCTCCTTGGATTCAGAACAAGAGCTAATGATACAGCCATGCATGCGGAGAGCGATGCATAGGCAACAACAACTGAGAGATTATTATCAAAGAAAATGAGGCCACCTGTGGTTGGGTGGGGCTGTGGTGATTAGTGAGGCTGCTATAAATAGCAGCCTGTGGGTTTGGCCATTGTGGAGGATTATCTGATCGTTGTGTTTCGTGACTGCTTTACTGACTTGGACTTTTTGTGTGCTGATTTTCCCCCGCTTTGAAACTAAACTAGAGCAAAGTGTGTTTCACTTTGTGAAAGAAGAAGGACTGTGAATTGCCTCACAGCTGCAAGCTAAGTATCACAGAACTGATAAGGGACTTATATAAATTACCAATTTGTTTGGAGACGAGTGCTCTTTGCTATACCAAAAGAGGGCTTATTTTAAGTGAATTTTCATTATAAAGAACATTGTTTTGAATTTTCAAACGTGTGTGTGTCTGAAATTTGTACCTGTGAATTTTTGGGAGGAGTCTACCAGAGAGCCTGACAGAACAATGTCTACCTGAAGGACCCTGAGACTGAGAAAGGCATCACTGCCACAGCACAATCTAAACACAATTAGTCTCGGTGGAAGACTGATCAGTAAGACATTTGAGTCCTACAGGCAGACAAATCCATTCTTGTTAAAGGAACAACTCAGAGATTTTTTTTAAAAAGTTCTTATGATCCTAAATTGCTTCTAAATACTTCCAAGGCAGGTTTATTTTATTTTATTTATTTATCAAATATGTATAGGATAGTAGTTTGTATAAACATAAGTAAAAGGTAATGATAAAAAAGGACAATAGGACAGTATGACAGGGACGGTAGGCACAATGGTGCACTTATGCATGCCCCTTACAGACCTCTTAGAAACGGGGAGAGGTCAACTGTAGTCAGGTTAAAGTTTTTCGGGTTTGGGGAGGAAATCACAGAGTCAGGTAGTGCATTCCAGGCATTGATCGCTCTATTGCTGAAATCATATTTTCTGCAGTTGAGTGTAGAGCAGTTTACATTTAGTTTGAATCTATTACATGCTCGTGTATTGCTGCAGTTGAAGGTGAAGTAGTCACTAACAGGAAGGACCTTTTGGTATATGATTTTATGAAATACAGATAGATCAGACCGTAGGCAAGGTAGTTGTAAATTGTCTAATCGCAGTATTTCAAATCTGGTGGAATAAGGCATTTTGTTGCAAGCGGTGGAATGAACTTCTAAGGTAATTTTAGTGCCCCAGCATCCTCAGGGATTCTAACCGGGATTATCTCTGGGACCACCTTCTGCCGCACGAATCCTAGCGAGCAGTTAGGTCCCACAGAATGGGTCTTCTCCGTGTCCAGCCAACTAAACAATGTCGTTTGGCGAGACCCAGGGGAAGAGCCTTCTCTGTGGTGGCCCCGGCCCTCTAGAACCAACTCCCCACAGAGATTAGAATTGCCCCCACCCTCCTTGCCTTTTGTAAGCTCCTTAAAACCCACCTCTGCCATCAGGCATGGGGGAACTGAGATATTCTTTCCCCCTAGGCTTCTACAATGCATGGCATGTTTGTATGTATGATTGGTTT
The DNA here is from genome assembly GCF_031021105.1 of Erythrolamprus reginae. NCBI lineage: Eukaryota > Metazoa > Chordata > Lepidosauria > Squamata > Dipsadidae > Erythrolamprus > Erythrolamprus reginae. Next base: position 98,949,679 of record NC_091951.1, read on the forward strand.
TATAATAAGGGTTTTTAACTGTTTTAGTATTGGATTGTCACATGTTGTTTTTACCACTGTTGTTAGCCGCCCCGAATCCACGGAGAGGGGTGGCATACAAATCCAATCAATCAATCAATCAATCAATCAATCAATCAATCAATCAATCAATCAAGGCTGAGATACCCTTGAATGGCAATTGCCTGACATAATCATTCTATAACCTTAGGACACCATGTTTGCCATGAGCTGCGGGTCATTGGTGTTGTGTTGCAAGGTGACTAGACCACTGGTGACCATAAGGTTGGGGAACTCCTGCAATCAATTCTGTACAATAGCTTGCGATTTCAGAAAACACATTACTGATCTTATTACGATTGAATTCTTAGCCCTAAGGTGTCACAAGGGGCCACTCTTACCAGAATACGGTCAAGCACTGTACCGCCTGGAGCCCAAATCAGGACAGAGCTGTCGTTGGAGGCAGAGAAGAGGAGCCGTGCCTGTATCCAGGAGAGGAAGTGGGTGACCCAGCCAGCATGTTCTTTGGTGCACAAGGTCATGTGGCCACTTTCCAAGTCCCACCATTTGATCACTCCATCTATCAGAGCAATAAAGGTGACGTGCCACTTAGGTGGACAGGAGTTCACTTTAGGAAGTACTTGGAACGTATTCATATATATATACATATAAATATAATTCAATCTATATTATAGATGGAATAGAAAAGCAGTTTCTTAGTATAGGCAGAAAGTTAAATTTTGTTCTCCTAATTGTTGTAAGAGAAATTAGACCTGTTATGGAATAGAATAGAATAGAATAATTTATTGGCCCAGTGTGATTGGACACACAAGGAATTTGTTTCTGGTGCATATGCTCTCAGTGTACATAAAAGAAAAGATAAATTTGTTAAGAGTCACAATGATTGTCATAGGGTACAAATAAGCAATAAGGAAACTATCAATATTAATATAAACCTTAAGGATACAAGCAACAAGTTACAGTCATACAGTCAAAAGTGGGAGGAAATGGGTGATAGGAACAATGAAAAGACTACTAGTAGTAATAATACAGCCTTAGTAAATAGCTTTGACAGTGGGAATTATTTGTTTAGCAGAGTGATGGCGTTTATTTGTTTAGCAGAGTGATGGCGTTTATTTGTTTAGCAGAGTGATGGCGTTTGGGGAAAAACTGTTCTTGTGTCTAGCTGTCTTGGTGTGCAGTGCTCTATAGCGTCATTTTGAGAGTAGGAGTTGAAACAATTTATGTCCAGGATGTGAGGGGTCAGTAAATATTTTCACCGCCCTGTTTTTCACTTGTGCATTGTACAGGTCCTCAATGGAAGGCAGGTTGGCAGCAATTGTTTTTTCTGCAGTAATTATATTCTGTCATTATACTTATGTTATTATCTGTCATTCAGACCCAATTGGCCATAGCATGACAGATGCAGGAAACTGGCCCTGGAGTGGAGTTAGATGCAAATATTTAAAGTTAGAACCTGAGAAGAATGTTCCTTGCCAGCATGGACTCACCTTCAAAGCCAGTGAGGCATTCCCGTCGAGCTGAATGGTAGCCAAGAGCTGTTATTGAACAGCGGTGACGTTCCTTTATTCGCAGGTGCTCTCGCATGGCCATTATCTAGAGGTGGAATGAAGAATACAGTAGTATGAAGAGCAGGGATTAGAATATAGTCACATTCTATGCACATTCACCCTGGTCAGTCTCATGTTTTTTTGAAATCAGCAACCATGCTCCTTTCAAAAGGAGAGTTGAGTTTAACATTGGTAGAATGAGGGGTGGAAGAGGAATTTATTTTGGAAGGCTTATGAAGGCTGCATGAGGACACAAGTGAGATGGGAGATTGTGTGTGTGTGTGTGTGTGAGAGAGAGAGAGAGAGATTTTCAGTGTTAACAAATATGGAATAATCTGAAACAACTTTAGGCTGATATGTGCTATATAGTTTTCCTACTGCATTGTATCTAAATCAGTGCAAAAGTGCATATGACTCAATCTGATATTGGGAGAAGGGGAGAAAAAGCAAAACAGGGCTTCTGGCTGAGCCTTGAAGTTTTCTTTGGCAGACAACACAACAGGGGCCAAAAATGTGCAGTGCAGTCCAAGCAGTGCTCAGATGCCACCCGATGCCTTAAAACCACAATAGATGCAGTCATGTGTGAAAGGATGGCTCTGCTCATCTTTGCAAAGGCAAAGTGGTATCTCTTGCTGTTCTGTTCGAAAAAAGTTCCTAATGTTATGTTCCCGGGTCACCCTGACCCGGACCGAAAACTCTTCATTTGCAGTGCTTATGTTTGGTCTTTTTGAAAGCTTTTTTCACCTGGAAACATGTTTGAACATTTCTGCACACAATGGAATGAAAATTGAACTGAAAAAATTAATCCTTATTGGTTTATTTTGCACATAAATGTGCCTCCCCCCCCGTTTTTGTGAAAGTTTTTTCAATTTATGGATAGTTTTGCTTGCAAAATCCATTCTATTTTACTAAAGTTGGTGTGGGATTGGTAGCTTGAACATTTCTGCACACAATGATATGAAAATTGAACTGAGAAAATTAATCCTTATTGGTTTATTTTGCACATAAATGTGCCTCCCCCCCCGTTTCTGTGACATAGTCTTCACTTTATGGATAGTTTTGCTAGCAGAATACATTCAATTTTGCTAAAGTTGGTGTGGGATTTGTAGCTTGAACATTTCTGAACATAATGATATGAAAATTGAAGTGGAAAAATTGATGCATATTGGTTTATTTTGCATATAAAGTTATTTCAATTTATATAAAATTTATGCTGTTAATTTCAAATTTACATACTTTTTTTTAGTAAAATGGATTTCTTTCATAAAATTAGTTATCTGGCTACAATGTGGTTGATTTTCAAAAGGATATTCCAAATATTTCTAGACAAATATGTATGAACAGTGACAATAATGGCACACAGCAAGGCCGGGGGGGGGTGTCCCTTTTGTGGCAAAAATAAACCAATAAGAACCATTTTTTTCAGTTCATTTATATTTTTCTTATATTCAGAAATGTTCAATTTAGTATATCAAACCTTTTGGGGGAAAATTCCTTAGGGATTTGTAGCCTTAAAAAATAGAAATTGACACGAAATTCAGAAAGGATGGGGGGAGGGGCTTTTTGATCAAAATAAAAATATAAGTCTCAATTTTTCCAGTTCAATTTTCATATCATTATGTTCATAAATGTTCAAACTAGTTTTCCAGTTGAAAAAGTTTTCAAAAATACCAAATTCAAGTACCTAAAAAAAATCATTTTGGTCCGGGTCTATATGACCCGAACAGACTAAACGTGACTTTTTTTTTGCCCAGAAAAAAAAATTTTTCCCCACCCCCACAAATATTTTTTTGATGATCAGCATTGTTAAATTGAGTAAATGAATGCCTAAGATATTAAAAATATTTTGGATTTGAAGCCTGCGTAAATATAAAGTGAAAATGGTTGCAAGCAGCCGAGGGGGGGGAGGGAGGCCTTATTTCTGATGTTAAAAAACCAGTAAAAATCATTTTTTTCAGTTCCTTTATATTTTTCTTATATTCAGAAATGTTCAAGGTACCATTCCCACACCAACTCCAGTAAAATAGACTGCATTTTGCAAGCAAAACTATCCATAAATTGAAAAAACTTTCACAAAAACGGGGGGGGAGGCACATTTATGGGCAAAATAAACCAATAAGGATTAATTTTTTCAGTTCAATTTTCATTCCATTGTGTGAAGAAATGTTCAGACTACTTTCCAAGTGAAAAAAGCTTTCAAAAAGACCAAACATAAGCACTGCAAATGAAGAGTTTTCGGTCCGGGTCAGGGTGACCCGGGAACATAACATTAGGGAGGGGTTTTTTTTCAGCAAGAAAGAAACCTCCCACCCCCCCAAAAAAATTCTCATAGAGAGAACCCCTGAAATGATGAAAAGTCATGAAATTTCAAGTTTCAGATATGCAGGGAAAATTTTTTACAGGGTCTCAAACCTTGATTTCGGGTCTCACAGACCCGAACAGAACAGCAGGGTTAAAACTTTAATCTCAGTCAAAGACTTGGTTAGGATAATCCATGTCTTGGAAAAAGGAAGATCTCTTATCCTTCTTCCCCTCATCCTCCCAGCCTCTCTTCAAGTTTATCTGATTTATCTTATTTATCCTGATTGCTTATTTAACCACTATGACAATCATTGTGTTGTACCTCATGATTCTTGACAAATGTATATTTTCTTTTATGTACAAAACAAATTCCTTGTCTGTCCAATCACACGGCCAATAAAGAATTCAATTCTATTCTATTTACAAAAAGATATTGATAAAATTGAACAGGTCCAAAGATGGGCTACAAGAATGGTGGAAGGTCTTAAGCATAAAACGTATCAGGAAAGACTTCATGAACTCAATCTGTATAGTCTGGAGAACAGAAGGGAAAGTGGGGACATGGTCGAAACATTTAAATATGTTAAAGGGTTAAATAAGGTTCAGGAGAGAATAAGAAAGTGAACACAAGAACAAGGGGGCACAATCTGAGGTTAGTTGGGGGAAAGACCAGAAGCAACGTGAGAAAACGTGAGAGTAGTAGATGCTTGGAACAAACTTCCAGCAGACGTGGTTGGTAAGTCCACAGTAACTGAATTGAAACATGCCTGGGATAAACATATATCCATCCTAAGATAAAATATAGGAAATAGTATAAGGGCAGACTAGATGGACCATGAGGTCTTTTTCTGCCATCAATCTTCTATATTTCTATTTTCTATCCTATCTTATCTCAACCCAGCAACCAACCATCGTAAATGGTAATAAATTCTCCAGTTTTCTTTGGAAATATCCAGGAATGAAAATTCAGCAATGAACAATGTGGTGTAACACAGGTGTAGCAAAATACGAACCGTCGTTATTAAAAAAAACACACACTTCTGTCAAATTCGGAGTAATTGACCCAAATTTGAGAAGCACTTGGTGTTACTGTCCGAGATTCACCACACAATTTCCTAGCATCGCCTAAGCTCGCTTTTGCAGTAGGTCTGACGTCTCGGTTCCCTGACAATGACAAACGACCATGATTCAACCCCCCCACAACACCGCCTCCTTTCTCCGAGACTTGCCCCGATATGCCTGGAGGATTTATCGCAGAGTTCCTGGCCTCTCAGGCGGCGGCGGCGGCGGCGCCTGGGAACTCGGAGTTAGCTTCAAGTCTCGTTTACTTCCTCCGCCTGTCGCCATGGAAATGAAGTGAAGCGAGGGCGGGAGAAAACTTCAACCCAGCACTGGGTTGTTGTTGGGTTTTTTCCCCGGCAGCGAATTGGAGTCGTGAGGATGCGGTGTACCGGGTCGACGCGGCCCAGGACGCCGACTCGGAAATTCGGCTTGGTTCTTCTGACAAGCCCATCAACAGCATCACTTCAATTTTATATTTCGTCCAGATTGGTTTTTTTTTTTTAAATCATGGACGGAAAGAATTGCATTTGCAGCCCTGTTGCTTGCGAAAGTACGCACACTTTTTAAAATTGTATGCGGCTTTCCCTCCCACCAAGGAGCATAGGGGAGTTTTCATGTTTCCCCGATTTTTTTTTCTCCTTTCACATCAATCCTGCAAGCTTCAAAGACATTGATTAGTCCGCACGCACCCAGCACTTTATGGCAGTGTTTCCCAACCTTGGCAACTTGAAGATATTTGGACTTCAACTCCCAGAATTCCCCAGCCAGCATTCGTTGGCTGGGGAATTCTGGGAGTTGAAGTCCAAATATCTTCAAGTTGCCAAGGTTGAGAAACACTGCTTTAGGGGATCAGTGGGGATTAACCAATTTGGGTCTCCATATTTTATGCATGTATTTATTAGAGTTGGAAGGGATCTTGCAGGTTGAAGAGTCCGGAGACAGGCTAAGTAAAGACGGTTCCTTTATTCAGCTCTTAAAAGGGGAAGTGACAATCAGCGGAACACGTCTGCTCTACCTGGGGAGAAACCGCTCTTTTTATACATTTGCGGCTCCCGCCAAAAGAGAGCAGCCCGCGTCTGAGTCAATCAGGCGCGACTTCCTGTTTCCCGCTCAGACAGCGTTTTGCATGGAACAAACTATTTACAAGGATACAACACAGGTCATCTAGTCCACCCCCCAAAGCAGGAGTCCCTATACCATTTCAGACAAATGGCAGTGCAATCTCTCCTTGAATGTCCCAAGTGTTGGAGCGCTCACCACCTCCACAGACAAGCTGTTCCACTGGTTGATGGCTCTCACCATCAGAAAGTTCCTCCTTATTTCCAGGTTGAATCTCTTCTTGGTCAGCTTCTATCTGTTGTTCCTTGTCTGGCCTTCTGGTGCTTTGGATAACAGCCTGACCCCCTCCTCTTTGTGGCAGCCCCTCAAATATTGGAAGACTGCTATCATGTCTCCCCATGTCTTTCTCTTTGCTAGACTGACCATGCTCAGTTCCTGCAACTCTCTTCGTATGTTATAGTTTCTAGTCCCCTTATCATCCTGGTTGCTCTCCTCTGCACTTTCTATAGAGTTTCAATGTCTTTTTTGTAGTGTGGTGACCAAAACTGAGTGTAGTACTCTAGGTGTGGTCTAACTAAGGCTTTATAGAGTGGTATTAGTACCTCCCTAGTCCTAGATTGTATCCCTCTGTTAAAGCAATTTAGGATTGTATTGGGTTTTTTGACTGCCGCTGTACACTGCTGGCTCATATTTAGACTCCAAGATTTTAAAATACCTCTTCCCAATCTGGGCCACATGTGTTGGATTATAATTAAAAATTATGTCCAGAAGTCATAGATTTGTATTGTTTAAAAATCTTGAAAGTTGTGATCCAACATTTCTGGGAAATGCAAGGTTGAGGAAGTCACGCCAGTCAGGCCCTGCTCCCCTCTTTCCCCTTGAATCCTAGAGTTGAAATGGATACTTAGATCACTGAGCCCAAATCATAGTTCAACACAGTCATCCAGGTCACGGTTATCCCAAAGATGCTTTTTCAGGAGGATCACCTCCTCTTCCTCCTCCTCCTCTTTCTTCTTTTCCTCCTCCTCCTCCCCCTCCTTTTTTTTTGAAGAAACATCTTCAAAAGAAACACAAGAAACTCCAGTTGTCTCCTGAAAAAGCATCTTTGGGTCAGGAACCCAAAATTAAAAATACTAAGATGATTTCCTAATATTCAGTTCAGTTGGACTCTGCCTTCTAGTATTGTAAACCTATTCTGCTCTCTGCAAATAAACTGTAATATATAATTATAGCCAGTTTTTGTTCCAAACCAAATATTCTTCAGCATGACATCCTTCCAGTGTTGTCATAGTTCCTTCAGTCTTCCTTTGACAGCGAAACATCCCCTATTCTTCCAACTTTCTTTGTAAGACATAATTTCCACTTCCCTGATCCTTTTCTTCACTCTGAATTGGGTCTTGAGTTTCTTGAAAGACGTGATCAGAACTGGAATTCTGTAAGTTAAGGGAAAGTCTGTCTAATGCAGAATATTGTGTAACAGTTACTTCCGGTGATTGGGAAATTATCATTCTAATGATGCATTTGGAAATTGTGTTTGTCTTTTTAGTGGCTATGACAAACTGCTGACTTATACAGTATTCAGAACAGTATTCACGCTTACTATTTATGAAGTCTCATATAAATGTATATTTAATTGTTTCTCCCCCCCCATAAATGAACTTTGATTTCATGTCTGTTATTTCAGTTTGTTATTTTTAGCCCAAGGTATGTTTTTTTTTTCATGTTTATCTTCTAAAGTATTAATCTTCCCACCTCAAGTAGAAACATAGAAACATAGAAGACTGTCCTCATGGTCCATCTAGTCTGCCCTTATACTATTTTTTGTATTTTATCTTAGGATGGATATATGCTTATCCCAGGCATGTTTACATTCAGTTACTGTGGATTTATCTACCACGTCTGCTGGAAGTTTGTTCCAAGGATCTACTACTCTTTCAGTAAAATAATATTTTCTCATGTTGCTTTTGATCTTTCCCCCAACTAACTTCAAATTGTGCCCCCTTGTTCTTGTGTTCACTTTCCTATTAAAAACACTTCACTCCTGGACCTTATTTAACCCTTTAACATATTTAAATGTTTTGATCATGTCCCCCCTTTTCCTTCTGTCCTCCAGACTATACAGATTGAGTTCGTTAAGTCTTTCCTGATACGTTTTATGCTTAAAACCTTCCACCATTCTTGTAGCCCGTCTTTGGACCCGTTCAATTTTGTCAATATCTTTTTGTAGGTGAGGTCTCCAGAACTGAACACAGTATTCCAAATGTGGTCTCACCAGCACTCTATATAGCGGGATCATAATCTCCCTATTCCTGCTTGTTATACCTCTAGCTATGCAGCCAAGCATCCTGCTTGCTTTCCCTACCACCTGACTGCACTGTTCACCCATTTTGAGACTGTCAGAAATCATTACCCCTAAATCCTTTTCTTCTGAAGTTTTTGCTAACACAGAACTGCCAATACAATATTCAGATTGAGGATTCCTTTTCCCTAAGTGCATTATTTTACATTTGGAAACATTAAACTGCAGTTTCCATTGCTTTGACCATTTATCTAATAAAGCTAAATCATTTACCATATTACAGACGCCTCCAGGAATATCAATCCTATTGCACACTAAGTAGATATGTTTTATCCCTAGACATGTGGCAATGTACCCATTCTCCAGGATTTCTTAGATTTGACTAAATCATCAGTGCAAATTCTTTTAGTATTTTAGGATACATTCTACCATATTTTGGTGATTTGAATTTAAAGATGACCAAGAGGTATTTCCTGGATGTGTTTCACTATGTTTCAGTCAACTTCTGAGTTAAGTAATCTTTTCTTTGTGCGTCATACACATGTTTTTGTCGCCTTTGCTTTACACCTACATTTTATTATGCCTTAGTAATTTTTAAGCGGAAGAGGTGTTTTTTTTCTATGGGACATCATGGAGGATCTTAGTGCTTTAATATCCATAAATGGAGACTAGGCTGTTTTTCTCATGCCTGGGATCTAGGCACAGAGATCACAGCTAGGTATAGCAGAGACAACTCTAAGAATGGAAGCAGCTGTGGGAATGGAAAGAACAATTCATGCTTCTCAAAACTTCTGTAGAGAAAAAATAAAATGGCTGTTCAGATTTACCTTGCTTGCTTTGTAATTCAATATCCCCAACTCCATCCCCCCCTTGTACAAAAAGCTTTTTCCTGGGCAGCATTTTACCTTGTTTCTTACCCAGTAAAGAGAAAGAATCAGAAATGAGTGGCTGAAGGAAGTGGTGACAACAGCTACATCTTTACAAAGGTACACATTGAGAAACAAGCAGCATATGGACAGGAAGTACACTTAGACTCTCAAGAAGCACTTGGTCCCCTGAAGAACGAGAATCTGCTTCCAAGTTCTCTTTCTTTCTCTCTCTTTTATTATTAACTGGAAGAAGGAAGGAAGGAAGGAAGGAAGGAAGGAAGGAAGGAAGGAAGGAAGGAAGGAAGGAAGGCATTCCGCACTTAGAAAGTCCTAAACCAGTGCTAGCAATAAAGGTGCAACTTTCACTCCAGATTCCAGTACATTGTTTAGCTAACATTATGTTTTACTTTATCATAATTAACTTTAAAATTTTTCATACCTACATTATGAGTAGAGAAATAAAAAATTATGGATCACCAAATACAGTTAAAATTTCTGATGATCAATTGGGAAGTGTCACGACTCTTTATGGCAACGAAGTTATAGAAACATAGAAACATAGAAGACTGAGGGCAGAAAAAGACCTCATGATCCATCTAGTCTGCCCTTATACTATTTCCTATATTTTTATCTTAGGATGGATATATGTTTATCCCAGGCATGTTTACATTCAGTCGCTGTGGATTTACCAACCACGTCTGCTGGAAGTTTGTTCCAAGCATCTACTACTCTTTCAGTAAAATAATATTTTCTCATGTTGCTTTTGATCTTTCCCCCAAGTGTCTGAATAGTTACAGTGTCTGAATTTTGATACTTTTCTAATAAGAATACTGTTTTGCATTAGGTCATGTAGCAGAATGACAAGAAATACAAATTGAAATTTGCTCGCTGTTGCACATCCTAATCTCTTGACTGCATGAAAATCTAGAAAGGTAGCTATTTTTTTTTCCATTGACTTGGCAGAACAAAATATAAACAATGGTAAATTTCTGTGAGTAGGAAACTGACCCTAATGTTCCTCATTTTGAAAAATTTGGTCAGGAGCTTCAGATTGACAAAAGGAATTATGACAGACTGGAACAGTCCTCCAATGGTTTCCATACATATTTTGCTTAACTATTCTTTTTCTTGATGCAGATTCATGATTTTATGCATAAAAAAAAGATTATTGGAGAATATAATTTACCCCCATCTGGCAGGGGGAAGTTGAGATTGTTTTAAGTACAGCACACAGTGAGGTTGCAAGAATTGAATGCAATGGAGAAGAAGAGGCCAGGAATGTGAGTTTTTAGAGTCTTTGTTTGAAAATAAAATAAGAGTATGAGACTTGAGATTCCAAACACTGGGAGAGTTCTGGTTTGGGTAAGACTCAACTATGATTATGTACTTACATTTTAACCAACTGCTTTTTTAAAATAGAAAACAATGTTTGTAGTGTATTCGGAGTAATTGATCTTTATTTAAACAAAAAATCCGCAGAGGAGCTTTCCATGGTAAAAATAAACCTGTGTTTATAAACCTTGGGGGTGGGGAAACTACATGCTCACAGTAACTACAATGGCAGTTTTGTTCTCAGTCAGCCACTGGTATACCCTTGCAATCAGAAAGGACGAACCCTCCCTGAAATTAGGGTAACCTCTTCCCTTCCTCAGATATGCCTTTTTATAGTGGTAAAGGAAAGGAATATTTGTTGCTATATTATTTTAAAAAATGAGAGAGGTGGCTATTGCTTACAAAATATGGGACCGCCTCTTGCTGCATATCTCCCAGAGACCTATAAGAGCACACAGAGTTGGCTTCCAGGTCCCGTCGACTAAGCCATGCAGGTTGGCGGGGCCGTGGGGAAGGGCCTTCTCTGTTGCCGCCCCAGCTCAATGGAATCAACTCCTCCCCCCCCCGAGGTCCATACTGCTTCCACCCTAATGGCTTTCCACAAAACTTTTGCCAGACCCATCCTTGAATACCCTACAAAAATAGACTAACAATCCTGGGTCTAGAAAGCTTAGAACTACGGCGCCTAAAGTATTGCCCACAAGATCATATGCTGCAACGTCCTACCGGTCAATGACTACTTCAGCTTCAACCGCAACAACACAAGACTGTAAAAAATATGATTTTAACAATCGAGTTGTCGAAGCGTGGAACTCATTACCAGACTCAATAGTGTCAAACTCTAACCCCCAACATTTCTCCGTTAGACTATCCATGATTGACCTCTCCAGGTTCCTAAGAGGTCAGTAAGGGGCGTACATAAGTGCACTAGTGTGCCTTTCGTCCCCTGTCCAATTGTCTTTCCTTTATCTTATACTGTATATCATATATATTTTCTTCCTTTCATATATCTTCTCCTCTATTTTTACATATTATCTTTATATATATTACTTCATGTCTATTCTCTTCCATATGTATTGTGTATTGGACAAATGAATAAATAAAAAATAAATAAATAAAAAGGCCACAAAGACCTGGCTTTGCTGGCAGGCCTGAGGGGGGTGGCATGAGTTAAAAACTATCATGGCCAAATTGTATGAACGATATGTATGCATGCTGATTGTTTAGTTATTCTGGGTTTTAATTCGGGTTTTACAGTAAGGTTATATATTGGACTTCTTTTTAATTGTTTTTTGTATTTTATATTGTTGTAAGCCGCCCTGAGTCCTTCGGGATTGGGCGGCACAGAAGTTGAATTAAATAAAATAGCTGTTACTCATAGGCATGCTTAAAATAGTAATACAATTTAATGCCAATTTTCAAAGAACAGCCTTAACTTAACATTTGGCCGACATTTGCAGAAGGCGGGAAGCAACTCGGCACTGCCTATCTGCAGGGGTGATCTCGCGCGACAGCACCCCAGAGAATTTCGCTGCCTGTTAGGGAATTCTGGGAAGCATGGGTGGGGCTAGCACCCTATATCAGGGCTTGCTTATCACCCATGCTTCCCTTCCATGCTGAGCTCTCTGCCCTGCAGACAACACCACCCCCGCTCAATCCAGGGTGTTTTTAAAGGTTGCCTAGTGGGGGCCCAAGTAGGTATTTTTGGCAATCCTACTCCATCCTAGATGAGTGAAATGGATTTGTGGTTACGGGATGCATCTGTCTGTAAATAGGTTTTGATTCAACAATTGGATGTACAGTGATCCCCCGCTCGTTGCGAGGGTTCCGTTCCAGGACCCCCCGCAACGAGCGGGTTTTCGCGAAGTAGCGCTGCGGAAGTAAAAACACCATCTGCGCATGTGCAGATGGTGTTTTTACTCCCGCAGCGCTAGCGAGGAGCCGAAGATTGGGGGCGGCGCGGCTGTTTTAAAATGTCGCCGCCGGCATGGGGGGCTTCCTAGCAGCCCCCCAAACCCGGGTTGGGGGTCCGGGGGGTGCTGGCAAGCCCCCCATGCCGGCGGCGACATTTTAAAACAGCCAGCGCCAGCGAACGGCTTCTCCGCGCTGGCTGTCGGCGCTTTCGAGCTGAGTCCCGGAGCGAATTCGCTCCGGGACTCAGCTCAAAAGCGCCGACAGCCAGCGCCAGCGAACGGCTTCTCCGCGCTGGCTGTCGGCGCTTTCGAGCTGAGTCCCGGAGCGAATTCGCTCCGGGACTCAGCTCAAAAGCGCCGACAGCCAGCGCCAGCGAACGGCTTCTCTGCGCTGGCTGGAACAGTCCTCCAATGGTTTCCATACATATTTTGCTTAACTATTCTTTTTCTTGATGCAGATTCATGATTTTATGCATAAAAAAAAGATTATTGGAGAATATAATTTACCCCCATCTGGCAGGGGGAAGTTGAGAATGAACGGCGTGGGCGGGCGAAGGGCGGGCGGCAGCGAGGAGTTTGCGTGGGCGGTGGGGAAACTCCTTGCTGATGCCCGCTGCTCGCCCTCCCACCAGCAAGAGGGGGAAGACCCAGGGAAGCCGCCCAGCAGCTGATCTGCCGGGCGCCATCTACGCATGCGTGCCCATAGAAAAAAAAGGGCACACATGCGCAGATGGTGTTTTGACTTCCGGGTTGAAAAATCGCAAATTACCCTGTTCGCAATGGTCGGGGACGCAATAACCGGGGTATTACTGTATATATATATTTGGTCACTATATGGCAGAAACGAGGCGGAAAGGATATCAGTAGCAACTGTGTGTTCTCCTTTGGGCATTTTTTGTAAGATGATTGGCTCCACCATTGCACAACTCATGCTGCCTAACCGGTCAGAGCGGTGTGAAGGGGGTGCCCTTGGGGCTCAGCTAGGTTATTTCTGGTTCTGGGTCATGGGGAGGTCAGCCCTCCCACATGCTGGGCGTGGCTTACCGGGCTGGGTCCAGGCGGGCCATGCCTCACCCTGACCAGGCATGAAATTATGCCCATTAGTTGCCCAAACATGTTGTGTCAGGAAACTCTGCCCCATTTAGTGACCCCTGCAGGTCTTTCTGTTAATATTTAATAAAGTGACTCCTTTTACCCAGCTTGGTATCCGAGTATTCATTTCCTGTGCAATGCAATTATTCTGTAACTCATTGGTAATCACTGTTAAATCTTCACGTGGTGAATCTTTAAGGGGTGACTTGATCGAAGTGTATAAAATCATGCATGGGATAGAAAAGGTGGATAGAGAAAAAATATTTTCTTTATCACACAATACTAGGACAAGGGGGCACTCCCTAAAGCTCATAGGTAAGAAAGTGAGGACAAATCAAGGGAAATATTTCTTCACCCCTAGAGTCGTTGGTTTATGGAATTCACTTCCAGAAGAGGTCGTGACAGCTGTAAGTCTTGATAGCTTCAAGGCAGGATTAGACAGATTCATGGATGCCAAGTGTATCGGTGGTTATTGAGACAGATATCCAAGTGCTGCCTCTATGTTGGTTGAGGCAGACAGGATTCCTTTGGGTCCCATTTGTTGGGGGTCAAGGGAAAGGGAAGATTTTGCCTTCTCTTTCAGCTCAAGATCCCCATGAACAATTGGTGGGCCACTGTGTGACGCTGGACTTGATGGACTTTAGCATGGATCTTCTTATGTTCTTATGTTCACAACAAAGACCATTTCCCATGCAAAATTGAGATGCTTTTCCCCCCTGGGCCTTTACAATTTCATGTACGGTATGTTTGTATGTATGTTTGGCTTTTTATATTAATGGGTTTTTAAATCATTTTTAGTATTTATTGGATTATTATTGTACATTGTTTTGTTAGCCGCTCCGAGTCTTCGGAGAGGGGCGGCATACAAATCAAATCAAATCAAATCAAATCAAATCAAATCAAATCAAATCAAATCAAATCAAATCAAATCAAATCAAATCAAATCAAATCAAATCAAATCAAATCAAATCAAATCAAATCAAATCAAATCAAATAAAAAAATACGAATAAATCTATAGTAGCCTACTGGACATTGCTGGCCGTGCATCACATCACAGGTGATTTATTGTGCATAACAATCACTCCACAAATTTTCATTTATTTGCAAAGACTTTAACCGGCATATTGTGAAACGTATTGAGAAGGTCATGACATGCAGAAAAAAAATATGTGTAGGATCTGGATATTCCGTGCAAGCCAAGCTAGTTGTGTCAGAAAATATAAAGCGACTAAAATATGGGAAAGTGAAAAAAGTCCCCTGGTTGCTTCAGTTCTAAAAATGAATTCAGTACATAATCTAAACATTTTCTGGAATATCAAGCCTGAATACTGAGTGCTTGCTGAAGGACTATATATAGATACAAAACATAGCCAAGTGAGAGAGAACCACCCACAATCATTGTCCAAAACTTTAAAAATTCAGACAAATGTGTGAGTGAATTGATTTCTGCTGCTGTTTCTTTCTCTGATTGTTTGGGAACGATTTAGTGTTCCCACTTGAGGTCAAGTGGATTCCGCTTGCAGCAGATGTCACAAGAATAGAGGGAAACAAATGGGCTAAGAGCATGAATCATATAGATACAAAGTCTACCTTCGGCTCCAGCCAACCCAAGCGTGTGAAGGGACCTGCTGTTAAAATGGATCACTCTTTCATGTACTGCCTGCTCTGTCCAGTGATATTATAATGGATAGGTGAAACCCATCTCTTGTTTACTATTAGCCCAGTAGTGTTGTTCTGCCGGGCTCTCTGGTAGAATCCTCCCAAAAATTCACAGGTACACACGTTTGAAACTTCAAAACAATGTTCTTTATAATGAAAATTCACATAAACCAAGCCCTCTTTTGGTATAGCAAAGAGCACTTGTCTCCAAACATACTGGTAATTTGTACAAGTCCCTTATCAGTTCTGAGATACTTAGCTTGCAGATGTGAGGCAATTCACAGTCCTTCTTCTTTCACAAAGTGACACACACTTTGCTCTGGTTTAGTTTCAAAGCAGCGAAAAATCAGCACACAAAAAGTCCAAGTCAGTAAAGCAGTCACGAAACACAACGATCAGATAATCCTCCACAATGGCCAAACCCACAGGCTGCTCTTTATAGCAGCCTCACTAGTTACCACAGCCCCACCCAACCACAGGTGGCCTCATTTTCTTTGATAACAATATCTCAGTTGTTGTTGCCTATGCATCGCTCTCCGCATGTGTGGCTGTATCATTAACTCTTGTTCTGAATCCAAGGAGGAGAGAGATAATTGATCTCCTTCTGAGCTGTCTGCCACACTCTCCTCCTCCCTGTCACTCATGTCTTCTTGGTCAGAGGAGCCTTCATCAGCAGATTCCACTGGGAGGTGGGGGGGCAAAACAGGCCTGCAGCATGTGGATGTCTCCCCCACATCCACAGTCCTTGGGGCAGGAGCAGGGCCAGAGCTAACCACAACAAGTGTCAAACTTGATTTCATTGAGGGCCACGTCAGAGTTGTCTCTGACTTGGGGGAAGAGGGGGCAGTTCGATGTCACTTATTTTTGGTGCCTGTGGTGGTGTGAGCACTGTGCAGAATTGGGTTGCTACTTGTCTGCTCCAGTTCTCCGGAACCGGATGTTAATTATCTGAGCAGTTTAGAGCAGTGTTTCCCAACCTTGGCCACTTGAAGATATCTGGACTTCAACTCCCAGAATTCCCCAGCCAGCGAATGCTGGCTGGGGAATTCTGGGAGTTGAAGTCCAGATATCTTCAAGTGGCCAAGGTTGGGAAACACTGGTTTAGAGAACTGGTTGTTGGAAGAAATCTTTTCTCACTTTACAGGGCTAATTCTGCAAGACAGGCAGGAAAGACACATGCTTGTATTTCTAGCCTGATCCTTATCTCAAAGGCCCTGCTGCTTTAAGTGTTTTCAGAAACTGCCTCTGGGTTAGGCTTGTTACATTGTAGGCCTTAGCAGTAGGCCCAAACTTTCTGTCTATAAACTGAGCTTCTCCAGAGTTCTCTCTCGCCCCCCTCCAACATGGCTGGAGCAGCTATGTACAGAAGGGTTGGCATAGCCATAGAACCAGGTGTTCAAGATTATTTTTGCCTCTTCTCAGGAACCATTTTCTACTTAAGAACTCGAGCACGGAAAAATTTCCTAGGAAATTTGAGAGCAGCACAAAGGCCCGGCCAGTTCCCTGCCATTCCCCCTTTAATCCCAGCCATCTCGGGCTTTTCTGGGCTACCAGAGGAGCCTTTCGGTGGCGCTTAAGGAAGCTTTGGCAGTCCAGAGCGAACAAAGCATTTTCCTTTCTCTGGGCGCTTGGAGAGGGAATAAACTTCTGCCAGCGCCCAGAGAAAAGAAACGCTCCCTTCACTCTGGGCAGTCCAGAGCGAACAGAGCATTTTCCTTTCTCTGGGCGCTTGGAGAGGGAATAAACTTCTGCCAGCGCCCAGAGAAAAGAAACGCTCCCTTCACTCTGGGCAGTCCAGAGCGAACAGAGCATTTTCCTTTCTCTGGGAGCTTGGAGAGGGAATACACCACTTCGCTGTGGTGACTCCCTCGCGCTGCCTCCCTTTTTAAATGCCAGACACAGCTCCCTTTTTAAATGTCAAAGGGATTTTCTGGTACACACAAGGCACAGGTTAAATGCAGTCCAATTGCTCACCCAATAACTGGGAAATTGAGTCCAATTCTAAAGTCCAGAGAGTCCACACACACAATCCTGAACAGCAAAAACCACGATCTTGATGAAACAATGAATCAGATAAACTGCCATGAGGCTAAAACACCAGGCTGCACTTTTATCTGTAGCACTAATTACAGCAGCCCCACCCAACCATAGGTGGCCTCATTTTCTCTTGTAATAATCCTTCAGTTGTTGTCTCCTATGCATCACTCTACGCATGCGTGGATGTGTCATTAATTCTTGTTCAGAATCCAAGGATGATACAGATGACTGATCTCCTCCTGGGCTGTCTGCCAAACTCCCCTCTTCCCTGTCACTCATGCTTCCTTGGTCAGAGGAGACTTCATCGGCAGATTCTACTGGGAGCAAAACAGGCCTGTGGCATGTGGATGTCTCCCCCACCTCCATTTCCACATTCCTTGGGGCAGGAGCTGGGCCAGAGCTAACCACAACAATTATTAATTAGATTTGTATGCCGCCCCTCTCCGGAGACTCGGAGCGCATGTGTAGTGCAGAGATGGGTGTCATGTACTCATGTGCAAATGGGGGCACACATTGCATTCTGGGTGCCGGCATACGACAGCGCAACAGCGCTCACAAATGTGGACTTTTGGCACGCAACACGAAAAAGTTTCGCTGTCACGGGTATAGAGTCTCCTATTTGAGCAGGGGATTGGTGTAGAAGACTTCCAAGGTCCCTTCCAATTCTGTTATTCTGTTATTTTGTCCTGTGTGCATAATAGCTGCAGCAGTTGAAGAATGCTAGGAAACACTCATCCTTGGGTGGATGACAGCGTGTGTTGACTTTGGAGAGGGCCACAGTGCCTGTCAGCCAATTTGCCTTTGTGCTCCGCCTGCCGCCTTCGAGGTATCTGCTGGAGCTTGCCTTTGTCTGTTGCATCCCCTGGGGGCTGTGTCTGAAGGTGCTAGAAAAATTCTTGGCTCCAGCCACAGATGCTTCCCGGCCCTTCATCCAGGAGGTGGGATCCTTTAAGGAGCCTTTGGCTGCAGCCTTGGACCCTTTTCAACACTCTGGGCTGGAGGTGTCAGCGGGGCTGTGCTCATAAGGAAGGAGTCTCTCCCTTCCAAACCCCATTTTGAGCTGTGGTTTTGGTTTCCATGGTGACACTTCCTGTGGTAGAGAAAAGAGGTAGTGAATGCTGCACTGTGAGCGTGGCAAGCAGCTCCACTCCTTCTTTCTCTCCCAGCCGGGGATGCTCTGAAGGCCGGCTGCAGCCTCAGGGAGGGGCTGCTCCCAGCCTGATGGTCCTGGGTTTTAAAGTCTACCTGTGACAACTGCAGGAGAGGCATGCTGGGAAAACCCAAACATCTGGGTGTCCAAAATGGCCGAATGGTGAGTGAACATGCTTCAGCTGATACTGGGGGAAGGCAAGGCCGGCAGCTGCAAAGGGAAGGGCTCCTTCCTAAAATCTGATCTTGGCATTTGGGGGCTCTTTCCTTCAGGGGGAAGCATAAAGCCAGTTGCAGCTTCTAGTTGGCATATCCCTGCTTTTCATGGCTCCCCAAGCTGTAGGTAGATTGGTGCGAGAGAGGGATTTAGCTGGGCTCTTCTATTGCAGCCGTAGGGCGGGTGGGACATTCTTGTTATGTGCTGCCTGGTGATTTTGTGTAAACTGTCTGCGAGAGGAAGGGCTCTTTCGGAGTAAAACCTCCGCAGCTGTTGCTCTGCTCTAGCTGGGGCATGTTTTTGCACGTCGAAGGGTTGCTGTGAAATCACAGCGCCTTTCAAAACGGCCAGGTTGTGCTGCACAATCTGCTGCGAAAACCAAACGGGTGGGCATGAGTCTGTTATCAGGTTGCACAACCGAGCATGACTGGCAGCTACAAACAGAAAAGGAATGGATGTAATGAAACGATTAGGTGGATCGACCTCGTGGAATGCAGGAGCAGCAAAAAGCAGCTGCAGGTTATTTTGACTTGTGCAACGACGGCTCTTCTTAAAAAAGGAAATTACTCTGAATTAATCTCATGAAATCAGGATCCTGTTTGGAAAATGGTACGGCGTTGCCTCTGGTTTTGCTAAATAGGAAGAAGCATGAACAGTAATGTCTTCATAGGGTTATCTTTACAGAAATCCTTCTGGCATGGCCTGTGCATAGATTTAGGGGACTGAGATCAAAACAAGAAGTTCCGCCATATAGTTTGTCCATGACCATTTAGCATTCAGACCAGATTCAGACCAGTTTTGGCAAAGGCATCTTTTGGGCTTCAGTGGAAGTACTGTATAACTGTTTATGTTCTAGTTTGGATTCCTTGACACTGACAAAGGTAACCGCTATGCCTATCTACTGTAGCCTATTTCAGCTGCAGAAATCCGGGGGACCACTTGATCTTGACAAGGAGTTAGTATTTTCTGCATTTCCTCACTATTATCTAGTATGTATGTATGTATGTATGTATGTATGTATGTATGTATGTATGTATGTATGTATATATGTATGTATTTAATTAATTTGGTGATATTTATATGCTGTCCCATTCCAATAGGATTCTAACAGTAATTAATACCTTTAATTAACGAAATTAAAATTCTGTTGCTGACAGAATTTGCACAAGTTATCATGACTTTTAATAGTCAGATTTCTTTTGTGACATTTCTGGTCACATTAATCCTTCTAAAAATGATTGGTGAAAGTTGCATAGATGGGACTACTGGTGTCAGCATCACTAGTAACAAACCAAAATGTTTTTACCCTGAGATAGGGGTGGGGGGACCTATGTCCCTAGTCTACGTTTTGGGTAATCTCTGCATAATATGATTATGTGCTCCTTCTATTTCTGTTTGCCCATGTACATAGGCAGTAAAAGAGGATTGCTCAAAAACCAAATAAAGAAAAATCTATTGAAATAGCAGTTAAATGTTATTGTACAAAATTAAAATATAATAAAACAATATGCTATACCCAAAATGATTAAAGCATAGCAAACGAGGCAGTTCACCTTAAAGCAGGAGTCGTAAATTCCAATCATCAGAAGTGCCGCACGAGAATTACTTCATTTGCCCAACACGGAATCCTTTTCATACACTGCTGCTAACATTTCTAATGAGTCAAAAATCAAAGATGTAGTATCCCGTATGCCATTAAAAATAAATATATTAAATTAAAAACAACATTACTATAAAATAAATCTGCATGAGGAATAGCTGTACCGTTGCACCATTTCCTTTTACCTGTTAACTACTAGTATTTTTCATTTATATGAGAATGGCTGTGTTTGGTTTTAATATTCGGACGATAGGTAATCGTTTGTTCAAGATCAGATTATTCATCCTGGAGCTGCCACAATCCTGCTCTTTTTCCCCCCTGCCTCCTCCTTTTTCAGCCTGCCTTTTCTTGTCTGGCCGAGCCCTTTGTTCTTCCTTTGCACAAGCAGAGGGATCTTGCTTCTTTGTTCGCTGTCCTTGCCTGGCCAAAATACCCTAATGGCAGGACAGTCAGAGACAACCAGCTGCCTCTTCCTTCTCCCCCTTGGCAACCATGCCTTCCCAGCCCTCCTCTTCTGGTCAAGCCCCCCCTCCCCAGGGCTCCTGCCCAGAGTCCCCATTGCCTCCTTAAACGTAGCCTTTTTCATGAGAGCAGGTGGTGTTTCCTTGAGGATGGTGTAAGAAATGCCAACTGCATGGGCCAGCTGGGAGGCACATGGCAATGCCTGGAGTGGCTTTTCCTGTAGCCCAGGCTGGGATCTTCACAGCACCTCAGCCTTGCTTGGCAGCCTTATCTGTGTCTACAAATAAAAGATCATCACTGGGCACAAGAAGCGATGGGAAGGTCACATAAGGCACGCAGGCTACAAGTTTGGCATCCCTGCTGGCAATGATAATAAAAGGATATGCTGCTTGTGATAATTAGAAATGACAATCGATGGAAATATATTAAACATGCAACTGATTGTGTTAATTAAAAGTTTAAATGATAAAAAAGGAAGAGATGTTACACCCTAAATTGACATAATATCAATGTTCCAAATCCTGACCACAACAGAAAATACATTCAAAATTTAAAGTCATCTCATTTCATCTGAATGCATCCAATAAAAGAGACACCATCCCATCTCTACTTGACCTCAAACATTTTTGTAGGAAAAATCAGAATAACCTCACAGTGGCTGGCATGCCAATTCTTTTATTCTGAATTTCCCCAAAGAAACCCTTGGTATCCTTTCTAAATTCAGCTTATGTGGCGTCCCTGACATCAGCACTACGATTCAGAGCTACATATCTGTAATTATTTTTCCTGATCGGTGTGGTCTCCTCTTCCCTCCCCTCCCGTCCCCTCCCGTCCCCTCCCCTCTCCTCTCCTCTCCTCTCCTCTTTCTTTCTCTTTTTCCTTCATGTCCTTATTTATTTTCAAACCATTAGAAATCTCTTTAGCTTTAGCCTTTTCTACTGTCTTCAGTTCTACTATTTCTAGTTCCTTTTCCTATTAGGTTCTCTGGCCATAGGATGCTATTAAAATCCCCCCCTTTAAAAAAAAAGACCATGATGCACATTTGACTATACTCAGTTTAGTTTTGTTAAAATCAGGAATTCCAGCATGAGGTGGTCCCTTTCTACCTTCTTAAATTTCCTTAACTAATCAAGCATTTATGATTCTCTTGTGCCCTCAGAATGTAAAGGAGAAAACTGTCAACAAAACAAGTGACGAATTTATCTCTGAAATGCATATTTCAAAAACAACAACCAAAGGACTAATTCCCAATAAATGACTAATGGAGGATATTTGAAAAAAAAAATTTGCAAGGAAAGGAACACAACAAAAGCAACAGAAAACTTTCAGTAATCCTGGTACAAGTAAAGAAATAAACCAATGAAGAAATAGTACCGTAATAATTTTCTAAAATTTAATTCATAATGAGACAAATTATAAGACTGATGCTTACCCATCATCAGAAATAAAAATAACTTTCAAATAGATATTTAAAAGTCAAACTACTATCAATTTCCCCTCAAGGAAAACTTTCTGTGGCAATTTTTCAAGATGAGGGGAATAAAGGAAACCTTTTTTTTTGCTTTTTAGTATCATCTCAACTGTTAAAACCCTTTTCTTCCTCAATTTAATTAATTTTTATATTTTAATTTTAATTCAGGACAAGGAACTCTCCTAGTGCTACAGTATTTTCCAAATGCCACCTTCGCCAACCTGCGCACAAACCTCAGTCTTTATAGCTTCATGATATTTTCCTTCAGCTATCATCTAACTTCCATAAAATATATGCAACTAGGAAAAAAGATGTTCTTTATGATTCCTTTAAATAGGTTGCAATGTGCAACTTATTGATTCACCCATTGGTGCAAATGATATGTTCTTTCGGTAGTTGCATGCTGAGTAGAAACTGAACATTTTGGAAGGAATACATAAAGAAATGTAGCGCTTCCGCCCTTCATTCATACGTATAGTTTGTTCTCAAAGGAATATAATACAGCCATCAACACACAGGGTTTTTAAAAATCCTTGTACTAAGCTGTGGAACTGCAATTTGGCCAAAGCCTGTCAAATTCTCATGGATTCTCTTTCAAATGAAAATCTCTAATCTCTAATATAAAAGGAAAAAAAATGCTGCTTGTAGGAGACTTTCTAAACTATAGATTTTCATATTATAAATTATAAACCTAACAGATGGAATGAGGCATAGTCAGACTGTTCTTTGAGAGAACAGATAGTCCCCCCTATATTTGCATCTGCATCATATGTAAGATTATCTGATCCTGGTCAAGAAACTATTGTATATGCATTTTGGATACCACTGGGTGCAAAATATGGCATCTAGACTGTTAATTCAGTTCCTTCAGGAATGGGACAGGATACTGTGAGAACCAGCAGAATATGCTAATATGTGTGAGACAATGATGGGTTCCAAATCGCATTGCTACTGGTTTGCAAGTGTGCACATACTGGGGTGGGTGGGCAAAACCTCCCACCACCGCTACCAGTTCATAGAACCAGACCGAACCCATAACAGCTCATCGCTGGTGTGAGATTGATATTGACCTATAGGCGTTTGCATGTGTTATTTTCCCCCCTTGTTTCTTTTTTCTTTTTTACATTATCTACTTGGCAAACAGCCAGCCGCATAAACAAAATATAATAAATAATAAATTAATAAAATAAGAAGAGCAGGATATGATGGTGACGTGACGTATACGCTGATGGCTCTGCAGCAAGTGCCGACGGCCTTCTGGGCACAGTTTAAGGTGTTTACTTTTATTGTTAGATAACTTGGGATCTGAACTCTGGCTATGATCCTGTCTGATGCCTTAAATCAGCAGGAGTGGCCTTTCTGAAGTATCTTTTCTGTGGGAAGTTTGGCGGAAAAAAGGGTCTTCTCCTGTGAAAATTGTCTCTGAGGGAGAATAATTTGGCCTCCACTTCGTTGGGAAATAACCAAAGCACTTTATTTCATTATCAGGCTTTTTACTGATTTTAATGGTCTTGATTTTGAGTGTCATTTTAATTATCTTATTTTATTGTAATTTAAATCTTGTTTTGTTGGTATGCTTATACGAGCAGAAAGCCCGGATGTAAAATATAATGACAATGAGAAGAAAGATGATGTGTCTTTTGAGTTAATCTCTCTCTGATAAAGTGCTCTGACTGTTCTCATCCTTCTTTTGCAGGGCCTGGCCGTATCCGATGGAGGTAGGTGGGACATGGGGCTGGGTAATGCTATCACATTGTTGTAGACCGCATGTAATAATGGCCACAAGATTTTGCTAGCTACTTGGAGATATGCTTGATATGGAGATTGATAAACACAATAACAGTTACCTGTTATATCTCCTCATAGTTGAATGTTGGACCTTCAAACTGCATAAAACAACATTTAGTCAGGGATTAGATACTAAAACAAATGTTTGACCAAACTGCCCTAGGATGCTTGACTGGGGAATAGACCCGTTTTTATACTGCCATTAGTAATAGGAAGCTATTACTAATGCCAAATTTTGCATTATTTTGTGCTAAAAAATACCATATGTAATTCAAATTCAAGCTAGAAATGTGTTCTTCAGTAATGAGCTGATGAGAATGAACAAACCAGACCTTTGCACAATGTCATCAGGACAGACAGGAATAAACTTTCCCTTCTCTCTATTGTTCTGTTCAAAATCATGGGTTTACCTGTAGAAAATCAGCTATCCGCAAACAGTTTTGGGAGAAATGGAGTAACTTTGTGGTTTTTTTCTTTTGTCCCTGTGGTTGCTTCAAGATGCTAATTCCTTGTTGCTATTAACAGGAGGAACTGGTGATTTTGAGCAGCTCTCTGGTAGATGAGAAACAGGGGTGGGTTCCAACTTATCTCGCTGTCGGTTCGCTTCTTCCCGAGCCACGTGGGTGTGTCTCGTGGGTGTGTGCCTACTTTGCGCATCCTCGCATGCACAATAATGGAAAAAAGCCCCCCCACACACACAATATGGCACCCACATGCACATTGCTGGAACTTGGCTTCTGAGCATGCTCGGAAAGAAATTATAAAATAAAATAAAAATTCATTAAGATGGCAGCACCCATGGACCGGCACTCACCGATCCAGTTCAATGACGTCATTGTGTCGTTACCAGCAGGTTGCTACCAGTTCAGGCAAACCGGTCCGAACCAGGAGGAACCCATCCCTGATGGGAAACAATGCATCTTGTCTCTTGGAGATTCTGCTTAAAATCTCTGATTTTCAACAATAGGAAATTAACTATCAGCCTACAGCATCTGCCTACAGCAAGAAAAATAGCTCATTTACTAAGATCTCAGGGTCATTGTCCCATAACCAATATTGAACTAAGAATAGATTTTGTACTTGAAGTGAGCTGATGACATCCATCCTGTTGGTCATTTCAGGTAGAAAAATGTTTTGGCTTACCCTGGTACTTCAGTAATCGTCATTTTAGGCAGACTCAAGATTCAAACCACCTTTCCGGATATGAGGCCTCTGAAAATCCTGAAACCTTTCTCTGCTTCACAGAGTTAAACAGCTCTGGCAGCCGGGGTAGTAGTAACAGTGTCAACAGTCTGCCGTGCACTCAGAGTGTCAATCCCTCCGTGGGGCAATCCGTGGCCCGCTGGGCTGAGTCCTTTGAGACCCTGCTGCAGGACCACCTTGGTGTTGCATACTTCACTGTGAGTTTCATATCACCTTTCACCATATTCTTTGATTTTTCACGGCACATTCTTCCATTTTTGCTATTATTTATTTTTATTTCCCTTCTAAGATGGCGTATATTTGAAACTATTTAGAGCTGTATGCTTTATACCCGTCTGAAATTGTGCGGCCCTGTCTCTCCTCTCTACTCCTTTTAACCTTAAAACAGATCTTCTTTCCTCTCTACTGCTTTGCTAGAAAGTAGAGCTGTTTTACTGATGGCTATTTGTTATCTACATTTGATCCTAATTTGAATGCTACAGAACATTCAACTTTTATTTTATGAGATTTGGAATATAATTTATAAAATGAAGGCTGCGAACCTCAATTTATAGCATAGAATACAACTTATATATGGTGATCTTGCACTTTGGGCAAAGATAATAATTTGGCTTCACTTAATGTGGCCTGAATTCTTTAATTTCCCCGTTAGCTGTTCTAGTGTTCTGGATTATGATAATGTTGCAACAAATAGGGAAATATCCTTTTCTTTCCAGGAATTCCTGAAGAAGGAATTTAGCGCTGAGAATGTATATTTCTGGCAAGCCTGTGAACAATTTCAGCAGATACCAGCTGGTAGCACGCAAAAGGTAAAAATTCTTCTAGAAGGCCAAATTTTGCATTATTTTGTGCTAAAATATACCGTATGTAATTCAAATAAGTGTATAAGATACATTTGATCCTAATTTGAATTCTACAGAATATTCAACTTTTATTTTATTTTTAAAAACAAAATCTTTATTAATTATTTACATTTAAAACAACAAAAAGAAAACATAGACACACACAGAGAAAAGAAAAAAAAAGAAAAAGCAAGAACAAAGAAATCCGAGGATATACAAGCAAACAACGTAACATAATGAAGCATACTGATTTATACTATAATTTACATTGGTATCAGAACTTCTAACAAATAACATACGGTAAATGCCAGCTGTTTTGCTGGGCCTTATTATTTACAGCCTATCCATGTTTTCTTCCATTTCATTTCCTGATTTTGTTATAAACTAAACTTCTTAAATTACCTTGTTTCTGTCTCTTTGTACTTCTTTCCTTGGGTTATATTTAACTGTGAATTAATGGTTTTGTAGAGATCAATGGTTGCGTTTAGCAACAGTCTGTCTAATTTTCCTTTCCCCCCATTTTCTTTTGGATGTGTATGCAATATTAAAGTTTTAAGTATTATTATTTTTTGGTTTATCCAATCATACCACCTGTCCCAAGCACTATGGAATTCTCTATTGTCTTTATCCTGTAGCTCCTGTGTTAATGTGCTCATCTCTGCCACCACATGTACTTTAATTATCAGGTTTATTGTCAAAGGGGTTTTTCCCTGCTTCCAATTTTGGGCATATATCAGTCTAGCTGCCATTGTTAGGTATAATATCAAATGTCTGTCATCTTTGGTGGTTTTTATTTTATTATGAGGTTTGGAATATAGTTTATAAAGCGAAGACTGTGAACCTCATAGAACCAAATTCTGTGTATGATTTATAATTTCCTAATTTCACAAACGACAGCAATGCGTCAAGGAATAATATAATGCCCCACAGCCTCAAACTGCATAGAATTGAATTTTATATAAACAGGAAGCAAAACGAGAAGGAGGAAGACAAGAGGAGAGTGATAATTATTTAATATTTTACTTAGCAAAGTCATATTCTTTTCCAAGAAAAAAACCCCAAAATTCTGTAGGGTATAGTTACTACTGAACCCTGTTTGTTTTAGCTATATTTCCCCCTTTTTCTTATCATTGGGGGGATGCAATGCAGAGTATTAATTTTCTTCCTTTTGTTCTTTGAAATCTTACTTAATTGATCTTGGATTTAGATATATTATTATGCCCCAATTTTCAAATTTATTGACATATCCATACAGGCACAAATCTTGCCGTTTTTCCTTCTAAAGCATGGAGGAGATGAATGGAGGGAAGGAAGAAAGAAAAGAAGGAACTCTTGGTGAATTTTTCACCCAGAGGAATAGCGTTGATATTTCTTTGTTTTTTGCTGAGAACCATTGAACGCACACCAACCTATGAGATGAATAGAGAGCCCAGATGGTTCTCTCCCTATATTATGTACTTAGGGAGAAAATACAAGCCACGTTGATTGCTGCAGCTGGTCTGGATATTTCTGTTCTTCGCTATTGTGATTCTCGCTCCGTGTACTTTCTTTGTAGCTGGCTGAGGAAGCTAAGAAGATCTATGATGAGTTTCTGTCAAGTCATTCAGCAAACCCAGTGAACATTGACAGGCAGGCGTGGATTGGTGAGGAGATGTTGTCCACTCCCACTCCGGACATGTTTCATGTCCAGCAACTGCAGGTGAGAATAGTCCATGTCCGCTAGCTGATATGCCAATATAAAAGATATGTTTGTAAAAAATAATAGAGGTCGAATCTAAATAAATTATATAGCTATGAGAAGTATAGCAGATATGAATTTGCTCCCCAATTAGTAATTAAATACCCTTTTTACCCTTGTGAGTCGCCCTGATTCCACGAGAAGGGCGACCTATAAATCTAATAAAATAAAATAAAAATAAATAAATACATTTCTGATCCAGAATATCATGATTACCATTGGATGAAGTCACCTAAGTGACACCTTTAGAGACACTAATTGTTGCATACGGAGGTACATAGTAAATTTGCATAGCTGCCGCTGATTTGCTGGAAATAGCCGCGGCAGAATCGAACACCTGTCATTGGCCGGCCAAGCGTCTGGGAAGCTCCTAAAAGCGGCTCCCCCACCACTCGCGGCCAGTTCCTGCTCTTGCCTTCTGCTTGAAATAAAAGGTGCTGAATTCCCTCGGGCTCGCCTTCTGGTTCCCGCGCTTAAATCTAACACTAATGATACTTAACTTTGCTTCCTTCAGATTTTCAACCTGATGAAATTTGACAGCTACGCACGTTTTGTCAAGTCTGCGTTGTACCAAGCATGTGCGAAGGCAGACAGCCAAGGGCAGCCCTTGCCAGAGCTGAGATCCAATTCTCAGACCGGCAGCCCACCTACCGAACACAGCAAGGTGGGAAGCATCTACGTCCAGCCTAGAAGCCTAGTGTGATTTGGAGGGGTTTGGAAATGCCTCTTAAGCAAGTCCGATAGATCTAAAGCTCTTAGCACTCTCTCTGGCTTTCTCTTAGAAAACAAAACTAAAGGCAGGGAAATCGCTACCGTTAGGAGTGGAGGCTGCTGGTAACCTGGCTGGGAGGAGTCCCAGGAGATCCTTTCGGAAAGGAGACCGGAGGGAACGTCCCTGGGGAGGTGAGTCTAGAGCTGAAAGTAGGGATACGGTCAGAGGTGGGCTGCTAAGGTGGAACGGTGAGTGTGCTCGCCCCCGTGGCTCTGAGTGCTAGCGGAGTCCAGCGCAATTCTGCTACTGCACCTGGGCAGGTAGAGAAATCATGCGCGGACACACAGGCAAGCACACGTCACTGTTCCACCTTAGCAGCCCACCATCACTGTTCCACCTTAGCAGCCCATCTCTGGATATGGTGGAAGGCGGTGACAGAACAGGAATGATTAATATTTGTATTTGTATTTGTATTTGTATTTATTAGATTTGTATGCCGCCCCTCTCCGAAGACTCGGGGCGGCTAACAACAATATAAAAAGACAATGTAAACAAATCTAATATTAAAAATAATCTTAAAAACCCCAATTTAAAGAACCAATCATACATACAAGCATACCATGTATAAATTCTATAAGCCTAGAGGGAAGGGAAATTTCAATTCCCCCATGCCTGATGACAGAGGTGGGTTTTAAGGAGCTTGCGAAAGACAAGGAGGGTGGGGGCAACTCTGATATCTGGGGGGAGCTGGTTCCAGAGGGTCGGGGCTGCCACAGAGAAGGCTCTTCTCCTAGGTCCCACCAAATGACATTGCGTAGTCAATGGGACCTGGAGAAGGTCAACTCTGTGGGACCTAACCGGTCGCTGGGATTTGTGCTGCAAGTATTCTCCAAAATCCTAACTCCTTGGTAACTATCTGTCCTAGAGGAGAGAAATGGTGGTGAGGGACCACCCCCCTGGCGTGACTCCCAAGGCTCTTTGAATTCCTCAGCTAGTCTGGACCTGGGCTTCCTGTCTTATGCAACCAGCGGCTTGCCGGCCGAGGTGAGTGGTGTTTAGCTAGATTTGGAGCTGTGGCTTGTTGAAAAATATTCTCTGCTCTGTTTGTTGCAATGTGGGCGCTTGGCTCTTGCTTAAACAGTATGCCGTGCCTGTTACATCATGGGTTCTACCCAACCCCCACGTTCTATCTATAACAGGCCATGACTGTGCTGTGTGGAGGAGTTCTCTACAAAGGAGAGATCTCTGCAGTTGCTACTGAGAACTTGCTGGTATTTTCATGGCTGTCTCCCCTCGCAAAGCCTCTCTCAAGGCTTTGCCCTACCTTGAAACTGTTGAAAAATTGTTGCTTAAAATTTATTTATTTATTTATTGGATTTGTATGCCGCTCCTCTCCGTAGACTCGGGGCAGCTAACAACAGTAATAAAAACAACATATAACAATCCAATATTAAAACAGTTAAAAACCCTTATTATAAAACCAAACATATATACAGACATACCATGCATAAAATTGTAAAGGCCTAGAGGGAAAGAGTATCTCAGTTCCCCCATGCCTGGCGGCAGAGGTGGGTTTTAAGTAGCTTATGAAAGGCAAGGAGGGTGGGGGCAATTCTAATCTCTGTGGGGAGTTGGTTCCGCCACAGAGAAGGCTCTTCCACTGGGTCCTGCCAAGCAACATTGTTTAGCTGACGGGACCCGGGGAAGACCCACTCTGTGGGACCTAACTGGTCGCTGGGATTCGTGCGGCAGAAGACGGTCCTGGAGATATTCTGGTCCGATGCCATGAAGGGCTTTATAGGTCATAGCCAACACTTTGAATTGTGATCGGAAACTGATCGGCAACCAATGCAGACTGCGGAGTGTTGGTGTGACATGGGCATATTTGGGAAAGCCCATGATGGCTCTCGCAGCTGCATTCTGCACGACCTGAAGTTTCCGAACACTTTTCAAAGGTAGCCCCATGTAGAGAGCGTTACAGTAGTTGAGCCTCGAGGTGATGAGGGCATGAGTGACTGTGAGCAATGACTCCCGGTCCAAATAGGGCCGCAACTGGTGCACCAGGCGAATGCCAGGGGAGAGTCCCAGTGGGTGGGAAAGCAGCGCTTCTCCTGAGCATCGTGGCCGATTAAATAAAAGTGGAGAATGGAATTATCCAGAGGACAATACCGCTAGCAAGAAACCACCCAGGACAATGTGCTTAGTAGGACAGTGGAGTTTGGCTAATGATACAGCTACATAATGGGAACCACTTTGTGCTCTTTGACCGAGCATCTTCCTGCTCTGTTTCCCAACTAAATACCCTCCACGCAGCCATTGATTGCTGACCTTGACATTGAGATCGCCATAAATCAGCCAGTGTTCCTTCCAGTTGACTATTAGTAGGTTGCATTCTGTATGTCATCATTTAGTCAATACTCTGCCCTGAGCTATCGTTGCTCTTCCCATCATCAAATTCTTTTGTGCATGTACACGCAGACATATATACAGTGCAGCCTCTCACATGTTTCCAGCACATGTTTCTCTGCCATTCTGGCCCGTTGCCTAAAATGCTGTGCTCCTATTATGAGGGGGAATCTTCCTGGCTCCCCCCCCCAAAATGAAATGACAGGCTCCCAGTTTTCTTCAATCAAGGCCCCAATGAATGGAGGGAGATGGGAGCAGTGGCAGGAGTTGCGTCAAGCCTGAACACTTCTGTTGTTATCCTAGCCATGGAGATATCTACAAATCCATGCTCCAGGCAGGCAAAGAAGAAGAAAGGTGAAGCAGTGGTAGAACTGTCACAGTCACAGTGTCAGATGGCAAAAGATAGGTGACTGGGCAGGAACATGCTTGTCAGGTGATGCCTGTATTCCTGCAGGTCCCACTCCATCATTCTTTGCTAATTACGTATGTATGTATGTATGTATGTATGTATGTATGTATGTATGTATGTATGTATGCAGGGCCGCCATCAGGAATTTTGGGGCCCTATACAGCCTAAGTGTCTGGGGGCCCCCTCCCTTCTTCCTTCCTTCCTTCCTTCCTTCCTTCCTTCCTTCCCTCCCTTTTTCTTTCTTTTTTTCTCTTTTGGTTTTTTCCCCCTTCCTTCCTTCCTTCCTTCCTTCCTTCCTTCCTTCCTTCCTTCCTTCCTTCCTTCCTTCCTTCCTTCCTCTTTCTTTCTTTCTTCTTTTTCTTTCTTTCCTTTTTTCTCTTCTTTTTCTTTTCCCTCCCTCCCTCCCTCCTTCCCTCCCTCCCTCCTTCCTTCCTTCCCTTTTAAATTTTCAAACTGTCTTCTTCATATTCCTGGCTGAGGAATTCTGAAAGCTGTAGTCAACTGTCTTCAGCCATTGTCCAGCCCTGCGCTACGGACCACTCCCTCCACCCCCTGAAGAGGCCGGGGGCTTCTTTCCAAAGCCAGTGGCAGTGATGTCAGAACCCCCTTCCCTGGGGATGGGAGCGGGGGAGGGGGCTCCACTGGTCTCCCTCAACAAGACCTTCCGCAACACATCAGCCCTGCTGGGCAGGCCTCTTAGCCCCACCAAAGAAATGGGGGTTAAGGAAGACCCCACCCCCCACCTTGCCCCAAACACTGGCACTCTGCATAACCCATGCGGGGGCTTTGGCTTCCCCTCTGCAGAACAGAAGCTGGGGACCTCTCCCTCCACATACACTGGATCCCTATGGCCCATCCGAGGGCTGGCAAAATAGGTGTGCCCCCCCACCTGCTTTTCTATCTCTCTCTCTCTCTTTCTCTCTTTCTCTTTTTGTCTCTCTTTCTCTCTCTACTTTTCTTTCTTTTTCTCTTTTTCTCTCCCTTTCTCTCTCTTTTTCTCTTTTTCTCTCCCTTTCTCTCTCTTTCTCTTTATATCTCTTTCTCTCTTTTTTCTCTTTCCCAACCTCTCTCTTTCTCTTTCTATCTCTTTCTCTCCCTCCCTCTCTCTTTCACTTTCTCTACCTCTTTCTCTCCCTCTCTCCCATTCTCTCTTTCTTTCTCTTTCTCTCCCTCCCCCTCTTTCTTTCTCTTCCTCTTTTTATCTCTCTTTCTCTCTTTTTTCTCTTTTATCTCCCTTTCTCTCTTTCTCTCTCTCTCCCCCTCTCTTTGTCTCTTTCTATCTCTTTCTCTCCCTCCCTCCCTCTCTCTTTCTCTTTTTATCTTTCTCTTTCTCTCTCTCTCTTTCTCCCCCCTCTCTCTGAAGTGGGGAGGGCCGGGTTGGCACCAAGGGAGCTCGAGACGGGGTGCAAAAGCAAACTACTCTGCCGGCCCGGGCCCACATCGGAAGGAAGGAAGGAAGGAATTGTAAAAGGGGCGATCAAGAGAGGAATGGGTGAATGAATGGACGGAGGGTGGGAAGGAAGGAGGGAGGGAGGGAAGGGACAAGAACAGAGGAAGGGTGCAAAGAAGCAAGGAAAGGTGTGAAAGGGGAGAGTAAGAGAGGAAGGAGTGAAAGAAGGGAGTGAGGGAGGAAAGAAGGGAGAAAGGAGAAGGAAAGCAAGAAATGGAGGGAGGGAAAGAAAGAAAGAAAGAAAGAAAGAAAGAAAGAAAGAAAGAAAGGGGGAAGGGACAGGAACAGAGGAAGGAAGGAAGGAAGGAAACTTATGAAAGGGGAGAGTAAGAGAGGAAGGACTGAAGGAAGGGAGGGAGGGAAGAAGGTAGGAAGGAGAAAGAAAAGAAGAAATAGAGGAAGGGAAGGTAAAAGAGAGAAAGAAAAAGAGCAAGAAAGAGAAAGAAAGAAAAAGAAAGAGAATGAAAGAGAAATAAAAAGAGAGGGGGAATGAAAGAAATGGAAGGAGGGAAGGAAGGAGAGAAAGAAAGAGGGAGAAAGAAAGCAAGAGAAAGAAAAAAGAATGAAAGAGCAAGAGAGAAAGAGAGAAAGAAAGAAAAAGCAACGCAAGAAATTGTGATTTTTACAATTCCCTCCCCCGCTCCCCACAAACCAACTACCCCTCTACCGCAAGGCGGCCGGGTTCCCCTTTCTCCCTCGCCCGCATCTTTGCCGTGGTGACTCACCAGGAGAAGTCTGGAGACCCACGCGGCTCCTCTGGGGGCCTTGCGGAAGGCGGCGGCGGAAGCCCCCATGGCTGGCGCTGGGTGTGAGGGAGGATGCTTTCTGCGCGGGCGGAGGCCCACCCTCGCCGGAAGAGCTGGGCAAGGGACGCCTCGGGGAAGGAGGGCAGGGCGGGAAGGGAAGGAGGGGGCTGGCGGGGGTTTAGGGAAGGGGAGCCGAGGGCAGCCTTGCAGGAGTCGAAAGTCACCGGGAGAAGACTGGGCTCAGCAGGAGAAGCGCCGGGCCCGCCCCCCCCATTATTCAGGCTCTCTTCGGGGTTGGGGAGTTTTTGGGAGGCGCCGGGCCCCGGGGCCCCCCAATTTTCCAATTTTCCCCGGGCCCGGGACAGCAGTCCCAGTAATACCCGTCTATCGGCGGCCCTGTATGTATGTATGTATGTATTTGATTTATATGCCGCCCCTCTCCAAGGGGCGGCTTACAACATATAAAATAAAACAGTGAAATACAATAGATAAATCCAATTAGTTAAAACTAGATAAACTAATCTAAAACCCCCAATTTTGTTAAAAAATCAATCATATCCACTCCGGCAACAATCATACATAACATTCGTCAGTCAGGAGGCTAAGATCTAATAGCCCCAAGCCTGGCAGCATAGCTGAGTCTTCGGACTGTTGTGGAAGGCGAGGAGGGTGGGGGCAGTGCAAATCTCTGGGGGAAGCTGATTCCAGAGGGTCGGGGCCCCCACAGAGAAGGCTCTTCCCCTAGGCCAAGTGACATTGTCTAGTTAGCGGGACCTGGAGAAGGCCGACTTTGTGGGACCTAACCAGTCGTTGGGATTCATACGGCAGAAGGTGGTCACACAATAATCTGGCCCGATGCCATGTAGGGCTTTATAGGTCATTACCAACACTTTGAATTGTGTCCAGAAACCAATCAGCAGCCAATGCAGACCACATTTAGTCTGTTCCTCAATCCCACAGCTTTTCCCCCACTCCCCCACTCCAATGGGGCAAGTTAAAGAGGCAATTGTAGGGTTGCACCATTGCAACTCCTGCTTTTGCCACGATTTCTTTATTATTTATATTTATTATTTATTATTATTTATTAGATTTGTAGGCCACCCCTCTCCGAAGACTCAGGGCGGCTCACAACAATAATAAAAACAATATTCTAGCGAAAACAAATCTAATTTCAATTATATTCTCAAAATGGGAAAATGTACATATTTGCATAAAGTGTAATTACCATGAGATTCACTGCCTCAAGATTCAGTGCCAGCTGCTGGCTTCCTTTGGTTTTATAAAGGAATTATATATGCTGAGCTCCCAATATTCTTTTCAGTATTTATCATAGCTGAGGAATAATAGGAAATAATTCATACTTGTTGAGTTCCTTCCAGCAATGTTATGTAAAGTGGGAATATCTGGACTTTTTTTGATGTGCATGTTTTCTTCATGTAGCTTGAAATCACCAAAAATCCATAAAGGAATTTTCTTTAAAACTCCATCTTAACTGTGGCCCAAAGTCCTACTATTACAGTGGTACCTCTACCTACAAATGCCTCTACTTACGAACTTTTCTAGATAACAGCCGGGTGTTCAAGATTTTTTTGCGTCTTTTCAAGAACCATTTTCCACTTACAAACCCAAGCCTCAGAAACTGTAACCAGAAAAGGTAGGGAGAAGCCTCCATGGGACCTCTCTAGGAATCACCTGGGAGGAAACGGAGCTGGAAAAGTCAGGGAGAAGCCTCTGTAGGGCCTCTCTAGGAATCTCCTGGGAGGAAACAGAGCTGGAAAAGTCAGGGAGAAGCCTCTGTAGGGCCTCTCTAGGAATCTCCTGGGAGGAAACAGGGCCTTTACCCTCCCTGTGGTTTCCCCAATCGCATGCATTATTTGCTTTTACATTGATTTCTATGGGGGGGAAATGCTTTTTCTTACAAAGTTTTATATTTAAGAACCTGATCATGGAACGAATTAAGTTTGTAAGTAGAGGTACCGGTGTATATCATTCTCTATCTGTACAGAAAGCAATTGAGAGAAGAGTTTCGATTGATTAGATTAAATTACTAGAGTTGGAAGGGACCTTGTAGATCATCTAGTCCAGCCCACCGCTCAAGCAGGAGTCCCCACACCATTTTAGACAAATGGCAGTCCAATCTCCTCTTGAAAGTCTCAAGTGTTGGACTTCTCACAACCTCCACAGGCAAACTGTTCCACAGGTTGATCGCTCTCACTTTTTTTATGTGTCATCAAATCATTGCCAGCTCTTAACAACCATATAGATTTTCTCCACAATAATCTGCTCCTAACTTGGTCTTCCAACAGTATAAGAAGGGTGGGTGGGGGAAAATTGCAGGTTTGGCTAAAAGCCTCACCAACCTCACATCTGCCATAAGTGAATGCATTGATAGATATACAATATTGTAATAGATATACAGTGTTCCCTCGATTTTCGCGGCTTCGAACTTCCCGAAAAGTCTATACCACGGTTTTTCAAAAATATTAATTAAAAAATACTTTGTGGTTTTTTCCCCTATACCATGGCTTTTCCCACCCGATGATGTCATAAGTCGTCACCAAACTTTCGTCCACCCTTAATAATTTTTTAAAAAATAAACTTTAATAAATAAACATGGTGAGTAATAATCTAAATGGTTGCTAAGGGAATGGGAAATTGTAATTTAGAGGTTTAAAGTGTTAAGGGATGGCTTGTGATAGTGTTCATAGGCCAAAAATAGTGTACAGTAGTACCTCTAGATACGAGCTGCTCCACATGCGAGTATTCCAAGATACGAGCCACGAGGGGAGAGAAATTTCTTTTCGAGACCCGAGCTCAAATTCGGGATACGAGCCGAGCGTCCACTAGGTGGCACAAGAATCCTTGCTTCTGGTTATCTCGGAGGGGAAAAACAAAGTCTAAAGCCATTTGTTCCAGATACGAGTTGTTCGACATACAAGCTCCCTTCTGGAATGAATTAAACTCGTATCTAGAGGTACTACTGTATTTACTTCCACATCTCTACTTCGCGGAAATTTGACTTTCTCGGGCAGTCTCGGAACGCATCCCCCGTGAAAATTGAGGGAACACTGTATAATACAATGATCTCTGATCTCAAGTAATTGTCTGTTGTGGAGAGTGTACTTTCAGGTTGGGATTGTAGTGGGTTAGTAAAGGGAGCTGAATGTGATAAGTTATCTTCTCTACAGAACCACAGGAAGAGTCTGACAGGCTCAGAATCTGACAGTCAGAATCATCCCATTAAATATTGTTGCATTTATCTGCCTGATGGGACTGCATCGCTCGCCCCAGTACGTCCGGGCCTCTCTATCCAGGAGATGCTGGCTGGAGTTTGTCAGCGTCGTGGTCTCAATTTACCTGATGTAAAGATCTACCTAACAGGAAATGAAAAGGTAGGTCCAATTTGTTTTAGGCAAAAATGAAACATAACTGGAAGAACTGTACTTTAGAAAACCTAAAAGAAAGGGATTTTCCTAGGTAAATTAAGATTGGAGCATCTGTAATCTCTTTCAATATGTACCAAGGTAACATCATAGTTAAAGTTATGAATTCAGAAGTTGTAAACTGTGGTTGCAAATTCACTTTAAACAAATTTACTTGTAATCTCCACATGCAATATTTATCTACTTTATTTAATTTAATTGAGCAGAAATTGGGTTTAGGGTGTAAATTTGGGCAATTCTCTGTTGGATTGAGAGTTCACTATTGTTTGGCTGAGCTTTGCCTGAAATTCTATTTCTTAGTTCTATACTGTAGAGTTGTTTTATTTATTTATTTATTTATTTATTTATTTATTTATTTATTTATTTATTTATTTAGTTAGTTAGTTAGTTAGTTAGTTAGTTAGTTAGTTAGTTAGTTAGTCCAATACAAATTCAAAGTTAAAGAGAATAAAAACATATAGTAGTATATATTAGGGAAGGGATAGAAGAAGAGATATGAGAATAGAATACGTCAATGAAGAGTAGAGGAAAATATATATGAATGGGAGAAAAGATATATAAAATATAGGAGAGACAATTGGACAGGGGATGGAAGGCACACTAGTGCACTTATGCACACCCCTTACTGACCTCTAAGGAACCTGGTGAGTTTCAATCATGGATAGTCTAAGGGGAAAATGTTGGGGGTTGGGGATAATGAATTCCACGCTTCGACAACTTGGTTACTAAAGTCATATTTTTTACAGTCAAGTTTGGAGCGGTTGATAGGTAGGTTGATAGGTAGGTTGCTTCCAGCACCATACTTTTTGTTAAGGAATATCAGCCCTCAGTGATAGTTCATCACAACTTCTAATATGCGTCACCATTGTTCCTGCCAGGTGGGAGTACTAGGATTTTTTATTCCCTATAATATAAGGAATAAAAGTTTATAAGTTTTATTTCTATGTTCTATAGCTTCTAATTGCCTGGTTGGCTTATGAAAATAGGTCACTGGAGTCTCTTTTAACTAGTGATAGCAGTTATATTCCCCAAGTATCTATCCAAGTAACACATACTGTTAACAAGCCAAACAAATAAATATTCTTCAAATGAAATTGAGTTCCTTGTAGAAAATATCTTTTGTCTAGGCTTAAATTGGTTTCAGCATCTTTTAAATTCATACAGTTTTATTGTTTTTTCTCTTTGAAAGGTCTATACTTATCTAGATATCCATAGTTATAGTTCAGATATCCAACCCGATTGTACATTAAGTTTTTTCACAGCATATTTATGGGCAAATAATTTTTAGTTCACGGATGATTACAGAATGTGCATATATTAGGTGAAATCAACAAGCAATTTCAGTTTTAAGAAAATATTAATATCAAAATATTCCTGATTAATAATACTTTATCTATTTCTTTGTTTAGAAACATTTTTATCCTGCCACAATTAAAAATATCTCTCCCCAGTATTATTTGCAGATTTCTTAAAAGCTATTTTCCCAGAATTGCATCATGAACATTCATAGTTTCATACAAATAGCCTTTGACTTATAACTACAAATAAGGCCAGAATGTCCATTGCTAAGAAATGCAGTTATGAAATGAGTTTCTACAATTTTACAACCTTTTTTTTTTGTGCCATGGCTATTAAATGAACCACAGGCTCATTAAGTGAATTCATCTCTCTCTCCTCGTAGACTTTGTTGATAAAAATGGCAGTCATATCATCCTGGGTCACTGCAGCTACCATAAATACATTCTTATGGTTAAGTGTCCAAATTTTGAGTGGGCGACTGCAGAATTTCCAGCATGGTTGTAACTCGAAATTGTAATTCAATGACCTGAGTCAATGAATTAACCCGTGGGCAGAGGTGGGCACGCAGGTGTGTCCATGCACGATTTCGCTACCTGCCCAGGTGCAGTAGCATAATTGCGCTGGACTCCGCTAGAACTCAGAGTCACTTGGGCGAGCACAGGTCACCCTTCCACCTTAGCAGCCCACCTCTGTCCGTGGGTCATGTAAAATCACATCGCGCATTAGCAAGCATTTCTATGCACATTCCTACATGAGTGTTCTTTCTTTGCAGTGTATTGATATTTCCGTATTTCTTTGGCTTTTCACAGAAGCCTCTGGCATTGAACCAGGACAGTTTAGTATTGATGGACCAGGAGGTCAAGCTGGAGACGAGGGTCACCTTTGAGTGAGTGTGATTTCTGAAAAAAAGACCTCATTCTGTTCTGGGTTGGCTTTGCTTCATCTTTCGTAATTCTAGGCTGAGATTCCTGCCCCAGAAGAGTGACCCATTTGTTTTTACAACAGAGATGAAAACAATCCTTCTGCTGTTTTGGGGGGCATGCATACAGCAGTTCAATAGTACTCATTATTAATTGTAAGCAGTTGAACTAAAAATGAGCTTAAGTTGCTTATCCTTCATGTTGGTACTGATAGTTAAGTAGACTTCTCTCACCACTGAATTAGAGTGTTATTCACTTGATCTTGAATTGGCAAAAAACCAAAACCAAACAAAACCACCCAACAACCAACAACAACCCCACCCTGTGTCCCTGGCATAACATTTTCCGTTTTCTTTGCCAATCTCTATCGCAGAGCTCTTGTTTCTGTTTTGGCTTGCCAACAAATAATAATGCCATGTTTTCTTGCATGTTAAGCAAAGTGGTCGCTTACTCACACAGATGATGGTGCCTTACCACTCATTGAAGTCTGAAGGATTCCACCCATCAGTCCCAACGGGGAATGTGAGGCTGGCATTGGGATGGGGGGGTTTTCGGGTAAGGCAGATGCCTTGGCCTGCCTCTCTTCATTACTGTGCCTGGCAGACCAGGAGAGTAGCGGGTTTGTTCTCCACTTTCACGTCCACTGAATAGCAAACAGACTTGCCGAGGCACATAGGAACGAAGCTTGGTTCCACAAGTAAGAAAATGCAGTCCTTTTCAGCCCTAAAGCCATCCAGAGTCTGCTGCATTAATGAGGAAGGTGGCACAGAAATTAAATGAATAGCTAAAACCAGCCACCTCTCAACAATTTCCACAAGGAAGAGCAGGGAGGAGAATAGTGGTAGAGAAGAGTGCTTGGAGTCCATAAGGAAGGGTTGTGCCCTTACCAACTTCACACAGCCAATAGGCATCTCAGCTAAGACTTCAATGGGTTGAAGACCCACACCAAGAGATATTCATGTTCATAACAGCTGTGGCCACACAGTGGTGAATATGTAGTATTGCGGGTTAATTGCGCCACACGCCCGCAGTTCGATTCTGAGTGGTTCAAGTTTGACTAAGGCTTCCACCCTTCTGAGGTTAATAAAAGGAGGACCCAAATTGTTGGGGGCAATATGCTGATTCTGTAAATTACTCAGAGAGTGCTGTTAAGCAATGTTTCCCAACCTTGGCAACTTGAAGATATCTGGACTTCAACTCCCAGAATTCCCCAGCCAGCTGGCTGGGGAATTCTGGGAGTTGAAGTCCAGATATCTTCAAGTTGCCAAGGTTGGGAAACACTGCTGTAAAGCACTGTGAAACAGTGTACAAGTCTTAAGTGCTATGAGCCGGGGTGGCGCAGCAAGTAGAGTGCTGTACTGCAGGCCACTGAAGCTGACTATAGATCTGAAGGTCAGCGGTTCAAATCTCATCACCGGCTCAAGGTTGACTCAGCCTTCCATCCTTCCGAGGTGGGTAAAATGGGGACCCAGATTGTGGGGGCAATAGCCTAGCTCTGTTAAAAAAAAAGTGCTATTGCTAACATGTTGTAAGCCGCCCTGAGTCTAAGGAGAAGGGCGGCATAAAAATCGAATAAATAAATAAATAAATAAATAAATAAATATTGCCATATTTTTGGTTGTGTGCAAATTAGAAAAAGCCTTTAGTGGCTGAAAGTTAACAACACAGAAAGCCACTATCTATGCTACTATATGAGATGATATTTCTCCCTGGGTATGTGACCATTTTAACATTTATGCCACTATAAATAACTCAGAGTTCATGATTCATTTCAGTGGATCTGCAGTATATGAACTTTTTTTCTTCCTGTAAAATTCAGGAAGGATTGAGGAGATGCAAAAGATGGTTGCAATTTGACTATGATTTTTGTAATGTGTTAAATCCATTTAATATATTTATAGTGGGGGTTTTTTTCACTTTGTGCTATCAAGTCAATGTTGACTCTTAGCAACATATAGATAATATTTTTCTCCAGTATGATCGGTCCTTAACCCGATCCTTCTTTTTTTTTTACAGGCTGCACATTACACCTATCAATAA
This sequence comes from Erythrolamprus reginae, assembly GCF_031021105.1. Classification (NCBI taxonomy): domain Eukaryota; kingdom Metazoa; phylum Chordata; class Lepidosauria; order Squamata; family Dipsadidae; genus Erythrolamprus; species Erythrolamprus reginae. The sequence goes on from NC_091951.1 coordinate 98,990,766, forward strand.
GACAGTCCGCATTCTGGCCAAATCATCTAAAACCTTGCGAGAAGCATTGCAGCCCACCTTGGAGAAATACAACCTTGATATTAGACAAGTGTCACTCAAACGGGTAAGAACCATCATGTTGTAAGCCACCCAGAGCCCTTCGAAAGTTGGGTTGCATAGAAATATCATAAATTAAATTAAATTAAATCATGAAATAGGATGGGTAAATACAGGTAGTCCTAGATTTACAACACGACTGAGCCCCAAATTTCTGTTGCTAAGCCAGACGGTTGTTAAGTGAGTTTTGCCTCATTTTACGACATTTACTTGCCATGGCTGTTGAAATGAATCACTGCAGTTGCTAAGTTAATAACATCTTTGGAGAGGGGCGGCATACAAATCTAATGAATTATTATTATTATTATTATTATTATTATTATTATTATTATTATTATTATGTCAATACAACACAGCAAACAAGATCACTACGCTGGATTTCGTATTTCATCACCAGTCAGGCGCTTCCCAAGCACCTAGGACTGGGTGATGTAGCGGCAAATTATGTTTGCCGATCCCAGTAAAGCGGCCTTTTTGCAATTGACAGATGGAGATTTTGTCAATTCCGATGGTTTTCAAATGTCCGCTGGGGTCCTTTGGTACTGCATCCAGCGTGCCAAATACCACTGGGACCACTTTCACTGGCTTATGCCAGAGTCGTTGCAGCTCGATTTTTAGATCTTCGTATTTCACTAATTTCTCTAGCTGCTTCTCCTTAATTCTGCTGTCTCCTGGGATTGCGATGTCAATGATCCATACTTTCTTTTTCTCCACGATCACAATGTCTGGTGTGTTATGCTTCAGAATTCGGTCAGTCTGAAGTCGAAAGTCCCACAGTAGTTGTTGTTGTTGTTGTTGTTGTTGTTGTTGTTATTATTATTATTATTATTATTATTATTATTATTATTATTATATCAGTCTTAGGTGTTTGGGAAGCGCCCGACTGGTGATGAAATACGAAATCCAGCATAGTGATCTCATTTGCTGTGTTGTATTGACATAATAATAATAATTATAATTATTATAATTATTATAATTATTATAATTATAATTATTATAATAATTATTATTATTGTTATTATTATTATTATTATTATTATTATTATTATTATTATTGAGTAAGTGAATCTGGTTCATCAGGCAATCACAAAGAATGATCACATGAACTTGGGAGAACTGCAAATATGAGCCAGTTGCCAAGAATCTGAATTTTGGTCGCAGGAGGATCATGAGGTTTCTACAATGGTTGAAAGTGAAAAATGATCCTAAGTCACTTTTTTCAATAACCGTTGTAACTTCAAACGGTCACAAATGAACTGTTCCAAGAGGAGGACCACCTGTAGTGTTTGACTTAGCTGGGATTTGTCAACTTGACATGGCTGCTTACCTGAGAATTTTCAGCTGGCTCCCAGTTGCACTGTGCAATTCAGAGAGCCTTAGTGGCGCAGTGGTTAGAGTGCAGTACTGAAAGCTACTTCTGCTGATCACCAACTGCCTGCAGTTTGGCAGATCGAATCTCAGTAGGCTCAAGGTTGACTCAGCCTTCCATCCTTCCGAGGTCGGTAAAACGAGGACCCAGATTGTTGGGGGCAATATGCTTACTCTCTGTAAACCACTTAGAGTGGGATGTAAAGCACTGTGAAGCGGTATAGAAGTCTAAGTGCTATTGCTAATTCTTATTTCTGCACTAGAGACATTGCTTCCACTTATTACATTTATCTGTTGCGATATTATCAGGAGTAAGAGCTATGAAGCTGAAAAAACAGCCACCTAAACTGGAGTTCTTGGTGGGCTTCTGTTTTGTTTTGTGGGCTAGAAGAAAATGCCCATTGTTCTCCGGGTACATGCTTTTTAATCGAATGTCATTTCCTTGCGGATCTTCTGTTGAAAAGCAATGTCCACCCTAGCGGGATATATGTGCACTACCCTTTGGGCCATCCAATCCTGGGAAGGGTCTGTTTTTCTCCCTCATCCTGGGCAAGCTGGCCTTTTCCTCCCTTCTGTTAACTTTGTTCTCTCCCTGCAGTCTGGGCGAACCCAAACTTTGAAGTTGGAAGAGAAGGTTAGTGCAGTGGCTGATCAGAAGCTTGTTCTGGATTCAGATGCAGGTATGTGATGCTCAAAGGAACACAATTATCTTTGCAGGATTGTTACCAGGGGTGGGCTTCAGTTCCTTTAGCAGCGGGTTTGCTGCCCGGTGGCTGGGTGGGCGTGGCCTTTTCAGCTGCCAACAACATGGCAGGAGGAAGCGTTTTTTGCCCTCCGCAGGCCCCGGGAGGCTTCTTTTGAGCCTCCGGGAGGGCAAAAACTGCTGCCCCTGGGATCCGGAGGCCATCCAAAGACCGGAAACAGGTCCTCCACACAGCCCTGCACTTACCTGGAATGATGAGCGAGCTGCATGGATGCTCCTGGGAGGGATAGGGTGGGGTGGAGTGGGTGTGGCCAGCCAGGGGTGGCATTTGGGGGTTCGCTGAATCCTGATCCTTGGATCGCCCGAACCCTGCCGAACCCCCAGGAGCCCACCCCTAAGCCTGGTTAATTCTATTGTTGACAGAACTTTTTTCTCCTGGGGAGAATTATTTGAAGGGGATTCCCAAGGAGAGGTGACTACATATCCTTTGTACCTTTTTCTTTCCCATCAGTGTTAGTGAATCGATGCTCTTATTTATTCACCTAAGCAATGGTTGAAATTTAATTCATTAATTGAATTTATTTGCTGCCCATTTCATTCGAAAAAGTGACTCAGGGTGGCTGTTGTGATGCAAATGTGCATTTTGTCCTGTAAAACTGATCAGTGTTGGATGCAGTGTATTTCTGGAGAAATGTATGTGCGGCATACATTTGCCTACATGATGGGATGTTTGCTATGAAAGAATGTGGAAAGAAAAAAAGTATTGTCATTTATTTAAGAAAATTGATATGGCTGCCCAACTCGTTCTCAGTGATTCCAGTTAGCATACAAGCATAAATCCCATTTAAAAAACAATACAAGATGCAATAGCCCCCAGCCCATTGGTCACAACGATCAAATCACTTGATGATCTCCATATTGGGTCCCCAGGCCCATTGGCAGAATCATGTCTTCAGGACCTTGTGAAGGAATGTCAAGGTTGGGGCCAATCTTATTTTTTCAGAGGTAATGTTCCAGAGGGAGGGAGCCACCACGAAGAAGGACCTTCTTCTTGGTCCTGCCAGATGAACCTCCTTAGGAAAGAGGATCTGTAGCATTCTCTCCCTTCCTGCTCTGGTGGGTCAGGTTCTCCTCCCCTTCCTCCTTCCCTCTTCCACATTCACTTCAATTAATAACAACCCACCAACCCCAATCTCATATGGTAGACTACAGAAGAAGTTAGCCACTTACTTGAAAGAAAACAAGATAGTTTATAAAATGTGTTTATAAAAGCTGAATGGAAGGAAGAGAAAAAGTGATGGGAAAGGGGGCTACCCCCGAAGAGTTTGAGTTTAATCAGATTTGTATGCCGCCCCTCTCCGCAGACTCGGGGCGGCTCACAGCAACACAATACAATGTAAAACAAATCTAATATTTAAGTTAATTAAAAAAACACCACAAATTAAAACCAATCATACATACTAGCGTACCATGCATAAATTTTATAAGCCTAGGGGGAGGGAACATGTCAATTCCCCCATGCCTGACAACAGAGGTGGGTTTTAAGGAGCTTACGAAAGGCTAGGAGAACGTTCGGAGATTGCAAATGGTCCATGCGAGCTGTTGTGGGTACACCTAAGTATACCCACATCACACCAAATCTGCACGGACTGCACTGGCTCCCGATTGGTCTCCGGATGCAATTTAAGGTGTTGGTTATTAGATTTAAAGCCCTACATGACTTAGGCCCAGACTATCTCCGGGATTGTCTCCTACTCCATACCTCCCAGTGACCGATAAGGGTCCACAGGATCGATCTTCTCCGGGTCCCGTCAGCTAAATAGCGTCGGCTGCCGGGCCTGCGGGGAAGGGCCTTCTCTGTGGCTGCTCCGGCCCTTTGAAACCAGCTACCTCCCAAGGTCCATGCTGCCTCCACCCTACTGGCCTTCTGAAAAGCCATAAAGACCTGGCTTTTCCAGCATGCCTTGGGTATGCATGATTTTTCTTAATTGTTTTAATTGGGTGATTGTTGGTTTAAGATAGTTTTGAGCTGTTTTCGTATTTGGCTGTGAGCCACCCAGAGTCCTTCGGGAGTTGGGCAGCATATAAGTCCAAATAATAAAGGAAGGAAGGAAGGAAGGAAGGAAGGAAGGAAGGAAGGAAGGAAGGAAGGAAGGAAGACCTACTGAGTTGGTTCTTAAAAGGGGGCCTTGGCAGAATAAAAATGGTAACTCTGTTTTTGTTTCCTACCCCCTACCTGGTACTCACAATTTTCTATATGCTGGCATTCACAATATTTTCTTCTGTTGATCTTAAGGCAGAGCTCACCACCTCTCATGCAGCCACATAAAGCAACTACAGGGGGTGGACAAAAAAAAGGAAACACCATGAAATATCATCAAAATATCTTTTAATATGGTGTTGGTCCACCTTTTGCGGCAAATACAGCCTCAATTCTCCGAGATATTGATTCATACAAATTGTGAATTGTTTCCAAAGGAATTTTAGCCCATTCTTCAGTTAAAGCACCCTCCAGTTCTTTTAGAGACGATGGTGGTGGAAATCAACTTCTTACTTGAATCTCTAAAATCAACCATAAATGCTCAATAATGTTGAGGTCTGGTGATGGTGGTGGCCAGATGAGATGCTGAACTTCATTAGAATGTTCCTCGTGCCATTCTTTAACACTTCTTGCTCTATGGGTTGGTGCATTATCATCTTGGAAGATGGCACCCCCCTCTGGAAACAGTTCTTGAACCATAGGATGAGTTTGGTCGGCCAAAATTCCTAAATAGTGATGGCTGTTAATGTATCTTTCCTCCAGAAGTTCTAACATCCATCTCTTTTATTGCAGAAGTGAAACCTTTTGCAGTAGCGAATGCTACTTGCAAGCAGTTTGAGGTGAGCAATGATCATGGAAGCAATAACACTTTATTGAGTTGCTTCATGCTTTCCAGGGAAATCTTGACTCTTCCATAACTTTTAAAATGCATCACTGTGTATCATTTTTTAAATTCCTTCTCTAGCATTCTTCCTAGTAATGATAATGAGGAATGTGCAGATTGTTTTATTTTTTTCTCATAATGTGGATGCCGTACATGTATTGTGAATGGTTGCAGGCTAGGACTGATGTTACTATTCCCTTTGTAATATGCTAGGTTATAGTTGTGACCTATGTACAAATGCATCATTTTCTGAGGCTGGCTTTCTCCCACTGTGGTTCTAGGATGACAGTACTCTGGAGGCCGAGTCTGAAAGTGACCCATTCCCAACCATGTCCTGTCCTTTTACCAAACCCATCAGGAGTTTGGGTAACCAGAACCGCCACACGTATGATATGGAAGGTAAAGCACCTCTTTCTCTGCTTGCAACATAATACAATTGAGGAGGTGAAAGGGATGCTGCTTATAAATTTGTGTGTGTGTGTGTGTACCTTTTGAGTCAGTTAGGCCTGGCCTCAACAATTTTCTTGGTAGGTTCACCCCTCCCCCCCCCCAAAAAAGGCTTGCCATTGCCTTCTTTCCAAAGTTTAGGGAGAATAACTGGCTTAAGATCCCCCAGCTGGTTTCTAGCCTATGGCAGGACTAAAATCTCCCAGTTTGCACTCTAATGTCTTAACCACTACACCAGATTGGATCTATAAATTATTAGTAACTCTAGGAAATTAAACAGAACCAAGCCATGCTAATTTGGATATTATTAATTATAGTTACTGGCAGCAAATGAACAAAGCGTAGAGCTGTGCAGCACTTTAGTTTGGAAAGCAAGAACAGAGGCAATCTGCTCATAGTAGTTTGGGAATTTAAATTGGAATTTAGGCCTATACCTCCTTCATTCAAGTTCAACACTAACCATTACATCACACCACTCGAAACAGAATACCCTATGAAACTAGACTTACAATCCTGGGTCTAGAAAGCTTAGAACCATAGTTCCCTCTAAGCTGAGCAGTGAGCAATCGCTCACTTAAAAATCATCATCAACTCAGAGTTTTCCAAACCTGCACAGAAGCCGAGAGGGAAATTTTATTATTATTTCTGTGCCGCCCAGTCCCGAAGGGACTGTCGCTCAGACACTATACTTTTCCGCTCACCCCCAAAAAAATTTAGAGAGAACACTGCTTAGAACTACGACGCCTTAAACATGATCTAAGTATTGCCCACAAGATCATATGCTGCAACATCCTGCCTGTCAATGACTACTTCAGCTTCAACCGCAATAACACAAGAGCACGCAACAGGTTCAAACTTAATATGAATCGCTCCAAACTTGACTTTAAAAAATATGACTTTAGCAATCGAGTTATTGAAGCGTGGAACTCATTACCAGACTCCGTGGTGTCAATCCACAACCCCCAACATTTTCCCCTTAGACGTTCCACGGTTGACTTCTCCAGATTCCTTGGAGGTCAGTAAGGGGCGAGCATAAGTGCACTAGTGTGCCTTCCGTCCCCTGTCCAATTGTCTCTCCTATATTTTATATATCTTTTCTCCCATTCATATATCCTTTCCTCTACTCTTCATTGATGTATTCTATTCTCATATCTCTTCTTCTGTCCCTTCCCTGTTATTTACTACTACATGTTTTTATTCTCTTTAACTTTCAATTTGTATTGGACAAAATAAATAAATAAATAAATAAATAAATAAATAAATAAATAAATAAATAAATAAAACAAAACAAAACATTGCTTACTGAGAAATAGATGGGCCAAAAGACAGGGAAGAAATGGAAACAAAACTGGAGGTGTCGCACAGATTAAACTGCACTGAAACTAAATTTGTCATTTCCTGTCCCAAAAGTACTGTTGGCATACAATTTAGCACTCCCCTCTTTTTAATATTCAACACTTATGATTAATTATGTGCCATCAAGCCAGTGTCCGCTCTTAGCAACCATACAGATAGTTTCATCCATGGACAAAAATGGATTCTCTAGGTTTTCCAATGGTGTATTATTTCCAGTATACCTGAATCTTCTTCTTATCTTCCTTGGTACCTTTCCCAGGATGAACATCTCCAGAGATTAAGATCTTTGCATAATGTGTCCTAACTAGGATAATTTAGGCCTGGTTATTTTACTTCAAGTAAAAAACTCTGGATTGATTTTATTTTTTTGATAAATCCATTTATTTGGGGTTTTTTGGTTGTCCATGGTACAGTATTCTCAGGCATTTTCTCCAACATCAAATTTCAGAAACCGCCAATATTCTTTCTCTCCTGTTTTTTTCAAAGTCCAACTTTTCTGACCATAAAATATCATGAGGAATACCATTGCCTGCATTGGTCTGCAGTTTGTAGCTACTGATATATCACAGCATCTGAATAATTTTTCTAAGGTCTGCATAGCTATTTTACTAATTTATGGCATTCTGTTTTTTTGTAACATTAATGTACTTGGCTGCCCCTCTCCAACAAGAGACTCTGGGTGGCAAACAATCATAAAAGAATTAAGAAACAGTTAACAAAACAATCCAAACAGTTAAAAATTTAAAAAGAACAGGGAATGGTTTGGAATTTATGTATTTATTAGATTTGTAACCAAGCATCTCCTCCACCGTTTAATAATAATGCAGTCTATTTGATTTCTGTGTTGTCCATCTGGTGATCTCCATGTATAAAAGCGTCATTTTGGTCATCTGAGGACTGTGTTGGCAATGAAGGCATCATGGAAGTGGCAGAAGGTGATAGGTCACACCCCTATTCCTTTTTTGTTTCTTGAGCCATATGCTCTAACATTTTCCTTCATAATTATTTCCAACTCTGGCCTTCCACTTTCCAATCACAAGTGGCCCAAATTGTTTGATTTTAGACTGACCTTGGGCCATCAAACTCATGATCAATCTCTTCTTCCGCATCAGTGGTTGGAGAGTAAATAATAATTGTCTGTTCTGGGTCCTATACTTTTTATATGTTTGTGAGTGACATAGGGGAAGGTTTGGTAGGGAAGGTTTGCCTATTTGCCGATGACTCTAAAGTGTGCAATAGGGTTGATATTCCTGGAGGCGTCTGTAATATGGTAAACGATTTAGCTTTACTAGATAAATGGTCAAAGCAATGGAAACTGCAGTTTAATGTTTCCAAATGTAAAATAATGCACTTGGGGAAAAGGAATCCTCAATCTGAGTATTGCATTGGCAGTTCTGTGTTAGCAAAACCTTCAGAAGAGAAGGATTTAGGGGTAGTGATTTCTGACAGTCTCAAAATGGGTGAGCAGTGTGGTCGGGCGGTAGGAAAAGCAAGTAGGATGCTTGGCTGCATAGCTAGAGGTATAACAAGCAGGAAGAGGGAGATTGTGATCCCCTTATATAGAGCGCTGGAGAGACCACATTTGGAGTACTGTGTTCAGTTCTGGAGACCTCACCTACAAAAAGATATTGACAAAATTGAACGGGTCCAAAGACGGGCTACAAGAATGGTGGAAGGTCTTAAGCATAAAATGTATCAGGAAAGACTTAATGAACTCAATCTGTATAGTCTGGAGCAATGTACCCTCTAATTTTTTTTCGGTGTGGGCGGAAAAGTATAGTGTCTGAGCGACAGTCCCTTTGGGACTGGGCGGCATAGAATAAATAAATAAATAAATAAATAAATAAATAAATAAATAAATAAATAAGAAAAAAATCCCTTCTTTTTTATTAAAAGAAATTAATAATTAAAAAAACCCAAAATCCATTACTATTAAAACTAAATCAACCAGCAAAACCAAAAACATAACTATTAATAAAAACAGGTGAGGGCTGGGTTTTTTTTCTGTTATTATTTAAGTGCTTTTACCATATGCTTTAAATCAAGAGTCACTTCTCTCTCTGTTTTTCTCTCTTTCCTGTCATTCTCTGCCTCAATCATTTTCTCATTTCTCTTTTCTCCCCTTTTTTCTATCATTTCGCTCTATCTCTTCCTTCCACTCTTCTCTCTCTCTCTTCCTTCCTCTCATCTCTCTCTTGCTTTCTCTCTCTCTCTTTCCCTCTCTCCCCCCCTCTTTCTCTCTCTTTTTCTCACTTTCCCTCTCGTTTTCTTTCTCTCTCACTCACTCTTTCTCTCTTGTTTTCTTTCTCACACTCTTTCTCTCTCTTGTTCTCTCTCTCTTGCTATCTCTTTCTCTCCGCCCTTTCTCTCTCTCTCTCTCTCTCTCACTTTCTATCTTGCTGTCTGTTGCTCTCACTGTCTCTCGTTCTCTCTCCGTTCTTCTCAGTGGAGGCCGGTGAAGGTGATATTCAATGTCGGGGGCGCGGGCGTTTGCGCGCGCTCCAAATCCCCCTGCTAGCCCCCCAGAACATTCAAAATAAGAAAAGCCGGCGAAGGCTTTTCTTATTTTGAATATTCCGAGCAGGCTAGCAGGGGGATAGGGAGCGTGCACAACCGCTCGCGCGCCCCCGACATTGAATATCACCTTCGCCGGCCTCCGCTGAGAGAATGCCTGCTCCGCCTCTCCTGCAATCCCCTTGCCGAGAGCCCGGGACGAAAGTGCTCTCGGCAAAGGTGAGATGGGCAGGGTGTGTGTTCCGGGTGCGGGAGGAGCTGCGCCGAAAGGCAGGAGGCGGCGGAGGAGCAGAGGGAGCGGGCGGGGGGCAGCGCCGAAAGGCCGAGGGGCCGGAGGAACTGTGGGGAGGCAGGGGCGGCCGCGGCTCCCTTCCCTTCTGCTGCTGGCGCCTCCCCGCCCCCCCCCGCGGCTGGCATGGGGATGGGGAGCGCGCGGCCATGAAAAAGGCTGCGCGGGGGTGTATTTTGGGGTGCGCGTGCGCGCGTGCGCAGCTTTCGGGGAACGGTGGTCTGGAGGACAGAAGGAAAAAGGGGGACATGATCGAAACATTTAAATATGTCAAAGGGTTAAATAAGGTCCAGGAGGGAAGTGTTTTTAATAGGAAAGTGAACACAAGAACAAGTGGACACAATCTGAAGTTAGTTGGGGGAAAGATCAAAAGCAACGTGAGAAAATATTATTTTACTGAAAGAGTAGTAGATCCTTGGAACAAACTTCCAGCAGACGTGGTAGATAAATCCACAGTAACTGAATTTAAACATGCCTGGGATAAACATATATCCATCCTAAGATAAAATACAGAAAATAGTATAAGGGCAGATTAGATGGACCATGAGGTCTTTTTCTGCCGTCAGACTTCTATGTTTCTATGTTTCTATGTCACATTAAAGAATTGCTTAGAAAATCTAGTTGATATTATTCAGTTATTGACTACGTTACAGTCCAGTCCAGTCCAGTCCAGTCATCCTTAGTTAACGACGACTCATTCAGCAACTTTCTGAATTTGCAACAGCACAGAAGGAATGACACTTAATATGTGACCTTTGGGGTCATCACAGCATCCCACAATCACATGTTTATTATTTGCAACCTTATTAGTTGACTTCCAACAGTCAGGAGGTCTCAAATGGTGACCACGTGGCATCCTTGCTGAACAAGCTGCGGTGATTTACTTAGCAATAGCAACTGGAGTGCTGGAATTGCCGTTGCTAAGCAAAGTGGTTAGATGATGTCACACTTTATATTCATGCCAGTAAGTAAGAGCAAATTCTGGTTCCCACTGCCATTGGTAATTGAAGACTATCTGTACTATTCTTGTTCTTTTCTAGCTGTACAAAAATCTTTATACTCAGCCTTCCATCCTTCTGAAGTGGGTAAAATGAGGACCCAGATTGTTGGGGGCCATATGCTGATTCTGTAAACCACTTGAGAGGGCTGTAAAAGCACTGTGAAGTGGTATAGATAGAAATCCTATATCGCACGAATCCCAGCGGCTGATAAGGTCCCACAGAGTTGGCCTTCTCTGGGTCCCGTCAACCAAACAATGTCGTTTGGCGGGCCCCAGGGGAAGAGCCTTCTCTGTGGCGGCCCCGGCCCTCTGGAATCAACTCCCCCCAGAGATTAGAACGGCCCCCACCCTCCTTGTCTTTCGCAAATTACTCAAGACCCACCTTTATCGCCAGGCATGAAGGAATTAAGATATTCCTTCCCCCTAGGCCATTACAAGTTATGCATGGTATGTTTGTGTGTATGTTTGGTTTGATAATGAGGGTTTTTAGTTGTTTTATTAATTGGATTGTTACATGCTGTTTTTATCATTGTTGTTAGCCGCCCCAAGTCTGCGGAGAGGGGTGGCATACAAATCTAATAAATAATAATAATAATAATAATTGATATTGCTAAAATGTGGCTCCTTTTTTGTTTTTCTTGTCATGTATAGTAAGCTGTATGATCTTCTGACTGAAAGTATCAATCTCAACATCCGAATTCATTGATTCCAAAGATATTTGAAATTTGTAGTTGTTTCATTCCATCTTTCCCTGTGTTTAGCTTTCCCAGGTTTATGCTTCTTATGTACCATGTTCCCACTCACTCTTCCCTTGCTTTGGATTTTCATACCTATGTCACAAAGGGAACATAAAGGATGTCCCAAAGGGTTTTAGTCTAGCCACATCATAAACGCAATTAGAATTCCAAAAGATTAGCAGTTTTTCTACAGGAAGATATTGAGTGCCATCTGACTTGAGGCGCCATCATCCAACCCTTTTATCTTCAATTGCGTATGTTACATCCATGTGCTCTTGGTAAAATGCAACAGAGATTTACTACTGGGTTGTCTCACATAATATGAATGGATGTCTTCTAAAGCAGTGGTCCCCAACCTTTTTTCCACCAGGGACCAGTTTCAGCAAGACAATTTTTCTATGGCCCGGTGGGGGCGGAAAGGGGTGTGGTTTTGGGCGGGATTAAGCATGAGGGTATAGCTTATCATTCCATTGTCTCTCTTCCCTCCCCCCCCTTTTTAATTTTGCGGGGGAACCGAGGTGACAGAGGGAGGAAGTGTAGGAAGGGGCGGTTTCCTGTCTCTTTCCCCTCACGTTCACTCGGGACCGCCGTTTGCCTTTCAGCAGATTCAGAGGACACCCCCCTGCCACCGCCCGCTCCGGCTGGGATTCCAGCAAGGAATCCCAGAGGAGGCAGAGGTGCCTCCATGGACACAGTCACCTTCCTTTGTGATCGCTGCCTGCTTGGAGTGCCCACCACCAGATCCGGTAATTTTCTTGCAGCAAGGAATCCTTCCAAAAGAAAATTACCGGAGCTGGTGGTGGGGGTTTCATGGTCACACGCACACCACTGGCTTTGCTCCTACCCAGGACCCCGGGAATAGGGTGGGGGAGCCTAGCAAAAAAAGAGCTGCACAATGCCAAAGCCTTTCCGTTTGAGCTGCAGGCAGAGCAAGGGCTTTGCGAGGGCTTTGCAAGGAGGAAATAGACCACTTTCGACAAGAGAAGAAAGACAGGAAAGGAAGAAAGCAAGCAAGTAAAGGTTTTCTCAGCCCGAGGGAAACGGCGGTCCTGAGTGAACGCGAGGGGAAAGAGACAGGAAACAGCTTGGCACTCGCCGGCTCCACAGCAGCTGCTGACTCCGTGGACCGGTGCAACATGCCTTGCGGCCCGGTACTGGTCCGCGGACCGGCGGTTGGGGACCCCTGTTCTAAAGTGATCATCTGCCTCCAGTATCCTTTTATATTGCTGCCCCTCCAATATAAGTGCCTGCTAGTTTTACCTAGGATGACCTTCATGACCCCGCTGGGCATTTATACATATAGCACTTAGCACTTTGACTTATATACCACTTTTACAGTACTTTACAGCCTTCTCTGAGTGGTTTACAGATTCAGCCTATTTCCCCTAACAATTTGGGTCCACATTTTACCCACTTCCGAAGGCTAGAAAGTTGAGATGACCTTGAGCCTGGTAAGATTTGAACCGTCAAATTGCAGTCAGCCAGCAATCAGCAGAAGTAGCCTGCAGTACTGCACTCTAACCACTGCGCCACCGTGGCTCGAATATTTATTTATTAGATTTGTATGCCACCCTTCTCCGAAAGCTCGGAATTTGGAATATACATATATTCCAAATATTCTTTGCTCAGCTTTCTCAGGAACATTTCCTTGGCATAGTGAGGCAATATAGCAGAATGTGTGGGTGGATTAAATATAATTACATAACAAAAATTATGCAAGGGCCTGCTGGATCATGAATATAGGCAAGTGGTTCCTAACATGGGGCCCAACCCAAGGGGGATAATTTGATTTTTAATGGGGGCAATTGGGACCTTGTTTACACTAGGTTAATGGTGTTGTAGGCTTCCTCCATGTCAGTAGGAGTTCACTTTTTGAATAGTAAGAATTGAGAGAGCCTCGGTGGTGCAGTGGCTAGAGTGCAGTACTGAAAGCTACTTCTGCTGATCACTGGCTGCCAGCAGTTTGGCAGATCGAATCTCACCAGGCTCAAGGTTGACTCAGCCTTCCATCCTTCCAAGGCCAGTAAAATGGGGACCCAGATTGTTGGGGGCAACATGCTTACTTTCTGTAAACCACTTAGAGAGGGCTGTAAAGCACTGTGAAGTGGTATATAAATCTAAATGTTATTTCTATCTGTTCTGTCGGGGTCTCTGGTAGACTCCTCCCAAAAAATCACAGGTATAAATTTCAGACACACACACGTTTGAAAATTCAAAACAATGTTCTTTATAATGAAAATTCACTTAAACCAAGCCCTCTTTTGGTATAGCAAAGAGCACTGGTCTCCAAACAAACTGGTAATTTGTACAAGTCCCTTATCAGTTCTGTGATACTTAGCTTGCAGCTGTGAGGCAATTCACAGTCCTTCTTCTTTCACAAAGTGAAACACACTTTGCTCTGGTTTAGTTTCAAAGCGGGGAAAAATCAGCACACAAAAGGTCAAAGTCAGTAAAGCAGTCATGAAACACAACAATCAGATAATCCTCCACAATGGCCAAACCCACAGGCTGCTATTTATAGCAGCCTCACCAATTACCACAGCCCCACCCAACCACAGGTGGCCTCATTTTCTTTGATAATAATCTCTCAGTTGTTGTTGCCTATGCATCTCTCTCCGCATGCGTGGCTGTATCATTATCTTGTTCTGAATCCAAGGAGGAGAGAGATAATTGATCTCCTTCTGAGCTGTCTGCCACACTCTCCTCCTCCCTGTCACTCATGTCTTCTTGGTCAGAGGAGCCTTAATCAGCAGATTCCACCGAGGGCAAAACAGGCCTGCAGCATGTGGATGTCTCCCCCACATCCACAGTCCTTGGGGCAGGAGCTGGGCCAGAGCTAACCACAACACTATCTAAATCTAAATGCTATTATATGTCATGTACGTGGGCATTTTAAAAATGTTTTGGTGGGGCATGGCCAAAAAAAGATTGAGAACCAGTGACTATAGGCTCTATCATTGGTCTCAGCGGTTGGGTACATAAGCACAAAGTTGCAAGCCTATGCTGTTGGTATTGCATCTCCTGTGTCTCTTTTCCCCCCTTTGCAACTGATGCCCTCTTTCATGTGGAGCGCTTGCCAGGTGCAAAATTTGCAAACCAAGTTGCAACAGCTACACCAAGGGTATCTGGGGTTTAAAGTATCTTCTTTAAGAATCCAAGGGCTCTGTGAGAGTTTTAGCATTCTCTTCAAGATCCCTTTAGGGAAACTGAGACTATCAAAGGCATATATACTGCTCAAAAAAATAAGGGGAACACTCAAATAACACATCCTAGATCTGAATGAATGAAATATTCTCATTGAATATTTCATTTGTATAACTATTCCATTTGCACAACAGCATGTGAAATTGATTGTCAATCAGTGCTGGACAGTTTGATTTCACAGAAGTTTGATTTACTTGGAGTTATGTTCTGTTTTTTAAGTGTTCTCTTTATTTTTTTGAGCAGTGTATAATGAATATAAACAGGTTGAAAGAGCTAAATGTTTGTAGAGTGACAGTACGAAGAATGGCTGGGTCTCATGTGGCTCTCCAGATATTGTTCAATTCCAGGTCCCATAACACTCACGATGTTAAGAGAGATGCAATTGATGGATTCAGTAGATAAATGGGTGGCTGTCCCTTGTGGAAAGTGGAGCTATGATTCAAGACACTCACCCCATGTCCTGTCCAATGCAAGGACTGAGTCAAAACTGGGGCATGGAGACAGAGGCCGAGGCCTGATTTTATATCTATCTATCTATCTATCTATCTATCTATCTATCTATCTATCTATCTATCTATCTATCTATCTATCTATCTATCTATCCATCTATCTACAGTATCTATCTATCTACAGTATCTATCTATCTATCTATCTATCTATCTATCTATCTATCTATCTATCTATCTATCTATCTATCTATCTATCTATCTATCTATCTATCTGGTTCATGAGGAATGATTAAGTTGCAGACCAGCACATCCTGAGAGTACTCCACCCCGCCTCCCCAACCATGATATTATGATTTTTAGATACATTGAAGTGTTTCTTCTCCCCCAGGTCTAATGGAATTGCTGAATCGTGCACAGAACAGCAGGGTCAATGACCAGCGGGGGCTACTCTCCAAGGAGGATCTAATACTGCCCGATTTCCTCCAGGTGCCTGAAGAAGGTGGTGTCACCTGCACAAGCCATTCCTCATCCAGCCCTGAGAATTGCACCCTCAAGGCAGCAAAGGCTGACACCTCTCGGCACCAATCCCAGGTGCAGCCACAACCCCAGCTGGCTTCTCCTTCTTCACCACCACAAATATCAACTTCTTCGTCGTCGTCATCAGCTGGTCCTGGGAAACCTGACCTGTGACCTACTCCCTGGAGAACCCCAGCCCACCCTAGGCCCTCAAATTGTATGTTCTTTGCCGTGAAGCCAGGCCTTTCCTGTTCGATCTCTGTCGTAGTATCATGATCTCGCAGACTTGTCCCCTTGGTCTTGGTTGAAGCCTGGCTAGACCCCCATCTAGCTCTTGGGACTCTCAGACTGTCTTCAGGAATTGGACATGTGTGCTCCTAGTGTTCTGGCCGACTTCCGGTAACTGCCCATGCTGGCTGGGCAGCAGAGTGCCGGTCTTACTTACTTGCTGTACCAAACTATTGTACGGTGTTGCTCTATGTCGTGAAACAACCGCCAACGGCTGCTCCAATGGCAACTACAACCCTGTGGCTAGTGGTGAATACTGCCTGTATATAGTTTGTAATTTTCAGTCTCTGTAAAATGTAAAATACACTACTGATTAAGTCCTCGGTTTTTATTTTGAGCTACATGGGTTTAAGCTGGAGGTGGGAGACGGGGCACGGTTTGGCATGAACACATAAAACCACAAGGCAGATACACAGTTCTTGTTCGGTTGTGAGGACAGGGGCTTGGGGGAATCCATGCCTCCTCTTGAAACAATAGAGTGCGTTATCTATCTATCTATCTATCTATCTATCTATCTATCTATCTATCTATCTATCTATCTATCTATCTATCTACAGTATCTATCTACAGTATCTATCTATCTATCTATCTATCTATCTATCTATCTATCTATCTATCTATCTATCTATCTATCTATCTACAGTATCTATCTATCTATCTATCTATCTATCTATCTATCTATCTATCATCTATCTATCTATCTATCTATCTATCTATCTATCTATCTATCTATCTATCTACAGTATCTATCTATCTATCTATCTATCTATCTATCTATCTATCTATCTATCTATCTATCTATCTATCTATCTATCTATCTATCTATCTATCTATCTATCTATTCAATTTTTATGCCGCCCTTCTCCTTAGTCTCAGGGTGGCTTACAAGATGTTAGCAGTAGCACTTTTTAACAGAGCCAGCCTATTGCCCCCACAATCCAGGTCCTCATTTTACCCACCTTGGAAGGATGGAAGGCTGAGTCAACCCTGAGCCGGTGATGAGATTTGAACCGCTGACCTATAGATCCAACAGTCAGCTTCAGTGGCCTCTACCTGCTGTGCCACCCAGGTGTTCCAATTAGCATTAGCGTTTGCTTCCCAATTCATAGATTTTAACACATATGAACAGAGATCCACATTTACCAAGTTTAAGAGGACCTAGGGCAGTGATGGCGAACCTTTTTTCCCTCCGGTGCCAAAAGAGAGTGGGTGTGCAGAATTGTGCAAGCGTGAGTGCCCACACCCATAATTCAATGCCTGGGGAAAGGGAAAACAGCTTCTCCCACCCCCTGGAGCAGGGGTCAGGAACCTTTTTGGCTAAGAGAGCCGTAAACGCCACATATTTTGAAATATAATTCCGCGAGAGCCGTACAATATGTTTAAAGGGCCATTGACAGATCAATCGCTCCAATGTTCACTTAGTACAGCAAGGAATGCTCCTCCCTGCTGTATAAAGCCACAACTGGACTGAAACAATGGTAATTAGCAGTAAAAAAATTAAATAAATAACTTACATTGTGAGCTTGCGATGCATGACATCAGTCCAGCAGTCTGGCTTCTTCTTTTTCCTGCGCATGACTGGAAGCTGGCATTCTTCCCACCTGATGTTGAGAGAATGCCAGCTTTGAGGCATTCGCAGAAGAAAGAAGATGGAACGTTGGACATGTCACACAACGCATTGTAAGTTATGTCAATTATCTATTTTATTATTTTACAAATCTCTATGCACACTGCACATACCTTATTTAAAGTAAAAAACAAAATGGGAACAAATACAATATTTAATATTTATTCTTCCTCTTTCTCTCTCTCCCTTTCTCTCTGTCCTTGTCTTTCTAATTCTCTCTCTCTCTTTCTCTGTCCTCTCTTTCTCTTTCTTTCTCTCTTTCTTTATCTCTCTTCTCTCTTTCACTCACTCTTTGTATCTCTCCCTTTCTCTCTCCCTCTCTCTGTCTCCTGCTTTCTCTCTCTCTCTCCCTTTCTATCTCTCTTCTTCCTTTCTCTCTCCCTCTTTCCCTTTCTCTCCCCCCTCTCTCTTTCTTTCTCTTCTCTTTCTTTCTCTCTGTCCCTCTCTTTCTTTCTCTCTGTCCCTCTTTCTCTCAGTCCCTCTCTTTCTTTCTCTGTCCCTCTTTCTTTCTCTCTGTCCCTCTCTTGCTCCTGAGTGGGCCGGGCCGGAAGACCCCGCGTGGAGCCCTCGCGACGCCTCACCTGGATTTTTATACCGGAGGAAGGGAGGGAGGCATTCCTTCATGCACCCCCCCCTCGCCTTCCCCTCCCTGGCCCGGAGCTCCTCCCCTTTTTAATTGCTCCAGCTATCAAAAGGGCGATTACCATCGGCTCCCCTGTCACCCGGGCGGCATTTCCTCCACGCCCCTAAACGAAGCGGGGGGTGGGGGGGCTGTCAAAAGCACAGACTCCCGGCTGCTTCCGAAGCGAAACTTTTTTTTCTCTTTTGTCTTGCTGGAAATTCCGGCGGCGATTCTCACCTGCTGCAAGTCCCCGGGACGCCTCGGCTGCAGGTTGCAAAGCTCCCCCCCCTACACTCTGGGAGCGGTGACTCACCAGGAGAAGACCCACGCGGCTCCTCTGGGGGCCTTGCGGAAGGCGGCGGCGGAAGCTCCCATGGCTGGCGCTGGGTGTGAGGGAGGATGCTTTCTGCGCGGGCGGAGGCCCACCCTCGCCGGAAGAGCTGCCCATCTAGCAGTCCCGCTGCCCCATTGGCCGGCAGGGGATGATGGGCAAGGGACGCCTCGGGGAAGGAGGGCAGGGTGGGAAGGGAAGGAGGGGGCTGGCGGGGGTTTAGGGAAGGGGAGCCGAGGCCAGCCTTGCAGCTCCTCGGCGGGAGGAGTCGAAAGCCACCAGGAGAAGACTGGGCTCAGCAGCAGAAGCGCCGCCCCCGCCATTATTCAGGCTCTCTTCGGGGTTGGGGAGTTTTTGGCGGGCGCCGGGGCCCGGGCCATAGACAGGTAGGAGCCCTGTCTGCGAGCCAGATACGGCCATCAAAAGAGCCATATCTGGCTCGCGAGCCATAGGTTCCCGACCCCTGCCCTGGAGGATGGAAATGGCCTATTTCCGAAATTCAGGTGGGCCCAGTAGGCTCATGTTTCACTCTCCCCAGACTCCAAAGGCTTCCCTGGAGCCAGGGGAGGCTAAAAACACTCTCCCCCATCCCCAGAAGCTCTCTGGAAGTCAAAAACGCCCCCCCGAGCCTATGTGTGAGCCAAAATCAGTTGGCCAGCACACACATGCATGTTGGAGCTGAGCTAGGGCAACGGCTTGGTGCCAGCAGATATGACACCCATGCCATAGGTTCACCATCACTGGCCTAGGTATAACAGAATATCAGAATTGGAAGGGACTTTGGAGGTCTTCTAGTCCAACCTCCTACCCAGGCATTACCATTTCAGGCAAACGGTTGTCCAATCTCTTCTTTTAAAAAGCTCCGGTATTGGAGCATCCAAAGGTCATCTTTGCTTTTGTACAACCTCGCAAATGATTCCTCCTGAAACTGACCCAATCTTCAATCTTGATTCAGGGTATGGAAGGAGTTGACTAATAAAGGTTAAAAATCATTTTCGATACCGTGGGGAGTTCTTCCCACCCATTCTGGGTGCTGCAAGCCCCACACTCAGTGAAGGGCTACCAAATGTTTTACTACCACACTGTGGGCGTGGCTTATGCAGGACGCCCTGCATTTTCTTTCAATATCTTTCAGTGCAAATTGCATGCTCTGGGGTGGAGCTCCATTTTTGCTACCCCACTGCCCCCTCACCCCATCCGGGCAGCAGCCCACCCCTGCCCACACTATTTCTATCCCTTTCTCTATTCTTGCACAATGGGTGTGGTCTGTGTGGCCCTCACTGTTGCGTTGAACTCCTACAGCAGGATTTCCAACCTAATAATAACAAGAACAACAACAACAGAGTTGGAAGGGACCTTGGAGGTCTTCTAGTCCAACCTCCTGCTTAGGCAGGAAACCCTACACTATTTCAGACAGATGGTTATCCAACATCTGAAAAACTTCCATTGTTGGAGCACTCACAACTTCTGGAGGCAAGCAGTTCCACTGATTAATTGTTCTGTCAGGAAATTTCTCTTTAGTTCTAAGTTGCTTCTCTCCTTGTTCAGCTTCCACCCATTGCTGCTTCTTCTACCCTCAGGTGCTCTGGAGAATAGCTTGACTCCTTCTTCTCTGTGGCAACCCCTGAGATACTGGAAGACTGCTATCATGTCTCCCCTGGTCCTTCTTTTCATCAAACTAGTCATGCCCAGTTCCTGCAACCGTTCTTCATATGTTTTAGCCTCCATTCCCTTAATCATCTTTGTCCCGCTTCTCTGCACTTTTTCATTTTGGCAACTCTAAGACTTGTGGAGTTCAACTCCCGGAGTTCCTCAGCCAGCTTTGAGACCCCCTTGTTCTACAGGATCCTATGGGGGAGAGAGATCGTGATCCTTCCCCTTTTGTCCCCTGAAGACTTGAACTGCTGTGGGAGGCGCAGCTTCACATGCTGCGGCGGAAACAGTTGTTTCCCCCATTGGCTGCCCCTAACCGCATAAGTCGACCCCTGAACATCTGAATGAGAAGAGTTGGGGGAAGAGGCAGCGAGGGAAAGGAAGGAAGGAAAGGCGAAATCACTGCAGATCCCGTCCTGGGCTGTGGGGAACCGCCGAAAGCGGCGCCAGTTAAGAGAAGATAAGCTGATTTGGAGCGGGGCGGCTGCCGCGGGCTTCCGGTTATTTGCAAGGGGGAAAGAGGGCCGTTCACTAATGCGACGGACCGTCTCTCTCGACAGTTAACCCGCAGGCCAAGCGCAGCGTGATAGAGCGGCGCTCGTGGGTTTTTCACGGACCCAGCTCCGGCGCGCAGACCGTTTCCTCGGTTCGGCGCTAGGGGGCGCTGTTGCCCCAAATGGCGGAGAATTCGGCTTGGGATGTTAGGTAAGAGGAGTCGACGAAGGGGTTTTTGTTACCCAGAGGGATGCTGCCTCCTGCTGGGCGAATTGACGGGCTCTCTGGTTCCGCTTCATGGAGTCCTGCGTTACTGTCATTAGCCCGACGTCTTAATTAAGGGATTGTTTTGCCACATGGCTTCTTGAGAGCCTCGGGACAGGTCCAGATATCGGGCGGGATTTTGCTTTCCGACCTAGGTTTTCCTGCCCGGTAACATTCTATAGCATACAGCAGGGGACCCCAACCTTGGCAACTTTAAGACTTGTGGACTTCAACTCCCAGAATTCCTCAGCCCGCTTTGTTGGCTGGGGAATTCTGTGCCTTGAAGTCCACAAGTCTTTGGTGCTTGTGTGTTGTTGTGGTTGAAGCTGAAGTAGTCGTTGACAGGAAGGACGTTGTAGCAGATGATTTTATGGGCTATGCTTAGGTTCATAGTTCCCTCTAAGCTGAGCAGTGAGCAATCGCTCACTTAAAAATCATCATCAACTCAGAGTTTTCCAAACCTGCCCAGAAGCCGAGAGGGAAAGAGTGAGAGGGAAGGAGAGAGAGAGGAAGAGAGAGAAACAGATAGAAAAAAGAGAGGAAGGAAAAGAGAAAGAAAAAGAATGGGAGTAAGGAAGAGAGAAAGAAAATCAAACTCTAGTTTGAAACTAGCTCAACTATTTAAGTGGCATTTTGATATTGATGGAGTTGCCCTATTATGAGCTCACTGTTATAGACACACAGTACAGTATTTTATTTTGAAATTCTCTGAGGCAAAACAGGGTGGGTTTTTTATTTATTTATTTATTTGTTTGTTTATTTGTTTGTTTGTTTATTTATTGACTGACTGACTGACTGACTGACTGACTTATTTATTTATTTATTTATTTATTTATTTATTTATTTATTTATTTATTTATTTATTTATTTATTTATTTATTATTTCTGTGCCGCCCAGTCCCGAAGGGATTGCCGCTCAGACACTATACTTTTCCGCCCACCCCCCAAAAAAATTAGAGGGAACACTGCTTAGGTTGTGTTTAAGGCGAGGTAGTTCTAAGCTTTCTAAACCTAGTATTGTAAGTCTAGTTGCATAGGGTATTCTGTTGCGAGTAGAGGAGTGGAGGGCTCTTCTAGTAAAATATCTCTGGACATTTTCTAGAATGTTTACGTCCAAAATGCGGTGTGGGTTCCAGACAGATATAGCGAATATTCCTCGTTCCGACGGAAGAAAAGTCAAACTTTTCCTTCAGTTGGAGCTTTCCCAAGTGGGAAAATAGCCTTCGGATGTTGGGATACTATTACTGTGCCACTATCCCAAGCACAAACAGCACTGACCAAAGGAAGCTGCTGTAGGAGAGGTTTGCAGACTGTAATAGGGAAGAGGAAGAATATAGCAGCAAGCAAGCTTCTGGGTGGGTGCGTTGGGGGTTTTGGTGCTATTGTAGTGACTCTTCAAAAGGCAACATATTTTAATAACTTGTTATCTGAGTTGAAACATATTCCCAGGCAAAGAATTTAATGAGTGATTAAAGTAACCTGCTCACTTTTGAATAGCTAAAGATAGGGTTCTTAACCTTATTAGTTGGCAAGCAATCAGTTCATTCTTCAAAAATAAAAATATATGTTCAGTTGAGTGATTCATAGGAATATGCAGTGAAAGTCTCCTTTTATGTCTGCCTCATCACCCAGTTCTCAATGTAAGGCAAATCTCACTCTTCAAGAGGTGAGAAAAAAAGGTGTCTTAGTCACAGCACAACTAATTTGAGATTAGTGCTGACTTGTGTATTGAGGTGTTAGGAGTGAGCTTACCTAAAGTGGCACTTCCGTTATAAAGACAGGGCATTCTCCACATTCGTGATGCGTAGAAGCTGGCTGAGAAAATAGGCGGTTTAATTTGGTTAGGTTAGGTTTATTGGATTTATATGCCGCCCCTCTCCGCAAACTCGGGGCGGCTCACAACAATAATAAAAAACAGTACAGTACATAATACCAAATCCAATGCCCACCCATCTAGTTACAATTTAAATTAATAATCTCATAAAAACAGTATATATAAAAAACAGGCACACAGTCAATCAATCAACAAAACAACATGGGCAAAGGGGAGGTGTTTTAGTTCCCCCATGCCTGACGGCAAAGATGGGTTTTAAGGAGTTTACGAAAGGCAGGGAGGGTGGGGGCAATCCTAATCTCAGGGGGGAGCTGGTTCCAGAGGGTCGGGGCCCCCACAGAGAAGGCTCTTCCCCTGGGTCCCGCCAGACGACATTGTTTAGTCGACGGGACCCGGAGAAGGCCAACTCTGTGGGACCTAACCGGTCGCTGGGATTCGTGCGGCAGGAGGCGGTCCCGAAGATATTCTGGTCCGGTGCCATGAAGGGCTTTATAGGTCATAACCAACACTTTGAATTGTGACCGGAAACTGATCGGCAGCCAATGCAGACTGCGGAGTGTTGGAGTGATATGGGCACACTTGGAGAAGCCCATAATTGCTCTCGCAGCTGCATTCTGCACGATCTGAAGTTTCCGAACACTTTTCAAAGGTAGCCCCATGTAGAGAGCGTATTTTCTTCTGCTGCTAATATTCCATAAGATTTCCTTCCCCTCCTAGGTGCAGTCTGCTTCTCTCCAAAAGCAAGATGGATCTTAGAAAATGATGCTTTCTCCAATGGTTTGTCTCTTCTTTACAGAATTTGTTGTCCGATCAGAGAGAAATCTCAAAATATCCATTAGGGAAGAGCCATGGAACTGAACTCAAAGGCATTTTAGGAAACATGTAACACTTGGGAGGTTCAAAATTATGTTTCAGCATAATAATAATAATAATAATAATAATAACAACAACAACAACAACAACAACAACAATAACAATAATAATAACAACAACAACAACAACAACAATAATAATAATAATTATTTATTGGATTTGTATGCCGCCCCTCTCCGTAGACTCGGGGCGGCTAACAACAATGATAAAAACAGCATGTGACAATCCAATAATAAAACAACTAAAAACCCTTATTATAAAACCAAACATACACACAGACATACCATGCATAACTTGTAATGGCCTAGGGGGAAGGAATATCTCAACTCCCCCATGCCTGGTGGTATAAATGAGTCTTGAGTAGTTTACAAAAGACAGGGAAAGTGGGGGCAATTCTAATCTCCGGGGGGGAGTTGGTTCCAGAGGGCCGGGGCTGCCACAGAGAAGGCTCTTCTTGGAAAGGTTATTCCTCACACACTGCTTCTATATTGCCACTATTGTAGTTATTCATCAGGTTTCACAGATGTCACAAGCTATGTGTAAAAAGATATATCCCCAGTTTTTTATTCCAACGATGGTTTATTATCATTAGATGTATAATGCTTCTACCGATGTAATACCAGTATACAGTATTAGGGACTAGAATGTTCTTCAAAAATTATTATAATTGGATCAATTCCATGTTTCAGTTTATTTGAAGCAGCTGAACTTACAGAAAGAATAAATATGATTAGCATGCCAAAGTTCTTAGATTAAACCTCAAATATAACAAATTGTGATCTTAAACACAAGGGTTGGCATATTTCCTTGTGATCTAAAGATCCACACAGAAACTGTGGAAAATTGGACCTCTAACATTTTTATGTTAATGGGCATATCTAGAAAACACAGGGAATGTCATGTAAATAGTTTTCTGCTCCCAACGCCCATTTCATAGGAAGGAGATGTTGAGTTTGGCTAAGTAAATTGGCCAAAGAAATTGAGTATACAGCAAAGGTAGCCAAATCAGATAATTAATTTACAGAAAGCAAATTAGTTATTCTAAGGAAAGCTACACACCCATAAAACAAATTAGCTGATACAAAAATGTAACAAACCAATTGAAAAGATAAGAGGGAGCATAAATACGCATTCTACCAAAGGTAACACAAGCAAACCACTTCCTTGCTTTCCATCTCCTTTCCCAGAATGCTGTTTTCTGTCTCCAGTATTTTTTCACTGTGCTTCTAAATGTCATAGAAGGAAACAGCAATATTTAAATGCAGCCATTTCTAAAATTACAGCAACCCAGAGGTGTTTTTTGAGGGAAAACAGTGCTCTGCACCACATTCTACATTTAGAGACAGTATCTACATTTAATTAATTAAATTATAATAGATAATTTAAAAAGATTCAAGTTGAAACTACTTGAGCTAAAACTTCATATATCAAATAGAAATGGTGTTAATTTGTTGGACTTACAGGAAACTGGGAAACTACAGGTGGATGGCATAGGGTTCACATTGATAAATTTTGATCAGCTAAATATAGGAGCAAGTATGTTGACAAGGAGTAATGGAGTGTTTAGTTCTATTTCTTGGACTTTCTGCCAAGCCAATCACAGTTCTTCAGCCTTCACTTCCTATCTACTAACTAGATGATCCACTTGTTTTCATCCAGAGTCTCCCTTAAATACCTCCGTAAAGTGAATTAGTGGTCATATCCAAATTTTGTTGATATAACAACCAGGGTATCTAGGATTCAGTTCACAGTTTGGACATGGTGTCCATCAGCTAAATATTGGGCAAACTGAGAGTTTTGCTCCAGAGTTCTCTGTAATGTTGTGTTTATGTAAGTCATCTTAGATATTACATGCACCTAAATGCTGCTGTCATTCACACTAAACTAAAGGGCTGCTTGTCAGGAGCTACATTGCAGCACATTATTGTTTTATATAGCATTTCAAGAGAGACCATGCTAACCCAAGCTTTAATGAGAAGTGCCAATGCAGGAAAGCCAATGCTATCAACCCTATTCTCTTTTCTATGCGGTTTAGAAGATGACTCCATCTGGTGGGATTTTATGTTACTATGGTATTCATCTGAACCAGAGGTGCGATTCAGAAAGTTCTGACAAGGTTGTATTTATTTAATTTATTTAATTTATTTAATTTATTTAATTTATTTAATTTATTTAATTTATTTAATTTATTTAATTTATTTAATTTATTTAATTTATTTAATTTATTTAATTTATTTAATTTATTTAATTTATTTAATTTATTTATTTATTTAATTTATTTATTTAATTTATTTATTTAATTTATTTATTTAATTTATTTACTTACTTACTTACTTATTTACTTATTTATTAGATTTGTATGCCACAACAACAACAACAATAAAACAATTCAAGACAAATCTAATAATTTAAAAACATTTAAAAAAACCCGTTATTAAAGCACACATACACACAAACATACCATACATTAATTGTATAGGCCCGGGGGAGATGTCTCAATTCCCCCATGCCTGACGGCAGATGTGGGTTTTAAGGAGTTTATGAAAGGCAAGGAGGGTGGGGGCAGTTCTAATCTCAGGGGGAGCTGGTTCCAGAGGGTTGGGGCCGCCACAGAGAAGGCTCTTCCTCTGGGACCCGCCAAGCGACATTGTTTAGTCAACAGGACCCGGAGAAGGCCAACTCTGTGGGACCTAATCGGTCGCTGGGATTCGTGCGGCAGAAGGCAATCTCGGAGATATTCTGGTCCGATGCCATGAAGCTGGGGAATTCTGGGAGTTGAAGTCCAAATATCTTCAAGCTGCCAAGGTTGGGAAACACTGCTCTAGAGGCCAGAAACTTCCATTTGCCAACTTCCTGTTGAACTTCAGAAGGCTTCAGAACCTTTCTAGGAGTCTGGGGATGATGAAAATGGCCTTAGGAACTTAGGAAATGGGCCACTTCTGGCCTCCGGGGGATGAGGGGACGGCCATTTTTGCCTTCTCCAAGCTCCTAGAAAGGCTCTGAAGCCACTGAGTGCTGGGAGAAAAGGGTGTCACATGTGCATATGTGGTGGTGGGCTGCATGGAGTTATGGGTGTGACCACGCATGCGCATTATCCTTTTCTTGGCACGCAAACCAAAAAAGATTCGGCATCACCGGCCTATTTGCAATCCCAGCCCTTTTGGAGAACAATAGGCTGGGGCCTGCAGACAAAAGAAGACCCCCATCCCGGTTATCCTGCATGGTTGGATGGGAAGATCTTGCACACATTCACATAGTCTCAGTCAAGATTGCTTGATTCAACTCAGGGTTGATTCTCATTACAGGCCTTCCATGCTCCACAGAAGTTCATCACCCAATCAGGTGACATCCAATGTATGTCAGTCATCAAATAATTAGAATCTCCTCATCTCCACTCTGATGCAAGTCCATGCACCAAAGTTAACTTCTTCCCCTCTTCTAGAATTCTCAGGCATCTATTCTATAATTGGCACATGATTCTGACCACTTCATGTCTGTGTGGATATCACTGTGGGTCTCTCTATCCAGCTGTCAATGCTTAATTGTCCTATCAGTGGAATGAGATCTAGGTAAGCAAAGCTTGAGCTTTTTAAATTTTCAGTTGTTGCAGACATGCAGGTGCTGCTTGCACGATGACAGCCTCTTGAGGTATAAGAGCAGAAATAGAGTCTAAATTTGTTCAAGGACTTTGCCTTTCATATATTATATGCTGATGGATATCAGGAGTGTGTCTGCAAAGATGGCTATGGGATGACCAAATAGGGATTCATAGTGTATCTGGAGAGAAGGACCCTTCAGTTCCTCATAGTTAATGAATAATATCTCATTATTCATTAACTATGAGGATCTGAAGGGTCCTTCCCTCCAGATACACTTTGAATCCCTATTTGGTCATCCCAAATGCTCTATTGTCTTTTCCTTTTAGTTCTCTCAGTTGTTTTTCCACTCTGCCCTTGCTCTCATTTCAAGCTCAAAGTATGTGAGTTTCTGCCCCTTAATCATCACACTAAGGGATCTTTATTTCCTCCAGGATCCGTTGATTGTTTCTTCTTAACATCCACAATGACATCTGCAAATCTGTAATTTGGAGGCATCTCTCTTCCTTCTCTTGGTCATGTATTTAAATTGTTTTTAACTATTGCATTTGTATTGTTTTGTTGTTGTAAGCTGCTCTGAGTCACCGGAGAGGGGCAGCATACAAATCTAATAAATAATAATAAAAATAAATAATAATAATAATATCCACAGAGATACTTTGGTAAGTTTCTCTACCATCCTAAGCCAGAATAAAGAGTTGTTTCCCTGACTCTTGTGATGCGCACAACACACCCGTAATGTTGTACTATGCCCCTTACACCTTTAACAAACATCTCTCTTCTTTCTATTGGGTCACATTTATATATATATATTTCTTTTCAGTTATACTCTCAGCCAAATAAAAATCTTTGAAACCACGAATTAATCGTTTAACCTATCTATCATTAGATGGCAGCAAAGGGATAATATTTTGGCGGCCATCAACTGGTTCTATGTGCAGTTGCTCAGTATGTGTTACTGAAGAACTGATGGGTTGGCATGTTCATACGCCACTCAGGATCAGAGATGCAGATGTCAACAATATTAAGTAGCTGAGGGTGCAGATAACTTAAGACTGGTCTCCCCAAACATCATGCTTAGTCAAGCATACAAACCACAGTCTACATTTCCTATGTATGGATGAGGAGAGCACAGCTTTCTCCTGTCCTGTCCTCTTTTTACAGAGGCGCAATTGAGATCGTTTTAACAAGCTGTCTGGTTTGGTGGAAGTAGTGCCTCAGATAGAAAGTCCATATAGAGAGTAGTAAGGACAGCCAAGAAGCTTACAGGAAGCTTACAGGAGCTATATGCTTAGAGTACAAAGCATTGTTAGAGACCCCACACATCCACTTTATGGTCTGTTTCTGTTGCTCCCCTCTGGGAGGATTAGCGACCGATTAGGTCCCACAGAGTGGGCCTTCTCCGAGTCCCGTCAACTAAACAATGTCGGTTGGCGGGCCCCAGGAGAAGAGCCTTCTCTGTGGCGGCCCCGACTCTCTGGAACCAGCTCCCCCCAGAGATTAGAACTGCCCCTACCCTCCTCGCCTTTCGCAAACTCCTTAAAACCCACCTTTGTTGTCAGGCATAGGGGAACTGAGATATCTCCCCCGGGCCTATACAATTTATGTATGGTATGTTTGTATGTATGTCTTTTTAATAATGGGTTTTTTAATATTTTATATTGTAAATTATTAGATTTGTTACAAACTGTTTTTATTGTGTTGTGAGCCGCCCCGAGTCTGCGGAGAGGGGCGGCATACAAATCTAATAAATAAATGAATAAATGAATAAATGAATAAATCAATAAACAAATAAATAAATCAATATTAATATTAATTAATCAATATTAATTAATTAATTAATTAATATTAATTAATATTAATTAATTAATTAATTAATATTAATTAATATTAATTAATATTAATTAATATTAATTAATATTAATTAATATTAATTAATATTAATTAATTAATTAATTAATATTAATTAATATTAATTAATATTAATTAATATTAATTAATATTAATTAATATTAATTAATATTAATTAATATTAATTAATATTAATTAATTAATTTCTAGCAGGGCTACCAGATTCTGCAACAGCATTGTTCCCTATGCAATCTGTCTGGTAAACTCACAAGATTTGATTTTCTCACCATGTACATGTATACATCTGAACTGGATGGTGTTGTTTCATGTATGTGGTTATATGCATACTTTTTAATTTATTTTGCCATGTTTATGTAGTGTATTTTAGAGGTATGATACCTGCAATATACTTTCTCGGGACCGCCTTCTGCCGCACGAATCCCAGCGACCAGTTAGGCCTCACAGAGTTGGCCTTTTCCGGGTCCCGTCGACTAAACAATGTCGTTTGTCGGGACCCAGGGGAAGAGCCTTCTCTGTGGCGGCCCTGACCCACTGGAACCAACTCCCCCCAGAGATCAGAATTGCCCCCACCCTCCTTGCCTTTTGTAAGCTTCTTAAAACCCACCTCTCTCATCAGACATGGGGGAATTGAGATATTCCCTTCCCCCTAGGCCTATACAATTTATGCATGGTATGTTTGTGTGTATGTTCGGTTTTTTAAATAAGGGTCTTTTAATTATTTTAAATATTAGATTTGTTATATGTTGTTTCATTATTGTTGTTAGCCGCCCCGAGTCTACGGAAAGGGGCGGCATACAAATCTAATAAACAAACAAACAAACAAACAAACACATGAATGAATGAATGAATAAACAAACAAACAAATAAACAAACAAATTAATTTTGAGATCTGCATGCAATGAAATTTCATTTTAATATATGCCGATTAGTGTACATTCAAAGTGACAATAAAGTTATTCAAAGTCTAAGTATAAAAAAATGGAGCTAGCTATGGGGATCAACATTGGGAAGTGTAACAAATTCTCCCCACCACCAGTAATGGGTTCCTAGCTGTAAGGGCCACTCTATAGCTCCGGTAGAGAAAATGGAGCTGCATGTGAAGCTCCAGTTGACTGGTGGGTGGGCGCCTGCATGAGATTTGGTTTCTGCACATGTGGAGGGAATGAAATCTCACATGAGGATGCTTGCGCATGTGTGATTTTGCTGATTTTTGAGGGGGTTGCTTCCGCGCATACGCAGAAGCAAAGAAATTGCCAAAAATTTGCAAAATCTCACACATGCAAGTGACCTCACATGAGATTTCACTTCCCGCGCATGCGCAGAAGCCAAATCTCACAGGGGTGCATGGGCATGCCCGCCAGTAATCCAGAGCTGTGCGCGCAACCGCACCGGTAGTGGCACTGACAAGGAGCCCTTGCCTGCCCACCACCCAGGAACATGAGCTGAGGAAGGGTGAGCAGGAAGGATTCTTGGAAGCAGCAGTAGGAAAGAGAATTCTTTGCTTGAAACCAACCCTAGGCTTCTCAGTTTCAAGGCTTTGTACTCTTCGAGATGGACCAATCCATTTCAGGCAAAAACGTGGCTGTTGAGAAAGCCAGGCTACCGGCCTTTCTGCCAGGCAATAAGATTGAAACCCCAGATTTACTGACAAATAACATCATTTCAACACACATCAACAATCAACATGGCGAATGTTGTGCTCAGAGTATGTGGAAGTGGGATTGCAGGGAAACCAGCATTTCCAGAGTAGTGGAATTCCTTGACGTTCATGGGCTATCTCCACACAGGTGAATGTTGAGATAACAGAAAGTGATTTTTGGACATGATAAGTGGGCAAGAAAGTTGTGTGGATTTACCCTTTCTCAATGTACAGCTTTCTTGCTGTCCTGATCTTTTGTTATTCTCATTGTATTGAAATATCCTTTCACTTTTTGTCTTATTGCCTGATTTCCTAGCATAAATTTTTGTCTTTACTTTTGCAGTACCCTGTCCATCTTAATTCTTGAACCTAAGAACCTAAGAAACAAAATTAATCTGATCGCTGTGACTTCTTCATTTAAACTGTAAGTTCACTAAGCCTCCAGCCTTAGTTTTCTTAATATTTACTTTAACCCATGTTTACTTTCTTAAAGCACTTTTCCAAATCTTATTTACTTTCAGGCTAACCAAGTGGCATTGGCAGGATATCTCACGTTGTTTCCAGTTTGCCCTCCAGTGTTGATTCCTGTTGCCATCTTTATCAATCCTCCTTTCAAGATACTTATTTTATAAGTTAAACACATATTACCAGTCCAACAACCTGTTGTCATTGGCGCATCAGATTTAATTGATGGCCCTAAAATGACCACCGCACTGTCTGTTTTCAATTTCAACCATAAAGGAGACAAAATGGCCACAACCGATCTCAAGTACCAGCCTTCTTCTGCTAGTATAGTACTGTCTCCCAGATCCACCAAATGCTATTGATTAGACAGTTCATGATATGAGGGATCCTTGGTGTTCTCTGAATTTGCTTTTTACTTGCATCCGTTTCATCACCCAAACTAGGCAACATCATTACCTACCATCAAGCTCTCTATTCTTCAGGGGAGAAATTTAAATCAAGTTGTCTTTAGACCGGATTTGTTCCATGTTTGTTGACACACAGCTATTAGCTAATAAGGAGTGCAGTTTCCTTACTAGCACTGATGTGGTCGCCCCTCATGTCACCTCTAATCTACAAATATTCTCCTTTATTGGTACTTCATAGTATCTTGGGAGTTCTTTAAATTCTAGGCCTGAGACCACAAACCACAACTGCACTATTCATCATGATTAATGGCCAGAAAACCATCAACCTGATGGTACAGATACTGTATTTGCCATCATCACAAACTCATCATGTTGCTGTTGGCATTTCCTGTGTCACCCATTAGTACTATGTACATAACTAGTTGGGTTTGGCAATATATAAAATAAACCAGCAGTGTAAGCTTACGTGTATTAGAACACTATTGCTTTTAATAGTGAGTGTTTCGGATTGCTATAAGAGGGAGCCTCTCGGCTATTCTCTGCTATTTCTGTTTTGTCTTTGTGACAATACTGTAGTAAGAACTGTGTGCTCAAATGATGGTTTATGTATTTGTAAACTGGAAAAGTAAGCTTGTAGTATTGTATATTTATTGAGCTGATGTAGTGTAACTGTGTTTGACTAGGACTGTTTTTGACTAAGATAGTTGCCAAAGTAAACAATATTTTATACACTTATTGTATCTGGATTGTATTACTGAATTATTACTTGTATCTCTGGGCTATCAGCTGGAAACAAGACCTCCACATTTCCTCTGTTGTGCCCATATCTTTGACCACTTAACGTCACCCCTTCTGTTGCCAAAGCCACAAATGCCAACATATCCATCAAGCTCTCTCTTCTTCAGGGAAGAAATATAAATCAAGTTGTCTTTAGACCAGACATTCCATGTTTGTTGACACACAGCTATTAGCACTTTAATTGTCCCTCTTCTTGTAGATTTAAGCAGTTCACTGAGCACTTTATCTAAACCTGGTGCTTTTCTCTTTAACAGTTGTTCTGCTGTCTCTCATACTGCCCTTTCTAGAATATATTCTCTTTCTACATTTTTAAAAATACCATCATTCTGTTTGCAAAGGGCTTTAGTATAGACTTTCCATCCTCTTATGTTTGCTTCATACAAATATTTCTTAATTAAAGTGCCTCCTTTTCTTCCTCATTCCAATCACCTATTGATAGAACCTCGTTGTTTTAGATGTTGCATTTAACGTCTCTTTCAGTTTTCCAGAGGATTTGCGGTGGATGTGGAATAAGCACATGGACGCAAGAAATGGGATATATATGGGTCACATTTATTAATTGTTTATCTGGACCTGTAGAGGTAAACAAAAGAAGGGCGGAAATATCAATCAAACATTTCTTAGCAACTATGGGCAAAAGCCCCTGGATGAACAAGGGAGGGTCCCCTTGAACTTGACCTTCCCTTGCTCCGTGCCACACCCCTGCGTGTAGGGAGGCTCACCCACCCAGGTTGTCATCTCTGGGCATGTGATGGGTGAGCCCCAAGGGCATCTCTCCTCCATAGCCGGGCCGGTCAAGCTTTGTTACCATGGCGGGGAGCGGCCCGTCACCTTCCAAAAAGTACCCAAAGGAGATCACACAGTTGCTGACACTACCAATTTTTCTGCCCTTTACTGCCACAGCAGGGGACGGGTCACTTAAAGTGAGCCTCTCCTGCTCCCCTCCCCCTGCACCGCAGGTGCAGGTACCTTTGTAGACCCAATTAGCAGGTGGTCTGGCACCAACTGGGCCACGTACACCCATTGAAAGGATGAGGTGAGCGGTGCACCGACCCCTTTATATGGGGGATGCAGCTTGCTTGCCTCCCGGAAACTGTCATTTTTGGAGCTCCAGCATGCCCCACGCTCGTGGGGCATGCTGGAGCCCCAAAAATTGGGGGGGGACACGTCACAAGTGTGCGCCTGCTCTCAACACCTCCACCTAAACAGCCAGAAGCCACAAGACTCCTTAGCGCTTTCCAGCGCCACCACAAACGCTGGCGGCCTTTGAGGCGGCTGACGGTCCCTTCTCAATTTCTTTCATATTGTAAATAGATACTTAGAATTATATAACATTCATGTTCATTAATTCTAATAAATATCCTATTATTTTCAGATTGAGCTGAACATATCTCCGGAGCCGCCTTCTACCGCACAAATCCCAGCAGCCGATAAGGTCCCACAGAGTTGGTCTTCTCCGGGTCCCATCGAGCAACTCCCCCCGGAGATTAGAACAGCCCCCACCCTCCTTGTCTTTCGCAAGTTACTCAAGACCCACCTATATCGCCAGGCATGGGGGAACTAAGACATCTCCCCCAGGCTTTCTTATATTTTATGTTTGGTATGTATGTGTTGTATGGTTTTTTAACAGTTGGGGTTTTTTATATAATTCTTATTATTAGATTTGTTCCATTGTTTATACTGTTTTTTTATTGTTGTTGTGAGCCGCCCCGAGTCTTCAGAGAGGGGCGGCATACAAATCTAATAAAATAAATAAATAAATAAATAAATAAATATCTTTTAACTTAAAGTGGCCATTTCTGGTGTATCTACTTACTTTTATTGTATTTAAACATCCACACATGTAGTTATTAAGTGAATCATTATAATAGTTAAGTTAGTAAGAAGGTTGTTAAGGAAAATGGCTTCCTCATTGGCTTTGCTTGTCAGAAGGTCACAAAAGAAGATCATAAGTCTTTCGGACATTGCAAATGTCATAAATGTTACCCATGTAACACTACCACTCCATGACCTGGACTGGCTTACGATTGGTCTCCGAACGCAATTCAAGGTGTTGGTTGTTACCTATAAAGCCCTACATGGCTTAGGACCAGATTACTTATGAGACCGTCTTCTGCCTCACATTTCCCAGCGACCGATCAGAGCCCACAAGGTTGGCCTCCTCCAATTCCTGTCAGTCAAACAATGTCGGCTGACGAGAAGGGCCTTCTCTGTGGCAGCTCCAGTTTTCTGGAACCAACTCCCTCTGGAGACTGGCATGGCCCCCACCCTCATGACCTTTCGAAAGGCCCTAAAAACATAGCTTTGCCAGCAGGCTTGGGGCCGTTGAGCATTATACTCTGCTCTGGCCTATAGCTATGAATGACTGATGTATGAATATTTATATTGGGGTTTTAACTGTATTTTATTATTTGTATTTTCTATTGTTGTACACCACCCTGAGTCTATTTGATGAAGGGAAACATATAAATTTAAATGAATGAATGAATGAATGAATGAATAAATAAATAAGAATCAGTTGCCAGGTGTCTCAACTTTGATCATGTAACCATGAGGATGCTGCAACAGTTTCTCCATTTATTTGTGCTCACTTTCTTACCTATGAGCTTTAGGGAGGGGCCCCTTGTCCTAGCATTGTGTGATAAAGAATTTTTCTCTATCTACCTTTTCTATCCCATGCATGGTTTTATACACTTCGATCAAGTCACCCCTTAAACACCGTCTTTCAAGGCTGAAGAGACCAAGGCGTTGCAACCTGGTTTCATAAGGGAGGGGCTCCATTTCCTTCATCATTCTTGTTGCCCTTTTTTTGCAACTTTTCCAGTTCCATTACGTATATCCTTCTTGAGGTGCAGTGACCAGAACTGTACACAGTACTCCAAGTGTGGTCTCACCATCGATTTGTACAGAGGCAACACAACACTTACCGACTTATTTTCAATTCTCTTCCTAATCATGCCAAGCATGGAATTTGATTTTTTACTGCTGCTGCGCACTGGGTTGACATCTTCATTGAGCTGTCCACCAAGTTGTGTGAAAAATGATTATAACTCACTTTTTCCTGGTCCATTGTAATTTTGAACAGTCACTAAATGAACTATTGTAAAGTCGAGGACCACCTGCATACGTACCTTAGTTCTCAAGCACCCATATTTGTGCTAAGAACAATGCAAACAAAATATTTGATGGTTGAATGCCATATAACCTAAAAGAGGAATACACAAAGCCTTTATGCAGCGAAGCTGGCACAGTTGTCCCCTCACAACCCCTTGACTTAGGCCGAAGACACGTTTTGTGCAACCTTCCCTTCTAGAAGAGGACTTTGGCCTGGCCCGGTCAATGAGTGATGGGCTTAAGCAGGGTAGATTAATTAATGATTGTGACATATTGCTGGCAGGGAAGCATTGCGTCTGGTTCTCTTTCTGCTAGTTTATAAAGTGCTTCAAATGCCACCACATCCTAGTGTCTTGGAACGTCTACAGAAATAAATCACTATTAATAAGTATTCTTGTGGTGGTCTCAGCAATTTAAGACCCTCACATGTATATCGATAATGGAATATAAAACTTCGATTCATAGCTCTTATGGTGGGTAGTGCATTTAAAACCTTTGTTCAAAATCTCTCTCTGGGATAAGCCGGAATATTTCTAAGCACTACTGAACTTCTCTGGAAATTTATTTATTTATTTATCTATCTATCTATCTATCTATCTATCTATCTATCTATCTATCTATCTATCTATCTCTCTCTCTCTCTCTCTCTCTCTCTCTCTATCTATCTCTATCTATCTATCTATCTATCTATCTATCTATCTATCTATCATCTAATCGATCTATCGATCTATCGATCTATTTTTTAATTTTTAATTAATTTATTATTTTATTTTATTTGTCCAACACACAATAATACACAATGAAGGTTAGAGGATATATATGAGTAGAATGTATCAAAGAGAGTATAAAAGAGAAAATATAGGAGTAAATATAACTAGAGAGAATAGCAGAAAAGATAGAAGAGATGTAAGAGATAGAAGAGAAGATATATGAGATATAGGAGGGACTATAGGACAGGGGACGGTAGGCACTCTGGTGCATTTATGTATGCCCCTTACTGACCTCTTAGGAACCTGGTGAGGTCGACCGTAGATAGTCTATGGGTAAAGTGTTGGGGGTTAGGGGATGATACTACGGAGATTGAGTCAATATTTATCAAAATAATAAAAGCAGCGCTGCACTCCTTTTCATTGTGGATCAGACTCACAATGTGTGGATCAAAGAGGTGTGGCTTCCACTGAGAAAGGGTGACATCATTTTTGTCAGTCTGACTGCTTTGAAACCCGCTCTCCCCCTCCCATGCCACTGGATCCACTGGATCCAGTCTTTCCCATTAGTGGTAATACCAATCAGCTATGTCTAGAATAATTTAGATAGGAAAAGATACGTTTATGTAGTCACGGGATGGACTGCACCCACTGAATATGTACAAAAGTGCTTCTTTCGTCTCTGGGTTCAAGTATCACATCAAGCCATAGCTGATTTTCGAACATGGTTTGTTGAATAAAGCATAATGACTCATTCACACATTCTATCTTTATGCCTACATATTTACCAGATGCTTCTTCCTGAAATCTTTTATTTATTTCTAAATGAACGAATCTTTTCAAGATGGTTTTCATATTTTATTTTTCAGATGCTTCTGATTCCTGCAAAGAAAGCTGTGAATTAAATAGGCATGTGTCTGGTTAGGTAACTGCATCTGAGAAAAAATCAAAGCCTAAAATTGCCTCTGAAATCTAAAGAACAGTCCAATTATGGAATAGTGAAGCATATGTGATGTAAACCAGATAAAGAACAGGGTATGTCCAAAATCATACAAACAAATAACATAAGCCATGGAATAGTATAATAAAAAGGAGTTTCAACACATACACATGTATATCAAATGTTATTTTAGTTAGTGTACTTTATTATTATTTGTTCTGCCGGACTCTCTGGTAGGAGCCTCCCAAAAATGCAAAGGTACAAATTTCAGACACACACACGTTTGAAAATTCAAAACAATGTTCTTTATCACAAAATTCAAAATAAACTAAGCACTCTTTTTGTACTGCAAAGAGCACTCATCCCAAAACAACCGGGTAATTTGTACAGGTCCCTTATCAGTTCATAAGTACTTAGCTTGCAGCTGTGAAGGAAGTCACAGCCCTTCTTCTTCCATGAAGTGAAACACACTTTGCTCTGTTTTGGTTTCAAAGTGGTGAAAAGTCAACAAACAAAGGCTGGAGTCAGCAAGACATTCATGAAACACAACAATCAGATAATTCTCCACATGGCCAAACCCACACTCTGCTATTTATAGCAGCAGCACTAATTACAGCAGCCCCACCCAACCACAGGTGGCCTTATTTTCTCTTGTAATAATCCTTCAGTTGTTGCTTCCTATGCATCACTCTACGCATGCGTAGATGTGTCATTAATTCTTGTTCAGAATCCAGAGATGATACAGATGATTGAGCTCCTCCTGGGCTGTCTGCCAAACTCTCCTCCTCCCTGCCACTCATGCCTCCTTAGTCAGAGGAGACTTCGTCGGCAGATTCCACTGGGAGCAAAACAGGCCTGCAGCATGTGGATGTCTCCCCCACATCCACCTGCACATTCCTTGGGGCAGGAGCTGGGCCAGAGCTAACCACAACAATTATTACTATTTATTCAATTTTTATGCCGCCGTTCTCCTTAGACTCAGGGTGGCTTACAACATGTTAGCAATAGCACTTTTTAACAGAGCCAGCATATTGCCCCCACAATCTGGGTCCTCATTTTACCCACCTCGGAAGGATGGAAGGCTGAGTCAACCTTGAGCCGGTGATGAGATTTGAACCGCTGACCTACAGATCTACAGTCAGCTTCAGTGGCCTGCAGTACAGCACTCTACCTGCTGCGCCACCCCGACTCTAGCTATATTTATAGCCACTCCTCACCAAATCAAGCTGCTAAATCTAAACTGCATATATTCTGATGACCAATAGAGGGCAGCAAAGGAAGTGTACTGTACTTTCTCTCTTTGACCCTATCTAGTGGTTAACTAGGTTTATGAACCCCAGATCTAGCATCCCTAATTAAAAGATCTTTAAAAAGGAAGAAGACCAGTTTGGAGTAGTGTTAGTAGCATTAGGATGAAAACCTGAGAATTGTGAGTTCAATTTTTTTCACTATAATTTTTACTAAAACCTTTAAAAGAGAAAGTAAAAACTAATACAAACTAGTAGATAGTAAGAAAAGGAAAAAGAGAGGGAAAAGTGCCAGAAAAGAAGGAAAGGAAAGTAGAAAAGAGAGGAAAAAAGTATAAAGTTTTCTGATTTCTGGGGGAAAAAAGTATAAAGGTTTTGAGTCTTCGGAGAGGGGCAGCATACAAATCTAATAAACTGAAATAAAACTAAACTGATATTCATACCAAGTATAAGTACAAGTTTTTCTCTCTCTCAAGTTACTTCATAGAAACATAGAAGTCTGACGGCAGAAAAAGACCTCATGGTCCATCTAGTCTGCCCTTATACTATTTCCTGTGTTTTATCTTAGGATGGATCTATGTTTATCCCAGGCATGTTTACATTCAGTGACTGTGGATTTACCAACCACGTCTGCTGGAAGTTTGTTCCAAGCATCTACTACTCTTTCAGTAAAATAATATTTTCTCATGTTGCTTCTTACACTTCTTTCTCTAATCTCTCCTGTCTAGTCTACAACACTCAGGTTGTGAGTTCTAAAGCAGCTTTAGACATGACTATTGAGATTCTCACTCATCCAGGTCATAGCTATCCCAAAGGTGTTTTTTGAAAAGGCAACTGGACTTTCTTGGTTTTTCCTTGAAGATATTTTGCTTCTCATCCAGGAAGCTTCTTCAGTTCTCCAACCCCCTAAGGGCTGTGGTGGCATAGTGACTAGAATGCTAACTTTGCATTCCACTGCCAGGCACCGTTCCCTGTAAGCTGCGCACGTGCTCCAAAATACCCCCGCGCGCACCTTTTCCCTCGGGCGCGCAGTCCCCATCCCCCTGCCAGCCCGCGGGGGCGGGCGGGGAGGCGCGGGCAGTAGAAGGGAGCCGCGGCCGCACCTGCCTCTCCATGGTGCCTCCGGCCCCCTCGCGCTCCTGGCCTCTCGGCCCTGCCCCCCACCCGCCCGGCCTCTCTTTCTCCTCTGCTGCAAGAGAGGGGGGAGGGGCAGGCATTCTCCGGAGGCTGGTGGGCGCGCGGGCCGGTGTGCGCTCTTCCCATCTCCCTGCCTGCGCGCCCGCCCGGAACATTCAAAGTAAGAGCAAAGGGTTTTCTTATTTTGAATGTTCCGGGCGGGTGGGCTGGCAGGGAGATTTGGGGAGCGCGCGCCGGCTGCCCCCTGAACACCTGGCCGCCCGCCCGCCCGCCGCTTGCTGCCCGCTCCACCTCTCTTTCTCCTCCGCTGCAACACGGCGCCCGGCCACGGTCCGCCTCCCGGGAGCCCAGCTGAAAACAAAACGGCTCCAAAAGTCGGCCTGGCTCCTGAGAGGCGGAGCTTGGCCGGGCGCCGTGTCTTCGCCTCCGCGCGCGGCCGCCGCCCGGCTGAAAACAAAACGGCTCCAAAAGTCGGCCGGGCTCCCGAGAGGCGGAGCTTGGCTGGGCGCCGTGTCTTCGCCTCTGCGCGCGGCCGCCGCCCAGCCAAAAACAAAACGGCTCCAAAAGTCGGCCGGGCTCCCGAGAGGCAGAGCTTGGCTGCTTCCTCTTCACTGCAGAGCCGCCGGGCAGAGGCGAAGACAACAGCGCCCTCCATTCTCTCTCCATCTCTCTCTCTCTCTTTTTCTCTCTGTTGCTGGTGTGGTGAACGAGAGAGAAAGAGAGAGAGAGAGAAAGGAGGGGAGAGAGAATGAGAAAGAAAGTGAGAAAGCAAGCAAGAGAGAAAGACAGGGAAAGAAAGCAAGAGAGAGAGAAAGAGAGGGGGAAGGAGGGGGAGGGAAAGACATAGAGGGAGGGAAGGAGGGAGAGAGAAAGAACAAAAAAGAGAGGAAGGAAGGAAGAGAGAAAGGAAGAGGGATGGAGAGAGAGGGAATGAAAGATGAAGGAAGGGAGAGAGAAAGTGGGAGGGAGAGATAGAAAGGAGGGAGAAGGGGGTAGTTAGGGAGAGGGAA
Source organism: Erythrolamprus reginae (assembly GCF_031021105.1). NCBI lineage: Eukaryota > Metazoa > Chordata > Lepidosauria > Squamata > Dipsadidae > Erythrolamprus > Erythrolamprus reginae. Next base: position 99,031,288 of record NC_091951.1, read on the forward strand.
AAGGAAGGGCTTGGAGAAAGGGGGAAAGAAAGATAGAAAGGAAAGAGGGAGGGAGAGATAGAAAGGAAAGAGGGAGGGAAATATAGAAAGAAAAGAGGGAGGGAGAGATAGAAAGGAAAGTGGGAGGGAGGAAAGAGGGAGGAAGACATAGAAAGGATAGAATTATGGATGCAAGAACTTGCTCATGTGTGATAGCGCACGCCCACACTTACTTACTTACTTACTTACTTACTTACTTACTTACTTTCTTTCTTTCTTTCTTTCTTTCTTTCTTTATTTATTTATTTATTTATTTATTTATTTATTTATACTTATATGCCGCCCAGTGCCAAAGGGACTGCCGCTCAGACACTATACTTTTCCGCTCACCCCGAAAAAAAATTAGAGGGAACACTGCTGCCAGGAGTTCAATCCTGACCAGTTCAAGGTTGACTCAGCCTTCCATCCTTCTGAGGTCAGTAAAATGAGGACCCAGATTATTGGGGACAATATACCGACTCACCAAACCACTTAGAGAGGGCTGTAAAGCATTATTTATTTATTTATTTATTCGATTTGGATGCCACCCCTCTCCGAGGACTCCTGAATTGTGAAGCTGTATATAAGTCTATGTGCTATTGCTATTGTTAGATCCTTTAGAGCAGGGGTGGGCAATTAATTTTGCCATAGGGCCGCATGAGAAATTGGGATGGTTTTAGAGGGCCGGACTAATATAATTAACTCAGTTCTACCCAATACTGTAAAGACCCAGACCGTGGCCTGACCTAAACATGCAGACCCACTCTCCAGACCCCTAATTATTTGCTTTACGGCAACATGGTGCACCACAGTCACTGTGCTGGAGTGTTTGCGTGGTTTCTGTGCTCGGCCACTCGGTAGGAGGTCGGGGTCCACACCAGTGCGAGGATGAAAGAGCTCACCGCATCTGCCGGGACTCCTCCGGGTCCTGCTTTCCTCATGATTCATCAAGAAAGCAGGAACCGAAGGAGTCCCGGCAGACGCGGTGAGCTCTTTCATCCTCGCACTGGAGCAGACCCTGACCTCCGCGAACCGGTCACAGACAGCGGGTGGGCCAGATGCGGCCTAAGGGCCGCCCCTTGCCCAGGTCTGCTTTAAAATATACTTGGAGGTGCTACTTTGCTTTCTGGTAAATTGAGGTTTTATCACTGGCCATAGCTTTTACATCACAATTTTGTGAACCCACCACAGATGCTATCACACCATTTCATTTTTTTAAAATACATTTTTATTGAAGTTTTCCATTAAACAAAACATATAACATACCATCAGGAAACCATAGTCAAAAACAACAACAATTACAACAATCAACGTAAAACAAAACAAAACAAAAACAGGAGGAAAAAAAGAGAAAAAAAATGCGTATTATCTTTTACTTATTTCATGTTTTGTGGGTAGGAAGAGAGAAATTAAGGAAGCAAAAGACAAAAGTCTAAATTTCATTTTGTCATTCGGCCAATAATGGGTTATCGGTGTTCCGTCATTCTTTTTGGTTAATTAAGAATTTATCTATAAGTTTATTATTTATTTACCGCCTTTTGTTGAGGTTATCTTTGGTATTGGTAACTTAAAAATTATTATTTCTATACATAAAGTACGTGTGTATATATACTTAAATTCATTGTAGCCTTCCAAATAAAATATTAGATAGAAAAGAAACAATAATCTTATTCTTATCTATCTTATTATTTTAATTTCCTTTTCTTTTGGCTAACCAGTCATAGAAATACTTCCAAACTTTATTGTAATCGGTGTCTTCTTTGTTTCTTAGTTTTAATGTTAGCGCATCCGCTTCTGCACAATCTAACATTTTTTTAATGGTGAGTGAGTCATTCGGTATTTCAGGTTGTTTCCAACATTGTGCTAGAGCCATCCTAGCAGCAGTTAGGACATGTATTATCAAATAATATTTGTCTTTTTCTAATTTTTGATCGATAATGCCTAGTAAATATGCTTCAGGTTTCAAGATTACTTTAATTTTAAGGATTTTCTCTAACCATGTTTGTATTTTGCCCCAAAATTTTTTGACCTTTGGGCAGGTCCACCAGACATGATAATATGTTCCCCTTCTTTCTTCACATTTCCAACATTGTGGATTTAGTTTGGGGTACATCTGTGCTAATCTTGCCGGTTAGAGATGCCATCTATAGTACATCTTGTATAGATTTTCTTTATACGCTGCTAATTTTGTTAATTTGTAATTCTTTGACCAAATAATATCCCATTTATTCACACCATTTCAAATGAGCTTGAGACCAAGAAAGTTCTCTGCCATTGCTTTATCTTCCTGAAAATTAATTGGAACCAATTTGTTAGATCTCCAATGCCCACTTTGGAACAAGTTCTTTGAGAAGCAAAAACTAGACTCATTTCTGAGGCTTAAGCACTCCCATATTAAGAAAGTTAGCTTGAGTGTCCTGCAGCCCGAACTAGATTGATATCCTGGGCAGTTTGGACTCAGCTTGTACCGTACCAATATGGCAAGAGGTCATTTGAATCCATAACTCTGAATGATGTACAAGTTAGGAATTAACTCAAGGAATTTCTGAGTAGGGAGTAGGGGGACTGTGCAATTGATGTAAGAAGCAGCACACAACTCTTTAGACTTTGCTCCTGTCTGGTGTATAAAGGACATAGTGTTTCTCCACTTATTTTGTCTGCAAGGGGACTGTGGATCAAGCCTGTAACCTTGTGATGTTTCCCCTGAGTATCTCACCTGCAGCAGGTAAGGGAACACAAAGGAACAAGAGCCTGAAGTAGCACCAACAGACATAGATTGGACATCTGAATCCCGGCCATTCCAGGATAGGTTCTTACTTTTTAAGCCTAGCATCGAGTCAACCCAAGGTAAAAAAATACCTAAACCAAGGCAAGCAAAGATCCAGCCCAGCTAAATATTTCTGAGCTTTGGGCTGACGTAACACCTGTCTAATCTCCCTTCCAAACAATGAGGAATCTCCCCTGCAGTTTAGATATGGCCTCACTGGCAATAAAAATATAGCTACCGGTAGAAGCAATAGATGGGTATCTACCTGCAATAATAATCCATTACCCTGGATAAATTATTAAGATAAATGGCTCCTTGGCTGGTGAACATAGGGGAAACATCTGGAATTTCCTTGAAACCAAGACGTCAGGACAAGCGTCACATTTATCATTGGTGGTGTCTATTTCAGCTGGCAGGCTATGATGCTACCTTATGGGAGAGAAAATCCGGTTCAATGCTGTCAATCCACAGGAAGAGTCTTGCAGGCACCACCCTTTCCTGTTGGCCCTCACCTCCAAGGTACTCAACTCAAGGGTCTTATTCAGCCTCTGAGCAGTGCAGTTGAAGTTCTGTCCTTTCTATTCTTTCCTTCACTTCACTTTCTTCATGCTTTTCTGTGTATAGTGATCCCTCGATTTTCGCGGGTTCAAACTTCGTGAAACGGCTATACCACGGTTTTTCAAAAAATATTAATTAAAAAATACTCCACGTTTTTTTTTCTATACCATGGTTTTTCCCACCCGATGACGTCATACGTCATCACTAAGAGTCACTTCTCTCTCTCTTTCTTTCTCTGTCATTCTCTGCCTCAATCATTTTATCATTTCTCTTTTTTTCTTCCCTTTTTTCTCATTTCTCTCTCTCTCTCTCCCTTCCACTCTCCCCCCTCTTGCTCTCCCTCTCTCTTTCTCCCTCTCTCTCTCCTTTCTATCTCGCTCTGTCTGTTGCTCTCTCTCTGTGAGAACACCTGCCCCACCTCTCCTGCAGCCCCCTCGCTGACAGCTGGGACGAAAGCGCTCTCAGCTAAGGGACTGCAGGAGGGGCGGGGCAGGCATTCTCAAAGCGCTCAGAGCGGCTAGCGGCCGAATGAGGAGGACGAGAAGCCGTAGCCGCCAGCGCTGCTGCGGGAGGACCCATGCCCCAAGAAAGCCAGTGAGAGGGGCGGATCGGGTGGGCGGGGGGTAGCAACGAGGGGGCCGGAGGCGGCCGACATTCAAAACAATTTTTGCTGGCCTCCGCACTTTCGTCGCTCCCCACCCCCAACTTCAAGCCCGGCTCCTTGCGTGGCCTTGGAAAAAGGTGTGCGGGGGTAGCTTTTGGCTGTCCATAGCCAAAAATGGTGTTTTTACTTCCGCATCTCTACTTCGCGGAAATTCGACTTTCGCGGGCAGTCTGGGAACGCAACCCCCGCGAAAATCGAGGGATCACTGTATTCTGTGTATTAGTCTCTTTTCTGTTCAATGTAAGAATGCCTACCGTCCCTGTCCTCCTGTTCCCATTATTCATACTCATTTCTTCGGCATATACCTTACTGTTTATACTATATGTTTGTATGTTATATTCATACTTATAATCATTTTTTCATACATTCTCGGCAAACTAAATAAACAAACAAATTCCCATAGTTTGTTTTTTTGTCGTTAAAAAAAGTGGTCATCAGAGGTGCTTTCCCTATAGATAGAAAATCTCATTTACAGAATATTTTTTAAAGAAAATATAATCTTTATTGAAGATAGATAGGGGAGGGGATACATAAAGCAAAAGGACTATGCAAATATTGGTACAAATGTATATGAATTTTGAGTATGCAGTTATAAGTCAAAGTATGCACTTATATAGTACACACTTAGAGCTTTTTAAAGTCTTTTCAGCCACATTAATTGGATTTTTAGATGTATTTGTTATATTGTTTCTGATAAGTTGTGAGCAGCCCCGAGTCCTCGGAGAGGGGCCGCATACAAATCCAACAAACAAACAAACAAACAAACAAACAAACAAACAAATTCACATCCATACATTTATCAGATGTTGTAAATAGCATCAACTTATCTCTTTATCCGATTACTCTACAGCTTTTAAAATCTTTACTATCAGTATAAATGAAAATTTTGAGTTTCCAAACTTGAGTTAGAGTTTACATTTTTGTCGTTTTGAATTTGTCCATCCTTTTATCAATTATTCATAATCTTATTTTATGGGTTTGTGGGATAGTTGTTTGAGTGAAGGTTAAGAGGGTCATGATGAAGTTGTATGCTATCTTTTCTCCAGCCACAATGTACCATTTATTCCACGCTTTGTAGAACCCTGACTCCTCTTTGTCCTGTAGTTCAAGGGTCACTTTCAGAATATTGTCGAGGTTCTTGGAGTCTTCTATAAGACTAAGTTCATAGTCCATTTTTTGCAAACAGCTAAAGCTGCATGCTTCAGAGGTACAGATACTGCAAAAGTTCCAGCAAGAGCTGGTACTGGCTCTTCAGGGGATGGCACCCAGTAGGCTTTTCTGCCCCTTGCTTTTTGAAGACTGTCCTAGATAATCTCACAAGTGATACAGGGAGCAGAGGATCCTATCCTTTGTGAGATGCGGTTTCTTTAATGAATTTCTTTCTCCGTAGTTTTACAGATGAACCGGAATCCTAGAGAATATTTGTTGGCCATTGTCAGTTCCAACCTTGAGCACTTCCCCCCTGACTCTTCAGAAAGCATGGGGAGGCATGAAATCGACACTCATTTTTCCAAGGTGTGGAATCCACACTCATGTTGGGACGAAGCAGAAAAACCAGGTAAGGGAAATGAAGCTAGGGATATAGCTGTAAACAAGCAAGTGTACCAGACCTCTCATTTCTTTGTGACACCATGTCACGTTCACGTCAGGTTTGGCTCTGGTGATTTCAAGGACATGCACATGCAAAACTCTTGGCAACAATATAGAGGTGTCTTTTGATTTCTTGATTCTGGCATTACTTTTTACTTTCCAGTGTCTCTACAGGCAAAGTATTTCCTGGTGATATTAGCCAAGACTAGGCCTACTTAGACTTTCAAAATCAGCCAAAATCACCTATGTCAGGGGTGTAAAATTGGCGGCCGGTCGGCCAGATCCGTCACATGCAGGGTACTTCCACCCCAACTCTGTGAATGGGAAAACTGTCACACAATGTCACGTGACAGCAATGTGATGCTGCAAGTTTGATAAATAACCATGACCTAGGACAGTGATGGCGAACCCAGGTGGCACAGGTGGCACGTGGGGCAATATTTGGTGGCACGCAAGCTGTTGCCCTAGCTCAGCTCCAACGTGCATGTGTGTGCTGGCCAGCTGATTTTTGGCTTGCACAGAAGCTCTAGGAGGGCATTTTTGGTTTCCAGAGATATTCTTCAAAATATTTCTTTTTATACTTTGTGCCATTCTATTCTATTCTATTCTTCTATTCTATTCTATTCTATTCTATTCTATTCTATTCTATTCTATGGAATCTTTTATTATTCTATTGCCAACCACATCTGATGGAAGTTTATTCCAAGGATCTACTAGTCTTTCAGTAAAATAATATTTTCTAATCAAAAGCAACATGAGAAAATATTATTTTACTGAAAGAGTAGTAGATCCTTGGAACAAACTTCCAGCAGATGTGGTTGGTAAATCCACAGTAACGGAATTTAAACATGCCTGGGATAAACATATACAGTATCCATCCTAAGATAAAATGCAGGAATAGTATAAGGGCAGACTAGATGGACCATGAGGTCTTTTTCTGCCGTCAGTCTTCTATGTTTCTATGTTTCTATATTTCTATGTTTCTATTCTATTCTATTCCATTCCATTCCATATTTAAAAAAATATTTAAACAACTTCAGTTTAAAATCAAGCTGAAGAAATAGAATAGAAAATAATTTTATTGGCCAAGTGTGATTGGACACACAAGGAATTCGTCTTGGTGCATATGCTCTCAGCGTACATAAAATAAAATATACATTTGTCAAGAATCATGTGGTACAACACTTAATGATTGTCATAGGGGTCAAATAAGCAATGAAGAAGCAATATTAATAAAAATCTTAGGATATAAGCAACAAGTTACAGTCATACAGTCAACATGGGAGGAAATGGGTGATAGGGATGATGAGAAAAACTAGTAGAATAGAAGTGCAGATTTAGTAGAAAGCCTGACAGTGTTGAGGGAATTATTTGTTTAGTAGAGTGATGGCGTTCGGAAAAAAACTGTTCTTGTATCTAGTTGTCTTGGTGTGCAGTGCTCTGTAGCGACGTTTTGAGGGTAGGACTTGAAATAGTTTATGTCCAGGATGTGAGGGGTCAGTAAATATTTTCCCCGCCCTCTTTTTGACTCGTGCAGTATACAGGTCCTCAATGGAAGGCAGGTTGGCAGCACTATTAAAGCCAGGCAAGGGAGCAAGATGAATAGTTAAATGTCAAACAGGATCATTCTGAATATCATAACTTAGATGGCTTCTGATACCCATCGGAAGGTCGTTCTGTGGAAGGACTTTACAGAAAGTGTGTGTCCGTGTGCATGTGCTCTTTCTTTTAACAACAACAAAGATGCACCATTTAATTATTTTTCCTATCACTTGAGGTAGAACAATTTCCCACCCCCTCCCAAACAGGTCAAATGAATGGTTTTAACAGGGCAACCTGGCACTGCAAATATGGCACAGATCTCTAATGCTTACGGCTATCCACTCTGCACTGCCAATCTTAGATGATCACTAAGTAAGGGCCAAAAATGTTAACTCTTTGTCATGTGGTGGTTGGTTAGAATTTGCATGAGGTGAGCAGCTAGCCCCAACATAGATCTACTTTTCATCTCTAGATCTTTGTCATAAAACACAATTAAGCACCAAGAAATTTTAGCAAGAAAAAAAAGTTGTAAAATGGCTCCCTTCTCTAGAGTGACAACTACTATAAAACCACGAAGTCATTTTGTTGAAGAAGAATCACAATGGGAGATCAGATCTGTAACTTTCATAGGATTCACGTCTTTTTCAGGGAATAGCTAGATGAAAAATTATTTCATTTCACACCCTACGACTCCTCCATAATCCCTGAAAATGGCAGTGTGGTGAAATGTCAGGTAGAGGATTAAATTCGGGGCTTTCCCCAATATTTTAAGATCCAAATTTTTAAAGTAAAATTTACTTACATTGCACGGTTGTTCATGCATTGGCCTGGATCCCAATTTCTTTCCTTTAAGCTGATATTTTTATAATTTGAGGAATGTTCTGCCTGCCAGAACTTCAACAGAAATGATTGGGTGATGGAATCATTGACGTCTAATGGTTGAGAATGTTGTAGGCAGTATACGTTGTGACTGTTAACATCAAGTGTTCCTGTTAAATACTGGACTATGACATGGCTTGCGGTTAGAAATGGATTCATCTACCTTATGACATTCTGTTATTTTAAAAAATTCTTCAGAAGCTATGTGAGTCTCTATTCTGCTAGTCTAGGACAAGTGTACATATATAGACAAATGTTAACAGGTCCTCTTGAGAGGAAGGAGGGAGGGAGGAAGAAAGGAGCGAGGGAGGGAGGGAGAAAGGAAGTGAGAATGAAGGAAGGGAAGGAGGGAGGGAAGGAAAGAAGGAAAAAGGGAAGGAGGGAGGAAAAATGGAGAATGAATGAAGGAAAGAAAGAAAGAAGGGAGAGAGAGCAAGGGAGAAGGAAGGAAGGAAGGAAGGAAGGAAGGAAAGAAGGAAGGGAGGGAGGGAGGAAGGAAGGAAAGAAGGAAGGAAAGAAGGAAGGGAGGAAGGAAAGAAGGAAGGAAGGAAAGAAGGAAGGGAGGAAGGAAAGAAGGAAAGAAGGAAGGAAAGAAGGAAGGAAGGGAGGAAGGAAGGAAGGAAGGAAAGAAGGAAGGAAGGAAGGGAGGGAGGGAAGAAGGAAGGAAGGAAGGAAGGAAAGAAGGAAGGGAGGGAGGAAGGAAGGGAGGGAGGGAGGACGGAAGGAAGGAACATTTTTGAAGGAAGACAAAAAGTTCACTGACTATAGGGCAATGAGCAGTAGCTCTTTAAATGGGAAAACTTGTGTTAATCATGAAGAAATAAAATAGGATTAACTGGAAATGAGAAATCTTCAATTAACAATAATGGAAATCTTTTGCAGAACAGGATCTATACTCTCTCTCTCTCTCTCACACACACACACACTTATTAAGAGGACCATGGCCCTGAAAACCATTATTTCTCATTAATAAAGAGAGATTTTATGGCATGGGAGATACTTCCATCTTAATCCTTCTGGTCAGCAAATCATAGAAAAGCTGATCTCAGCAACATGAAAGAATTCTAATTATGGGATCAATTTTGATGGACAAAGGTTCAAACCACAGACAAAAATACTGTACTCAAAAAAACCCCACCTCAGATATTGTTTAGCAATATTTCCAAGATAGATTGTGCCTTGCAATGGTGTATGCTACAATTCAAGCTTTCTATTTATGGTAGAATTGCTGTAGCTATTTTAGTACTGTTGCTTGGTAACAATTAAAAAACACGCCAATCAAGTCTTTTTTCCCTCCATGGCACTGCCATTTGACAGCTTCCTTTTTGCCCCTGCCATTGTGTTTTTATGATCCAACGTACAGCAGAAGAAAATGCTTACCACTGTGTTATCCACTGATTTCTTTTGTGTCACACCAGCTCTCCCACAGTTGACACTGTGGTTTTGAACCAACAGCCCTCTCAGCATCATGGCTTTAATTGTCACTTAAAAGCACAAGCAGCCAAGGCAAAGACATTTGCAGCCAAGGGCAGAACTTAGTCTCCCCTGTATATAAAGTGTTCCCTTGATTTTCGCAGGTTCGAATTTCGCGGAAAGTCTATACCACGGTTTTTCAAAAATATTAATTAAAAAAATACTTTGCGGGTTTTTTCCCTATACCATAGTTTTTCCCACCCGATGACGTCATATGTCATCGCCAAACTTTCGTCTGGCCTTTAATAAATATTTTTTAAAATAAACTTTAATAAATAAGCATGGTGAGTAATAATCTGAATGGTTGCTAAGGGAATGGGAAATTGCAATTTAGGGGTTTAAAGTGTTAAGGGAAGGCTTGCGATACTGTTCATAGCCAAAAATAGTGTATTTACTTCCACATCTCTACTTCGCGGAAATTCGACTTTCGCTGGCGGTCTCAGAATGCATCCTCCGCGAAAAGCGAGGGAACACTGTATTAGAATATCTTGTGGTCCAAATGTATGACCATATCAGTTGGTTTTCTCCCCACCCCCAAATATGCAAAAACATTTTAAATCAGTGTCAAATGTTTAGAAAGGACAAAGCTGTAAAGTTTGAGAAGCTGAATGCCTGAGAATCCATCTCTTGGAAGCTCTGAAGAAGCTGCCCCAAACTGTCTATGGTTTTTGTGCCAATAAGAGACTAAACCAAAATGAAAGTTTAGACTGGTTGATGGGAATAGTGGAAGCAGCCCGATACTATTGGGCCACCAGGCCACTATTGATGGTTTGAGTTCTGAGCAGGAGAGTTTTCAGCCCAGCGCTCTCTGGAATTGCAGCTGAGATGAACTTCTAAATTCAAAGCTTGTGAATTTACCCGAGGGAACATATCTGGGGGAAGGTCCCACAGGAGATACTCAAGACTTCATTTCATACTATGTCAAATAACAGTTTTAAACAACATGAAGGCAAGATTTTGATGGAAAGTGAGAAAAAAACTCACTACGAGTAGTAAGAACAGTTTGACAGTGGAACCAATGGTCCAGTGGGGTAATGGCTTCTCCTTCATTGGATGTCTTCTCATCTAGCAGAAACGGGACTATTTAGACTTCTTTCATTTGGATTCTTGTACTGAGTGACCTTTGGACTCCATGAGCTAAATGGGGCTTTTCAACACTATTATTCCATTATGTACTCTATGATTCTATTTGTGTTCCAAGGAGTGCAATATATCTTCCTAACAACAGAAGGCACAGATGTCTGACCAGAGAAGCCAAGCAGGAACCTCAAGGCTGGGAGGCAGGAAAAAAAAGGTCATTTGTTACCTAATAAGCAGTAGGAGTTGGACACTATTGTACCCTGACTTGAGTTCATCACTAGGAGGAGCTTTTTCACAGCTGTGAAAAAAGAATCCAATCAACTGTAGGAGACTTTTAGAAGCTAGCTCATGAGATGATCTATCTCTGCAAAATACTTTGCAATCTAAACTAAGTAGCTAAACTGATCCAGGATGCATGTAAGAAACAAACACAGTAATCTGATTCCCTGCAAATAAGTTAGATGAAGACTCCTAGTAATTCTACCAATACTAAATTTATATTCCTCCCACAGTGGCTCTGTATTGTGAAATGAGCAACATATACATTTAATAAATCTAAATAAATAAGTAAAATCCTAGACCAGAGGTCTTCAAACCTGGCAACTTTAAGACTTGTGGACTTCAACTCCCAGAAGTCCACAAGTCTTAAAGTTTCCAAGTTTGGGGATCCCTGATCTAGACAATTTGGAATGAAAAATGTTAAAAAGAAAGAAAGATTACACACATACACACATACAGAGAGAGAGAGAGAGAGAGAGAGAGAGAGAGAGAGAGAGAGAGAGAGAGAGAGAGAGAGAGAGAATATGTGTAAACAATGCCTAAATTAAATACCTTTGATGGCCATGGATAACAGACTGTCTTCCCCAGAACTTATAATAAGCTCAACATACTTCCTCTTGTCATGTCACCCTGCCATCTCTCATAGAAACGGAGAGAGGCTCCTTTTCCGTTCTCAAGTATAGGAACATTGGACATCTCTAAGAGGGAACAATTGGTTCCCAAAACTAAGGAGATCTTTAATGGAGAGGAAGAGAAAGAGCACATTATGAATCAATCTTAACGCATCAAACTGAACCCCGGAGGCTCACAAACCAAGAATGAAAAATACACTATGTTGCATGTGGTAGCTATTTTGAGCCCACTTCAAGGTGCTGGCAATTCACATCCAGTTTATTTGGCGACTGGTCCATCCTTCTAGATCAGCTTCAGACTCAAAGATTCTGCTTGGGGTGTTATGGACACAGCCACACACACCCTTCAGTTCAAGGATGCTCCTCTAATCCTTGTATAATTTCACAATCTCAGGCTGCTGGTTTCTTCTCATCTTCTACAGCCAAGGACACCTAAGTATTTGGAATTTACTGATCTAGTGTGAAGATGGAGGTTTGCATCTTCTTCTAGCACAACCTTCTTGATAATTGGGCTCTGTCGAGTTCCACTGCAGGCTGTGTGTTATGGATGCCCACTGAGTGACTAGCCTCTCCATGGCGACTTCTTTCTACATGGGTCATCAGATATAAAAAGAAAACTTTGACTGACAGGCAGATTGCTCAGCAGCAAACCTACTTTTCTACCCCCTGCACAGGTCATCTACAATCGGTAATGGGTTTATGGTTTATGCACTATTTATTGAATACTTAAGTTTTTTTTATTGTCCTTCCTTCTCTAGTACCTTAGTATGATCCATAATTACTTTTAAAATAGGAAATAATTAAACAGTATGTTTTTACCCATAAACGCTTTGATCATTTTAATCATTATCCAAAACTGAACTTTTATAGCAATTAAAGAAAATGGAGCTTCTTGCCTAATCTGTTATCATACTGAACCTTGTGGGTTCCGTACAAAACCTTAAAATGTTACTGTGCTCCTCAACAAATAATGCTGTCTATCATTTGTCCTTTTTGTGGCTATTCAAATAATGTAACTTAACTGAAAAAGAGTCCAAGTACCTATTTGAAAACATATCTTGGTCGGTAAGCCACTTCCACCCATTTATATGACCTTTAAGCCATCCGGTCACATGATTGTCAAGCCACTCCCACCTGGTCACATGGCTGGCAAGCCACTCCTACCGGGTCACATGACTATCAAGCCACACCAACACAATAAGCCACGCCCACAGCATTGTAATAATTTTTTTTGGCAGCCCTTCACTGCCTGCAGTGTCTGATTCGTGGATGGCAGAGGGTACCTGGTGAAGCAGGACTTATCCATGGGATGGCCAGGGGTTTCTAAGGAAAGCAGGAGAAGAACGTCCCTACCTACCCAATGAATTAACTTTTGGGGGATGGATTAAATACTAGTCATCTCTTAAATGTCATACCTCCTCCTGCCGAACCTGTCTTGGGGAGAAAAATGTTGAATATTTTCCTGCTGAGAATGAATCTGTCAATTTATCCACCTTAACTTACCTACAGTAAATAGGACATCACCACTCAACAACCTTATTAATGACTGAGAAAGGCTTTATAGAGTGGTATACCTCCCTAGTCCTAGATTGTATCTCTCTATTAATGGATGGAGAACTCCTATCTAACAGAGATGTTCATCGATCCCACCTCCTAGCAGTCATAGACAGTGTGGCGAGCAATATGAATTGCTGGAATTCAAATCCTACAACCTTGAACAGCTGGATATTTTTCCTCTCCTACCCTGAATATTGACCTACCGTAGATCCTATTACTCACAGACAAACTCAGAATTTGAAATACAATAGCACTGCAGGAGCAATGGTCATAGAAACATAGAAGATTGACGGCAGAAAAAGACCTCATGGTCCATCTAGTCTGCCCTTATACTATTTCCTGCATTTTATCTTAGGATGGATATATGTTTATCCCAGGCATGTTTACATTCAGTTACTGTGGATTTACTAACCACGTCTGCTGGAAGTTTGTTCCAAGGATCTACTACTCTTTCAGTAAAATAATATTTTCTCACTTGAGTAATTTTTGTGCAATAAAAAAAACCCACGACTTGATCATGAATGGGTAATGATTCTGTGTTGTGGTTAGCTCTGGCCCAGCTCCTGCCCTAAGCAATGTGGAGGTGGATGTGGGGGAGACATCCACATGCAGCAGGCCTGTTTTGCTTCCAATAGAATCTGTCTCCTCTGACCAAGGAAGTGTGAGTGACAGGGAAGAGGGGAGTTTGGCAGACAGCCCAAGAGGAGATCAATCTGTATCATCCCTGGATTCGGAACAAGAATTAATGACACATCCACGCATGCGTAGAGTGATGCATAGGAGACAACAACTAAAGGATTGTTACAAGAGAAAATGAGGCCACCTGTGGTTGGGTGGGGCTGCTGTAATTAGTGCTACAGATAAAAGTGCAGCCTGGTGTGTTAACCTCTTGGCAGTTTATCTGATTCATTGTTTCGTCAAGATCGTGGTTTTTTGCTGTTCAGGATTGTGTGTGTAGACTCTCTGGACTTTAGAATTGGACTCAATTTCTCAGTTATTGGGTGAGCAATTGGATTGCATTTAACCTGTGCCTTGTGTGTACCAGAAAATCCCTTTGACATTTAAAAAGGGAGCTATTTCTGTTTTTCTGTTTATAAAAACTTTTGGGTTTTCCTTTTATCGTGTGGTGTGTGTCTTCCTGGACTAATTGCCCTGTAATTACGGGCGGTTGAGACACGGCAGCAGTACAATTCTGTATGTGTCAGAACTAAATCATTAAGGTTGTATAACCACCACCACCACCACCACCACCACAGTATATGCTATATGTTTCCAACTGATAACTCACAGTATACAAAGAGAACACTCTGTCACCTTCTTTCAAAAACAGTGGCATATGAAATTTGGTCTTCAGTGTTCAGGTGTAGTTCTGCAGCATCCTTCTCAATCCTCTCTTCTGACTGTGGGAGTGCTGTTCCCACTTCACGATCCTTCTATGTTGGGAAGCATTTGCCATTTATAGAAAAACGACTGACACGTTCTTTACCGTTACTAAGCAACTCAAGCAGGAGTTGCAATAGTTGGGTTTGTTTAGGGACTGGAATGCATGGTGAATGGATGGATGGAGGGAGGGAGGGATATCTATTTTTCACATCCCCCTTTTACCCTGAGAGCAAGCAGAGTCAGGGGCCATTGGGAGACCGAAAGCGAAGTCTCCAAAGCAATTTCATGTTTCTTCTCAGGGTTTGAAATTTGGGGATGTGGAAATCCAGATTCAACTCTCAGCAGCACAGCCAGCATGCTGGGTTGCGAGAGATGAACTGTACTTCCCCTGTCTCAGGAGCATAAGTTTCCTAATCCTTTTGTAAATTGTTGTACTTAAAATAATCACATATACTTTCCAAGCCATCACTCTCCAAAGCTCTACAAACAGTGAAAGAAATACAAACTAAGCCCGTGCACATTAAAACAATGTTTAAACAGTCCATGTTCAGTAAAAAGGTAGTTGTAGGAGAGGGGCAAGGAAACATTTGCCTAGGGATGGTAAGTGAATGTCATCCTTGGTTATGATGAAACTTAATTGCAAGTAATTTAAAAGTCCATCTGGAGCCCCTACATAAGCAGCAACTCCGTGGAAAATTCAGTGTTGTGGAAAAATGAAATGGAGCACCAGCAGGTTACAGTTGGATAGTCCCTGGGTGATAAAAGTTGAACTGAATCTACCGCATGACTGTATTTAATCTCTGGTCTTCCTTTGCAGCCGTTGGCAAATGTGCAAGGACCAGATCCACCCTTATTTCCTTTCTCAAGGTCCCCCTGATGTTTGCCTTCTTATACCTGTTTGTGTGCTCCCTTGATGTGCTGAGCTCCGCTTTCCAGCTGGCAGGAGGTAAGATCGCCCTGACACATGCCTGTCTCTCCTCTCCACCCATCCTCCAGCCCTTCCTCCCTAAGGATCCTCTCAGGACGAAAGTGCTACATGTCCTTCTGTGTGGGTTCCGCCTCTTATAGCAATAGCATTTAGATCTATATACCACTTCACAGTGCTTTACAGCCTTCTCTAAGTGGTTTACAGAGTCAGTCTATTGCCCCCAACAATCTGGATCCTCGTTTTATCCACCTGGGAAGGATGGGAGGCTGAGTCAACCTTGAGTCTGGTGAGATTCGATATGCCAAACTACTGGCAGCTGGTGATCAGCAGGAGTAGCTTGCAGTGCTGCGCTCTAACCACTGCGCCACCGAGGCTCTCCTGTCTGTCTCTGCTGCTGGCATGGATGCTGTTGGAGTTGGGCTCTGAGGAAAGATGCTAAGGGCAACACTCGAACATCACTGGACAGTTTGGTCGTAGTGGAAGAAATACACAGAGTGAGAAACATGGAAGTTAGGAGGGATATAACTGTTGTAAGGAAGTAATATTGGGCAAAAAGGAGAGGGGGCTGTGGCGAGGGAGGCGTTTGCCCAGGTTCGCCTGGTGCACCAGTTGCGGCCCTATTTGGACCGGGAGTCACTGCTCACAGTCACTCATGCCCTCATCACCTCGAGGCTCGACTACTGTAACGCTCTCTACATGGGGCTACCTTTGAAAAGTGTTCGGAAACTCCAGATTGTGCAGAATGCAGCTGTGAGAGCAATCATGGGCTTCCCGAGGTATGCCCATGTCACACCAACACTCCGCAGTCTGTTCTGGTTGCCGATCGGTTTCCGGTCACAATTCAAAGTGTTGGTTATGACCTATAAAGCCCTTCATGGCATTGGACCAGAATATCTCTGGGACCACCTTCTGCCGCACTAATCCCAGCGACCAGTTAGGTCCCACAGAGTTGGCCTTCTCTGGGTCCCATTTGGCGGGACGCAGGGGAAGAGCCTTCTCTGTGGCGGCCCCGGCCCTTTGGAACCAACTCCCCCCAGATATCAGAGTTGCCTCCACCCTCCTCACCTTTCATAAGCTCCTTAAAACCCACGTCTGTTGTCAGGCATGGGGGAATTGAGATATTCCCTTCCCCCTAGGCTTATAAAAAATTTATGCATGGTATGTCTATATCTATGATTGGGGTTCCTTTTTAAATTAACTTAAATATTAGATTTGTTTATATTGTTTTGTTACTGTTGTTAGCCATCCCGAGTCTGTGGAGAGGGGAGGCATACAAATTTGATAAATAAATAAATAAAATGATTAATAAATAGACAAGATTTCTTTAGGGGATTTAAAAGGTGATAGGAAAACCTTTGTTATTTAAGTCCACCCACAGTTTGAAACCTTAGCATACTGCTTTCCATTGTGGAAACAAGGCTGGTCAGTCAGGGAAATACAGTGTTCCCTCGATTTTCGTGGGTTCGAACTTCACGAAAAGTCTATACCACGGTTTTTCAAAAATATTAATTAAAAAATACTTTGCGGTTCCCCCCCCCATACCACGGTTTTTCCCACCCGATGATGTCATATGTCATCACCAAACTTTCATCCAGCTTTAATAAATATTTTTTTAAATAAACTTTAATAAATAAACAAGGTGAGTAATAATCTAAATGGTTGCTAAGGGAATGGGAAATTGTAATTTAGGGGTTTTTAAGTGTTAAGGGAAGGCTTGTGATACTGTTCATAGCCAAAAATAGTGTATTTACTTCCGCATCTCTACTTTGCGGAAATTCGACTTTCGCGGGCGATCTCGGGACGCATCCCCCGCGAAAATCGAGGGAACACTGTATTGTTGTTGCAAAGATCCAAGTCAGAAGATAAAGAGCCAGGGTGGCACAGTGGTCAGAGTGCAGCACTGCAGGCTACTTCAGCTAACTGCTAGCTGTAGTTCAGCAGTTCAAATCTCACCACCGGCTCAAGGTTGACTCAGCCTTCCATCTTTCCGAGGTGGGTCAAATGAGGAGGACCCAGATTGTTGGGCGCGATATGGTGGTGACTCTCTGTAAACCACTTAGAGAGGGCTGTAAAAGCACTATGAAGCGATATATAAGTCTAAATGCTAAATGCTATTGCTAACTGAAAGTAGAAGGAATGGTTGAAAGCTCAGGCAGTGTGAGTAGGAAGCAGATCATCACGGAAAATAAGTCTTTGGGACAAGAAAGGAGATCAAGGTGCAGAAGACACCTTGGTTAATTATTTCCCCATCAATGAGGTCAGAAAGTTTATTAGAGCAGAAAGCTGGTGTGCGTAAAGTTGAATTTCAATAATTTTACGAGAGATTCGTGTGACCCGTTCCCTTCCCTCCAGATGTTTTTCTGTACCTAATGAGAAGTCCACAATCTCTTCTCCAAAAGGGTAAATTTTGTTCCCGAGAGGAAAAATTTCACTTCTGATTAGCAAACACTTTGAGGACATCCGCTCCGAGTCTCCCGAGAGGGGCGGCATACAAATCGAATAAATCTAATCTAATCTATCTCATTTGTTCAGCTCTACCACATATCAGCTACTGTATATTGCTATAATTCTACCAAATTTTAACCAAGAGGTCTGCTCTTTCTCTTCTCCTCAAATTTTCAGGATCTCTTTTTTAAAAACTAGAATTTCAATTAAGAACGACAGAACTAGCAGAAACAAGACATTGCTTATGGTATTAGTACTGCTCACAATCCTTATATAGAGAAAACCAACTTCATGTTTTCTTCATTTTAGAAAAAAGAAAGAGCTTTTAAAGGGGTGTATTCATAGAATTCCTATTCCATCCCATTTCAAGAAAGAACTCCTTCTAAACTGGAATCTTTTAATGGGTAATAATGCACAAGCTATATGTTCAGCCAGAGATGGGTCCCAACTTACTTCGCTGCCAGTTCACTCCTTCCCACGCCATGTGGGTACACTACATGGGTGAAGCCGGCAAATGCACAGTAACAAAAAATTGGGGGGGGGGGGGTATCAAAGCTGGAAAAAATATGGTGACTTCATGCACAATACCTTCTGTGCACGCTCAGAAAGGAAAAATAAATTCAAAATAATAATAATAATAATAATTTAAAAAAAAATTAAAAATAAATAAATAAATAAAATAATATAAAATAATAAAATAATATAAAATAATAAAATAATAAAATAATAAAATAATAAAATAATAAAATAATAAAATAATAAAATAATAAAATAATAAAATAATAAAATAATAAAATAATAAAATAATAAAATAATAAAATAATAAAGTAATAAAGTAATAAAATGATGATAAAATGATAAAATGATAAAATGATAAAATGATAAAATGATAAAATGATAAAATGATAAAATAATAAAAAATTAATTAAAAAATTAAATATTAAAAATTAAAAATTAAAAAAATTAAAAATGATGGCGGGCAACCACTGATCTGGACATCATCGTGACATCACCATCGTTTAACTGCTGGTTTGGGTGAACTGGTCTAAACTGGGAGGAACGCACCCCTGCGCTCCGCCAGTAATTAAGAGACTGTAACTAAAATTTGCTTTATGAGTAAGCTAGGCTAGACTTGATGCCATATGTTCAGATCTGTTTTGCTACTCTCTGCTTTTTTCCCCTCCCACCCCAGGTAAAGTAGCTGGAGATATTTTCAAGGACAATGCTATCCTCTCCAACCCAGTGGCAGGGCTTGTGGTAGGAGTCCTTGTTACTGTCCTCGTTCAGAGTTCCAGCACCTCCACATCCATCATCGTGAGCATGGTTTCCTCAGGGCGTGAGTAACACTGATGGACTAAAATCAGAATCTGGCTACATGAATATTCAAAAGGAGGGGCTCCTCTGACCCCCTCACCCTTTCCTATTCCCTAGTTGATTGTGGTATCGCTTTAGTACAGTGGTTCTCAACCTTTCTAATGCCGTGGCCCCTTAATACAGTTCCTCATGTTGCGGTGACCCCCAACACTAAGTCTAGCGCCAGTTCTCCCAACAGAGCTTTAAGCTGATTGGCAGGAAGGTCAGAGCGACACCCACACTATTAACGCCTGATTGGTCAGATTGTAAAAATATGTTTCAAGCCACCGGGAATAGAAGCTTTATTTCCTAACACCATGGGAAATTTGTCTTTTTCCATGGTCTGAGGCGACTCCTGTGAAATGGTCGTTCGACCCCAAAAGGGGTCCCGACCCCCAGGTTGAGAACCACTGCTTTAGTAGTTATTCCTCTTTTGTATCAGGAGTAGGAACTTTGCACCTCCATATGTCATTCAACTACAACTCCTAGTACTCCCAATCAGACAGTCCTAGAGTTGTATCTAGTTGTAAAAGATCCCAAGTTTTTTCTTCTTCTGGTATCATTTTTATTGATAATGCCATACAGGGCCTAATAATAATGTAATTGCAATTGTAGGGAATTAATACATTGGTGTGTCTGATGGATACACATACCATGTTTTTCAGAGTATAAGATGCACCTTTTTCTCCACTAAAAGAAGGTGGAAATGATGGTGCATCGTATACACTGAATACAGCCATTTTTGGCCTCCTGAAATCCTGCCCCACAATGTCCCATTTTTGCAAAAAAATGTGCCTGTTTTTCGCAAAAATGGAATGGGCAGAGGGTCTGGGAAGCCTGCTAAGAGCTCCTAGGGCAGTGATGGCAAACCTCTTTTTCTTCGGGTGCCAAAACAGCATGGGTATGTGCTATTGTGCATGCATGAATGCCCACATTCATAATTTAATGCCCGGGGAGGGCAAAAACAGCTTCCCCCACCTACCAGAGGCCCCCTGGAGGCCGGAAATGGCCTGTTTCCCAACTTCTGGTGGGCTCAGTAGGCTCATGTTTTGCCCTCCCCAGGCTCCAAAAGCCTCCCCCATTCCCTTACAGGCTCTCTGGAAGCCAAAAATGCCCTTCCAGAGCCTCTGTGTGAGCCAAAAATCACCTGGCTGGCACACAAATGCATGATGGAGCTGAGCTAGGACAATGGCTTGCCTGCCAGCAGATATGGCTCCGCATGCCACCTCTGGCACCCGTGCCATAGGTTCACCATCACTGTCCTGGGAGATGGAGAAAGGCAAAAACACTCCCATTTTTGTGAAAAAAGAGGCAATTTGCCTTCCCCCAGCTCCCCAGAGCTGAAGAGGAAGAATCTGGCCAGGAGGAAAAATGTACCCAAAGTCTCATTCTGTTTATGACGCTATGGTGGCATCTTCAAGCCAGACTTCTCACCAGGTGCTCTTTGCCCTTTGCTCTCTAGTGCTGGAGGTAGGTTCAGCCATTCCCATCATCATGGGCTCCAATATAGGGACCTCAGTCACCAACACCATTGTGGCACTCATGCAAGCTGGCGACAGAAGCGAATTTAAGAGGCAAGTATCATTGGGTGGGAGGCGGGCGTCCAGTAACTGCAGATGGACACCGAGAATGTAGCCAGATTCTGCCTTGGAAAGGACGCCAGTTGTGTGTCTTGCAGAAATGGATGAAGAAAAAGGAGAAGGAGAAAGTGTCCATCAACTATAGGAGGATGCCAGTAGACGGCTGATGTTGGGGAGGGCGCTGGGGCTACAAACCTAAGTCAGGAGTAATGAAAAACAGACATGCGTTAAACCAGGAGTAATTGGTAACACAGGTAAGCAAAAGAAATAGGCAGAAGTGGTGCATGGAGACACTTTTGCAATACAGGTGATTTGGAATGGATGCTCAGGTAAGGCCCATCCGTATACACCCCCCTTCCCGCCGCAACTCTGATATTTCACAACAGCAAAAGCTTCTTTGTTGTCTAACAGGGCCTTTGCGGGGGCCACGGTGCATGACTGCTTCAACTGGTTGTCAGTACTGATTCTGCTGCCTCTGGAAGTGGCCAGTGGCTATCTGCACCACATCACCAAGGCTTCTGTGGCAACTCTCAACCTGCGCAGTGGACGTGATGCACCGGAGCTCCTGAAAGTAATCACGGAGCCCCTCACTGCTCTTATTGTCCAGGTGTGTGCGCTATGCCAGGTGGAGGATTATGACACGGAGGATCTGGAGGGCACAGGCTTGGGGAAAAAATTAATCTGTAAACACAGCTGCGCCCTCTTGGTCTTTCTCCTGGGAGCTCCTTCTCGGGTTTCTTGACAAGTGGCCCAGGTGGGGGTCACAACTTACCTCCACTCCTGGTGCTGATGTGCACACCACTCCAGGTGATATGCATCGGAGCAAGATTTGGCTTGCGCGCATGCGTGGAAGCAAAAAAACCACCAAAAATTGCTGAGATCTCGTGCGCCCGCGTGTCCTCTTGTGCATGTGCAGAAGCCAAATCTCACTCCAATGCACATGCGTGTGCATCCAGAACGGCTTCTGGAATGTCGTTCCCCCCTCGCCCGTCCAGGTAGGAACCCAATACTGAAGTGGTCCTTATAACCATGTCTTCCATGGAATTACAGCAGCAGTGAAAAAAGTGACACAGGACCGTTCCTCGCACAGCATTCCCCTGGTCACAGGATCATCATTCAGGCACTTGGTCACCAGCAATGGTTGCAACACCCTGGGGCCAACTGACGGCCACTTGCAGCCTTCCCAGCTGGCTTCCAACAAGCAAAGTCAATGGGGAAGCCGGTTCACTTAATATTGCACAAGTCACTTAGTAGTAGTAGTAGTAGTAGTAGTAGTAGTAGTAGTAGTAATAATAATAATAATAATAATAATAATAATAATAATAATAATAATATCTGGCCGATATGAGGTATGATTGGATTGGATGAATGTGTGTGAGTGTACATGGGGTCTTTTAAAAAGTTTTAGTAAATTTTCTCATATTTTACAGTTATTAGATTTTTAAAATATTGTTATATTTAATGTTGTACGCTGCCCTGAGTCATCTCGGGTGGCATAGAAATCTAATGAATGAATTAATTAATTAATTAATTAATTAATTAATTGATAATGATGATAATAATGATATTATTATTATGTCAATACAACACAGGAAACGAGATCACTATGCTGGATTTCGTATTTCATCACCAGTCGGGCGCTTCCCAAGCACCTAGGACTGCGTGATGTAGCGGCGAATTATGTTCGCCGATCCCAGTAAAGCGGCCTTTTTGCAATTGACAGATGGAGATTTTGTCAATTCCAATGGTTTTCAAATGTCTGGCACTGCGTCCAGCGTGCAAAGTACCACTGGGATCACACTTTCACTGGCTTATATTATTATTATTATTATTAATGTTGTTGTTGTTGTTATTATTATTATTATTGTTATTATTATTATTATTATTAGGATTTATATCCTGCCCATCTTCGAGGACTTGGGGTAGCTTACAGCATGTGAAAACCAATACAATTCAGAAATCCAATGATAACTAAAAACAAACGGTCTAAAACCCCAATTTAATTTAAATCAGTAATTACCAATCCGCCAGCATACATTCCATTCAGCATACATTCATTCATAGGCAGGGGCTGATGATTGGTGTCCCCAGTCCTGTCGGCGTTACAGTAATCCACTTAAGTGACGCATTTAATGGCCACCGTGCTTAGCAATGGAAATTATGGTCCCAGCTGTGGTTATAAGTTGAGGGCCACCTGTACAGTAACCGTGGGAGGTGGGGATGAGAGAGGCATCTTCCAGTCTTGCCCTAATTGAAGGATTTTTCTTGTCCCCTTCAGCTGGATAAGTCGGTGATCACAGGGATTGCCATGGGCAATGAAAGCTTGCATAACAGAAGTCTGATTCGAGTGTGGTGTGAAGTGCCTGCTCCACAGGTGAGAATTGTGCCAAAGAAGACAAAGGATACAATGGGAGTGGGGGGGTGGGGGGGATGTAAGAGATAACAATCATTTAATAATAATTTATTAGATTTGTATGCTGCTCCTCTCCGAAGACTCGGGGCGGCTAACAGCAAATACCATGCAGAAGATATTCCAGATTCTCCGGCCTATAAAGAGGCCACCACTGAGAAGGTTTCTCTCCGATTAACACAGTCTATTTAACTCATTTAGTGGAACCTCTAAGGCAGAGATTGGCTACTGCCAGTTAGGACCAGTTCGGGCCAGTTAGGACCAATTGGTGGTGGGGAATGTATGTTTAGTCGGGTGATGGGAACACATGCACAGAGCACTGTTGTATGTTGTTTGTATTGTGTTATGTATGTGCAAAAACCAATAAAAATATATTTTTTTAAAAAAAGAGATTGGCTGCTGCCAGTTAGGACCAGTTCGGGCGAACTGGTAGTTCCGACCAGCGGATGGGCACTATTACTACTCTTAGTTTGAGCCCTAATCTGAGACCTAGCACTTGGATAGGCAACGTAGTCATAGGTAATCTTTCAGGTATCCTAGGTGTGAGGGAATGCCAATTGCCTTGGAAACTTTCAGTTAACTGTCTTTAAAATTGTGCCTCTCTATAGATAAGCACAAATGAAAAAACATTTTAAAATGCAATTCAGCCACCAGTGAATTGAATATGCTTTTCCTCCTAATTAGAGTTCCATATTGGAATTGGAATGTGTTAATTTTCTCTTTGGTATATGTTAATTTTCTCTTTGGAATATGTTAATTTTCTCTATTTACACTAGTTTGGATTCTTTTTAAAAAAAAAAATCCAGTAACTAAATGAGTGGTTACATGATGATGATGATAGTATATAGATTTAAAAAGAAAGACATTCATAATTATTTATAGTTGCGCACATCTATTATGGGGGAGAAAAGCTTAAAATGAGGATTGTGCACAAATTCCAAAGCCCCATTGCATCAATTGAATCTGAATATGGAGCCAATCTATTTCCAGCTCAGTTGTGTTGTAACCCATAGTATAAAAACCTTTCTCTTTCATTTTGCAATGGTGGAAGTTTTCTGGAGAATGTGTATAATCTGTTTCCCCACCAGGAGGGGTTCTTGCCAGCTCCTTCTGCCCCCTAGCAGCTGTTTCTGATCCTGCCCTGAATCTCAAGCTCAAATGGCAAATGGCTCACCAGGAGTAAGTCCTTGGACGAAGGGCTGCTATGCTGAGATTTCTTTCATACATTGATTGAAAAATCTCTAATGAGTCAAACATGAATATCATGAATGTCATGGCATGTTATTAAAAGTATAATTTATCACACATACAATACTAGGGTGGTACCTCTTACTTAAGAACTTAATTCGTTCTGTGACCAGGTTCTTAAGTAGAAAAGTTAGTAAGTAGAAGCAATTTTTCCCATAGGAATCAATACAAAAGCAAATAAGGCATGCAAACCCATTAGGAAAGAAATAAAAGTTTGGAATTTGGGTGGGAGGAGGAGGAGGAAGAAGAGGAGGAGCACAGTCGCTGCCCAGGGCGAAGGGAGTGTTTATTTTCTCTGGGCGCTGGCAGAGGTTTATTCTCTCTCCAAGCGCCCAGAGAAAGGAAAATGCTTTGTTCACTCTGGACTGCCAAAGCCTCCTTAAGCACCACCAAAAGGCTCCTCTGGCAGCACAGAAAAACCCAAGATGGCCGGGATTAAAGGGGGAATGGCAGGAAACTGGCCGGGTCTTCACGCTGCTCTCAAATTTCCTGGGAAATTTTTCTGGGCTCGGGTTCTTAAGTAGAAAATGGTTCTTAGGAAGAGGGGGAAAAAATCTTGAACACCCGGTTCTTATTTTGAAAAGTTCTTAAGTAGAGGCGTTCTTAAGTAGAGGTACCACTGTATGTGTATATATGTGTGTGTAGGTATACATGTATGTATTTGCAAGTACACACACACACACAAAACCACACACACACATATAGTATGAAACAGAGAGCAGTGAAATTAGCTACAACACTCTAATGTCCTTTTGGCCATATAGCTGCCAGTAGTTTTCATTAACTAGTATATCAATGTTTGGTGTTTTCCTGGGTTGATATGTTCCCCTCCTTCTAGTATAAGAAGTGGGGGAACATATCAACATATAGTGTATAAGTGCACTAGTAAGTGCCTTCTATCCCCTGTCCAATTGTCTTTCCTATATCTCATGTGTCTTTTCTTCCTTTCATATATCTCCTCTATTCTTCAATCTTTTCTTCTATCCTTTCCTTGATATATACTGTATTACTACATGTTTATTCTCTTCAATGTGTATGGTATATTGGACTAACTAATTAACTAACTAAATAACTAACTAACTAAATATAAAAGGGGAAAAAAGCTAAAGGGAAAGAGAGAGAAGGAAAGAAAAAGAAAGAAGAAAGAGAAAGGTTATATTTATATATATCTGGGATCAGAGAATCCTAGAAACCCATCCCAGAGTTCTCCATATACCACAATGCTTTTTCTGCTGCCTCCTTATTGAACAAACAGATAATTGACCCTATTCTTCTTAATGTTTCTCTCCTCTCCCCCTCCCCTCTTCCCTCCCCTCTGCTCCCTTCCTCTCTTCCTTCGCTGCTCTCCCCTCCCTCCCTCCTTCTTTCCTTCCTTCCTTCTTTCTTTCCTTCCTTCCTTCCTTCTTTCCTTCCTTCCTTCCTTCCTTCCTTTGTTCATCCCTCCTTCCCTCCCTTCTCTCTCTCTCTTTCTCTCATTCTCTCCCTTCCCCCTGCCCCCTCTCTTTCTTTGGCTAAATGAGTGCTGATGGATGAAGTATGAAAATTGTTATGGAGGCTACTTCATGTTAGAATCAATATTTTAGCAATATTTTACCCACGAGGAATGCTTTTGAATGACCAAAAGGAAGAATTGAATGGCCTAAGTATTAATGGCATTATAATAAAAGTGTTTGGGGCTGGAAATGAATGGGGGAAGGTTTCATCACTCATCTCTGCAGAGTTTCTACAAAATGTTATGCGGACCCTCTTTTTTCATAGATTTCTCCACTAGGCACCAGTGGAAGGGCCCTGAACTGCAGCTCCTTTAACAGTCTGGAATGCGCTGGGAACTTCAGCGGTGCCATGCCACAGAAATGTAAGCACCAGCAACGTCTTGCAACAAAGCTCTGAGAGAAATGGCTACAGGTGCCTCAGATGCCCCAGTTCCTCCTGCCAGACCACGAAAGTAAGTGGCAGCCGGCGGGGGAGAAGCAGGCCTCTTGCATTGACCGCTGCTCCTTTGTCCAGGCAATCACCTATTTGTGGACTCCTCTCTGCCAGACTTGGCTGTAGGACTCATGCTGCTGGCTGGATCCTTGACTGTCCTGTGCACCTGCCTTATGATGTTGGTCAAACTGCTGAACTCTGTGCTCAAAGGCCAGGTGGCCAGAGCCATCCAGAAGGTCATTAACACAGGTAGGCCGATAGATTGGTTCTCTCCCCTCCCAGGTTGGAGATTCCTTGGGTCAGCACGTTTAGATGTCGGGCCTCTGAAGGGCACCACCACGTTCCTGTAGTGGAGCCCCCCTAAGTGACTCCTCTCTTCATCTTTGCTGCTTCTGACCTTGTGCTGCTTTGGTGCAGATCTTCCATCACCTTTTGGATGGGCCACCGGTTACTTTGCCATGCTTGTTGGTGCCGGGATGACGTTTATTATGCAAAGTAGCTCCGTCTTCACTTCAGCAATCACCCCTCTCGTAGGTAAGTCCCTCTAGAGCCGTGACCCTCAACCTGGGGGTCGGGACCCCTTTGGGGGCCGAACAATCATTTCCCAGGGGTCCCCTAAAACCATGGGAAAAGACAAATTTCCCATGGGGTTAGGAACTAAAGCTTCTAGTCTGGTGCCTTGGAACATATTTTTACAATCGGACCAATCAGGCATTTACAGTTGGGGTGTCCCTCTGATCCTCAGCTTAAAGTTCTGTTGGGAGAATTGGCACTAGACTTATGGTTGGGGGTCACCACAACATGAGGAACTGTATGCAGCTGCGAGAGCAATCATGGGCTTTCCCAAATATGCCCATGTTACTCCAACACTCTGCAGTCTGCATTGGTTGCCGATCAGTTTCCAGTCACAATTCAAAGTGTTGGTCATCACCTATAAAGCCCTTCATGGCATCGGACCAGGGTATCTACAAGACCGCCTTCTGCCGCACGAATCCAGCAACCGGTTAGGTCCCACAGAGTTGGTCTTCTCTGGGTCCCCTTGACTAAACAATGTCGTCTAACGAGACCCACGGGAAGAGCCTTCTCTGTGGCAGCTCCGACCCTCTGGAATCAGCTCCCTCCAGAGATTAGAACTGCCCCCACCCTCCTTGCCTTTCGTAAACTCCTTAAAACCCACCTCTGTCGTCAAGTGTGGGGGAACTGAGACATCTCCCCCTGCCTATGTAGTTTTTGTGCATGATATGACTGTATGTATGTTTTTATATATTGGGGTTTCTTGCTTTTAAAATTTTAAATGTACTATTGTTATTTTAGATTCTAACTATTAGATTTGTCATTATATATTGTTTTTATCACTGTTGTGAGCCGCCCCGAGTCTACGTATTAACTGTATTAAGGAGCATTAGAAAGGTTGAGAACCACTGATCTAGCTTTCCTTCCTCTGCCCCCACAAATCCCAGTGGCAACTCAAGATGGAGGGACTGTGTTATAGAAAAGTAACTCAGGATGAAATTTACTGTGGATTTTTAATTCCCTGCAAGAGGAGAAGAGAAGCACCAATCTGCCAACAATGTTTCTTAGCCACGTCTGACCCATTCACTATGGCAGGAGGAAGCCAGCTTGGGGGTAGGGCAGAGGTGGGTTCCTACCGGTCCGGTCCAGTGTGCTGCTCTGGTAATGATGCCGATTGTGCAAATTTGGTGTGACAGCTCCGGTGCGGTTTTTGCTGGTCCGTGTGCGCCGCCATCTTTTTTCCCTAATTTTTGGCAATTTTTTGGCTCTCTGAGCATGCACAGAAGTAAAATTGTCCCTCTGCAAATGCAGAGAAGCAAAATCGTGCTAGGGGATGTGTGTGTGTTTTTTTTAATCAAACGGTAAATATACATATTAAGGTAAAATTTTTCACTTATAGCTTTTTCTGGAGTGGACATTCTTGCTTGATGTTCCAACAATAGTCAGCCATCATATGTACATCCCATCTACCTTGATCCCATGCCTCCATGACCTTCAAATCTTGGTGGAATCGCTCACGCTGCTCCTCATTGAGTGCACCAAGAGTTTCTGGAAAGTTAGCAAGATGGCTATGTTAAAAATGCAATTTGATGCTCACGTTGCCTAATTAACTATATTATATATATAAGGTGTAGAGAAAAAAAACCCTTGAAGTGGTAGAAGAAACTAACTACAGTTTTGAAGCTAATATGCCTAAATAACTGAAAAAAGCTCAAAAATCAAACTCAACAGAAATTGTGTTACAAATTGTTCCCCAGCGCAATGAGTAACTGGACTCATCTTTGGGAAATCTGCTTTTGTGGAATAAGGAGGGCTCCCTCCTCTAGTGTGTACTGTGGGGAAGGAAGTTGTTGCTTTCTGACCAGCTCCTCTTTTCTTTTGTGGGACAGGTCTCGGGGTGATCAGCTTAGAACGTGTGTATCCCCTCACTCTTGGCTCTAACATTGGAACGACAACCACGGCTATCCTAGCAGCCCTGGCCAGTCCAGGGGATAAATTGGCCAGTGCCTTGCAGGTAAGGAGATGCCCTCTTTCTATTTTGTTGAACTAGGGATGATGGCTTAGGTTCTAGGACAATAGATCTCCAGCCTAAGGATTTCTTTACATGCCACTGACAATTGCCACAC
Organism: Erythrolamprus reginae; assembly: GCF_031021105.1. NCBI lineage: Eukaryota > Metazoa > Chordata > Lepidosauria > Squamata > Dipsadidae > Erythrolamprus > Erythrolamprus reginae. The sequence continues at coordinate 99,060,239 of NC_091951.1, forward strand.
CCACTCTGTTCATGGGAACTTGGGAGGGGTGATTTCATGAGGGAGCAGATGCAGCCACAAAGCATTCGTTCGAGAAGTTCAAGGTCGTCATATGTCCACCACCTGGGTGGAAGTGTGAGCACAAGGGGAATGAACTCCCAGGTAACATCCAAATTTAAATCAGAGTCCAAGTCAAAGTTTTCCTCAAAGTTTCAATTTATTTCCAGAGCCATCCTGGCACCCGTACCGGGGAACCAGAATCTGAGCTTCCCACCCAGTTGAAAGTTCAAATGTTTTGTCCCCCACCCACAAACCTGTCACATTGCCCACCCAGGTTGTGAAAGTGTGTGAACTCTCAACTGGGTGGGAAGCTTCAGATCGTGCAGAATGCAGCTGCGAGAGCAATCATGGGCTTTCCCAAATATGCCCATGTTACACCAACACACCGCAGTCTGCATTGGTTGCCAATCAGTTTCCGGTCACAATTCAAAGTGTTGGTTATGACCTATAAAGCCCTTCATGGCACCGAACCAGATTACCTCAGGGACCGCCTTCTGCTGCACGAATCCCAGCAACCAGTTAGGTCCCACAGAGTTGGCCTTCTCCGGGTCCCGTCAACCAAACAATGTCACTTGGCAGGACCCAGGGGAAGAGCCTTCTCTGTGGTGGCCCCGGCCCTCTGGAACCAACTCCCCCCAGAGATTAGAATTGCCCCCACCTTCCTTGCCTTTTGTAAGCTGCTTAAAACCCACCTCTGCCGCCAGGCATGGGGGGGACTGAGATACACTTTCCCCCTAGGCCTTTAAAATTTTATGCATGGTATGTCTGTATGTATGTTTGGTTTTTATATACAGTAATGGGTTTTTAACTGTTTTTAGTATTGGATTATTGTTATACACTGTTTTATTACTGTTGTTAGCCGCCCCGAGTCTGCGGAGAGGGGCGGCATACAAATAAATAAATAAATAAATAAATAAATAAATAAATACAAACAAACAAACAAACAAACAAACAAACAAACAAACAATAAGCATGCTGTGATTCTGGTTCCCCGGTGCCTTGACTTGGACTCTGATTTAAATTTGGATGTTACCTGGAACCCTGACAAAAAGTTCATTCCCCTTGTGCCCACACCCACAAGTTCATCACATGGTCCAGTCTGTTTCTGCCAACATGTCCAGCACTCCCATCAACATCCGTGCAGCTTCCGAACAAAGGATGACCTTGAGAATCTAGAAGGAATCTGTTTTGGCTACCTCTCTGCAACCCTCATGCAACGGCCCCTCCCAAATTCCCACAAGAAGAATATTTCCTAAAACATAATCTGTGGCAGGCCAAAGTCTCCGACTCAAATCCCGAGTCTACGGGGAGGGGCGGCATACAAATCTAATAAATAAAATAAAATGTCGGCTTCGGCCTGACACCTTCCCTTCCCTTGCCCTCCCCCCAAACCCCGTGCCTGGTTATGCATTTCTTGTGAATGTTGCACCCAAGAGGACTGCTATGTTTCTGGCTTCCCTTCCCAGATTGCTCTCTGCCATTTCTTCTTCAACATCTCTGGGATTTTGCTGTGGTATCCCCTGCCTTGTAGTCGCCTCCCGATCCGCATGGCCGAAGCCTTAGGTGAGCAGACAGCCAAGTATCGCTGGTTTGCTGTCTTCTACCTGATCATCTGCTTCCTCTTGTTGCCGTCGTTGGTTTTTGGACTCTCCGTGGCAGGATGGCCGGTGCTGGCAGGAGTGGGAGCTCCGTTCCTGATTCTTCTCGCTTGTGTGGCCGTTATCAACATCATGCAGTCACGAAGCCCCGACCGACTGCCCAGGTGGCTTCGGAGCTGGGATTTCTTGCCATACTGGCTTCATTCTTTGCAGCCCTTGGACAGGATGATGACCAGAGCCACGGCGTGTTGCACTGCCCATTGTTCTGGTAGCCGAGAGGACTGTAAAAAGAAATTGCCCGAGGTTAAGGTCAGAAGAGGCTCCCTGAAGCCTTCTGTGTTCTACTTAGAGGAATGGTCTCCGCCACCAAGACTCTCGCCCCAGCTGCTGAAGATCCTGCCAACGCAGCGTGCTAGCCGCCTGTGATTTGTGCCGGAGCCCCGCTCTGTTTGTGGTCTGCAGACAGTGGTGCTCGGCAGACGAGCAATAATAAAAGGGAAAAGCATGTCAAGGAATGGCATCAGTGCAAATATTGGGGTTGATGGCTGCCCTCACTGGAGCACTGCCGTTGCCAGCCAATATAGATTCATGTCTCATTGGGCAGAGCTTTTCTTGGGGGATATGCCTATAACTGGCACTTGGTAATCTTTGTGCATATCGTTTTGTGATGGGCATCAATGAATGAATGCAAAATAATCAGCATCTACACTTACATATAGCACAGTAGAGTTTATAGTACAGTGGTACCTCTACTTACGAACCTAATTCGTTCTGTGAGCAGGTTCTTAAGTAGAAAAGTTTGTAAGAAGAAGCAATTTCCCCCATAGGAATCAATGTAAAAGCAAATAATGCGTGCGATTGGGGAAACCACAGGGAGGGTGGAGGCCCTGTTTCCTCCCAGGAGATTCCTAGAGAGGCCCACGGAGGCTTCTCCCCACCTTTCCCAGCCATGTTTCCTCCCAGGAGATTCCTAGAGAGGCCCCACGGAGGCTTCTCCCTGCCTTTTCCAGTTACAGTTTTGGAGGTTTGGGTTTGTAAGTGGAAAATGGTTCTTGAGAAGAGGCAGAAAAATCTTGAACACGGTTCTTATCTAGAAAAGTTCGTAAGTAGAGGCGTTCTTAGGTAGAGGTACCACTGTACTTACAATGCAGCAAAAAACTCCATTCTCGATTGCCCTTGGTATCTGTGTAACAGGAGCACCATATATTCAGAAGTTATTTTGAATATAGCAGAACTGTAGGTCTTCCTGAGTAGTGATTACTCAATGTGCAACCCATTTGCAAGTTTACTCAAATGGTACTTGGAAGATATTTCCCTTTTAACTTGACGAAAAAGGTCCTTCAGAATTTTGATGACAACTCACATCATCTCAAAATCATTACATGTCCTAATTGAAAGTGGTGGGAATTGGAAGCAAAAGCCATCTAGAGGTTGTTTGAACCTGTAGAACATCTACTTCATTTTATAGTATGTATTGTCTTAATAGATTCGGACCATCAAATACTTTATGAGCAAGAAAGTAATAGAAACTGGTACAATGGTGCTTTCTTAAATAGTTCCTATAATAATAATAATAATAATAATAATAATAATAATAATAATAATAATAATAATAATAATAATAATTATTTTGGAATCACTAAGTAATCAGTCATTACATTTATGCTGCTTATATTTCTGCTGGAGAATTATAGATTGCTTCAATTTGGGTTTCAGAAAAATTTTACAAATAAAACTGGGGAGACATTTGTTTCTGTAACTATTACTAGATAACTGTTCTCATAATTTTCATTATTCCAGTGAAAATGCAGTTTGCGAAGCATTTGATGTATATTATTTATAAAACGTGACACAATATTCTCTTGGCTACCGCTGAATCTCAGCTGAGGTTAAACCAATAGATCAGTGATTTTCAACCTTTTTTGAGCCGCAGCACATTTTTTACATTTTAAAATCCTGGGGCACACCACCAACCAAAATGACACAAAATGACACCCTAAGACACTTTCCTCTCTTTTTCCATCCCTGTCTCCTCCCCACCCTTGCGTGTGTGTGTATACACACTCTTGAACCATTTCCAAAAACAGGTGAGGGCTGGGTTTTTTCCCCTCTCTTATTCTTTGGGTGCTTTTTATCATATGCTTTAAATCAAGAGTCACTTCTCTCTCTCTCTCTTTTGTTTCTCTCTCTTTCCTCTCATTCTGTCTCAATCATTTTCTCATTTCTCTTTTTTCCTCCACTTTTTGCTCATTTATCTCTCTCTATTGCTTTCTTTCTCTCTGACACTTGCTTTCTCTCTCTTTCTCTCTTGCTTTCTCTCTCTCACTCTCTCTCTCTCAGCAAAGTTTTTTCCTCCCCTTTTTGCTCATTTATCTCTCTCTCTCTTGCTTTCCTTCTCTCTCTTTCTCTCTCTCTCTCTCTTGCTTTCTTTCTCTGACACTTGCTTTCTCTCTCTTTCTCTCTTTCTTTCTCTCTCTCACTCTCTCTATCTCAGCAAAGTTTTTTCCTCCCCTTTTTGCTCATTTATCTCTCTCTCTCTCTTGCTTGCTTTCTCTCCGACACTTGCTTTCTCTCTTTCTTTCTCTCTTTCTTTCTCTCTCTCTCTCAGCAAAGTTTTTTCCTCCCCTTTTAGCTCATTTATCTCTCTCTCTCTCTTGCTTTCCTTCTCTCTCTTTCTCTCTCTCTCTCTCTTGCTTTCTTTCTCTCTGACACTTGCTTTCTCTCTCTTTCTCTTTTTCTTTCTCTCTCTCACTCTCTCTATCTCAGCAAAGTTTTTTCCTCCCCTTTTTGCTCATTTATCTCTCTCTCTCTCTCTTGCTTTCTTTCTCTCTCTCTCTCTCTTGCTTTCTTTCTGACACTTGCTTTCTCTCTCTTTCTCTCTTGCTTTCTTTCTCTCTCTCTCTCTCTCTCTCTCTCTCAGCAAAAAGTTGCGAGACTGGAGCCTGAGCTTCCTTTTTCGCGACACACCTGACCATGTCTCGCGGCACACTAGTGTGCCACAGCACACTGGTTGAAAAACACTGCAATAGATGATATGGATCAGCAACCAACAATCCTAAGAACAGCAGCCATTTCCTTTGATTTTTAAATTTTAGGAAAAGAAAACTCTTTGTTATCAGAGAAAATGCTTTAGTGGGGGGGGGGGGAAGGGAATCTATCCCATTAGCAGACCCTGAACATACTGTAGTTTGGATTAGGAATACAGCCACCACTTTGGATGTTTTGGTTGCTTCTTTTTTTAAAAAAATGCAAGCACTAGGAACCTTTATAATTTTCCCTGGATCTTCTTCGTGTCTTGTGTTCGCATTTACTTTATGATTATGTGCACTGTCATTTTTACCTTTGCTTTAGCACTCAATCCCAAGATACCTTGTGTTCCTGCTTCTGTCGACTTTGAATTTTTCAGAGTTTCTTTCAGATTTGTGTCGCATAATTTGAGCATCCAGATGTGTTTCCAAGTCACTCCTTTGAAAAATAAAGCTCACTGATAAATCTGTGTCCTTTAAGCGAGCTAGAATATTACAGGATATAATTTTCTACTTCTTGAATGATAAGGTCCCAGCATTTGGAGAAGGAAGTACACTGGATATTTATGGGCATAGTTTAGGCGTAAATAGAAACCATTGTTATTCAGCGTATTCAGGGATGGGCTGCTACCAGGACGCGGGGGTGGGGGGAACGCAGTGGGGTAGTGAAAATGGAGCTCCACCCCACAGCACCCAATTTGCACTGAAAGATGTTGAATGAAAATGCAGGGCATCCTGCATAAGCCATGCCCACAGTGTGGTAGTAAAAAATTTGGTAGCCCTTCAGCTATCCAAACTTCTCTTTCTTTTTTTACCTAATGGGAAGATCAAACTTTTCTTCCTGGTTAACCACAATTCCTTAGGCAGCTGAACTCAAAGGAACTGAAGATTGTTTACACAATGGGTTTTGCAGCCAATATTGTGATCACCCAGCCATATTATGAAACCCATTCCATGATTTACAGGTAGTTCTAAGCTTATGACTATTACTATTTGCTAAGCAAGACATTTGTTAAGTGAGTTTTACCCCTTTTTATGAGCTTCCTTGTCACCGCTGTTAATGATTGTTTGGCTTTCTTGTTGACTTTGCTTGTCAAAAGAGTGCAAAAGGTGATGATCACATGACCCTGGGGTGCTGCAGCTATCAAAAATAAATGCCATTCGCCAAGCATCTAAATTTTGATCATGTGACCACGGGGATGCTACTACACTTAAATTTGCAACAGTTGTAAGTATAAAAAATGGCCATGTCATTTTTTCCCCAATGTCATCGTAACATCAAATAGTCACTAAACGATGGTTACAAGTCAAGGATTACTTGTATTGCTGTGCAAGTGAATGGAACAATGTCATTTTGGAAAAAGTGCCCCAAAGGCAAAATCCTATCCTTTGTAATTGGGCAGCAGAATCTTTGACAGTAGTTTTTTATTCTTCCCACCAATATTCAAACAGAATACAGAAGTGCTTTATTCCAATAAGCAAACTGATTAAGGGAGGCGTACACTTCCTTGCCACAAAGAAAGGAAATGAAATGAGAAGAAGCCTTCAGTGAGGGTTTTTGAGCAAAGCGCTTAGCATAATTGGATAATTACCGTACTTGTCTTCCTCTCCTTTCCAGTGAAAGGTGCAGCACAGTCCTTGAAATTTGGGAATATAAAGCAGGCACGCCTGGTCTGTCTTACATCGCTTTGCATTTCTTTGGGGGCCCTTGGTGCTTCCTCCTCAAAGCATCTTATGTGTATAGATTTTGTCTCAGAGCTTCCAGCGTTCTGCATTCCCCAATAAAACCTCTGAACATGCTCTGGATAGGCTGACCATGAAAAATACAGATGTGCAGACCCTTTCATGACAACGATCAATCTTGCCTCCAAATATTACACAGGAAATAAATTAACAATGTACTAAGGAGCGAGTACAAGTGCACTAGAGTGCCTTCTGTCCCCTGTCCTATTGCTCTCCTGTATCTCCTATACCTTTCTTCTATTCCTATATCTATTCTATTCTTTCATTGATATGTTCTATTACTATATCTTCTTTTCTATTCTTTCTTAGATATATTTTGCAATGAGTATCTCCTCTATAACCTTCATCATGTATTTTACTATGTGTATATAGATATATAGCCACTAAAACCTTCATTGTGTATTGGACAAAATAAATAAATAAATAAAATAAAAAAAGTACTAAAAAAGCAGAAATGGGCTGTTGAAAGATACTCCTTTTCTAGTAGGGCACTTTTTGGTCTATGTCCAAATTAAGATAAAAATCTGTATACCTTTAACTATCTCTAAAGATACCTTACCCATCAGTTAAAACAAATACGGTACGCCTTTTAAAAACAAAGGAATGTCTCAATAAGTGGTAGTCGTGTATGGTCCTTTCTAAACATCTGAAATCAGCCCAAGGTTCCTAAGCTTTGTGATGTTGTGAACTAGGGCAGTGAAGGGCTACCAATTTTTTTACTACCACACTGTGGCTGTGGCTTATGCAGGATTCCCTGCATTTTCTTTCAGCATTTTTCAGTGCAAATTGGGTGCTCTGGGGTGGAGCTCCATTTTCGCTACCCCACTGCGTTCCCCCCACCATCTGGGCAGCAACCCACCCCTGGGATTTTTATTCCAGTAGCAGCCCCCGTGCGTCCCCCATAGGTTTACGCACATTTGTTTGTAGGTTTACGCACAAAAATAGAATTCTTCCAAATTCATACCTTAGGCAGTCTTGCTAATTGTTGTAGGTCTCTTATGGACAAATCTGGCATTTCATATAGCATAGGAATAATTCTTCATTTGCATTGCTAATGCCCAGGCTGGATTTGAGAAAGAAACGGCATTGCTATAAATGGTTCATTGAGACCCTTGGCAAACAATACCTTTAAAAAGATTCCGCCACCCACTCCTCTCAAATGCCTGTCAGTAGGCGAGATATATTTTAAAATCCAACCTACTCCTTTATTTGGCACTATTTCTGTAACGTGTTATGCCAGCAGCCTCTTTTGGCGCACAAACAACTCTGGCCACTAGGTGGCAATATGGGATAACGGGAGTCTGAATTCCGGTCCTGGAAGAGCTAGCGGAGGAGCAGAGGCCAAAGGGCTGTGCCAAAACAGCTGGGAGGATGGGCCTAAACTTGGGGGGAGCAAAGGTAGGTTTGGGGCTATGTAAGAACCCTGCTGAAGAAAAGCAAGATGAGAAGAACGATGCAGATAGCTGAGAAGAACCAAGGGAACAATTGATCCATTTCAGACTCTGCTAATTTGAGGTTGCCCCTGAAAACCTTTAAAATTCAGCTTTCAGTTGAGGGACTTGATGGATTAATGAAGTTGATTCCGCTAAGCATGTGGGTCCAAACAGGGGTGGGAATGGAGATTTCGCAATATCCTTCCATGCCCACCAAGCCACACCACACCCACAGAACCGGTAGTAAAACAAATGGATTTCACCACTGTGCAGAAGTACATAGGTTTCAGGCAGTGAAAGGCTGCAAATTTTTTTGCTATCACTCTGTGGTGTGGCTTAATGGTCACTTAACCAGGTGGGAGTGGCTTGCCAGCCATGTGACCAGGTGGGAGTGGCTTGACGATTATGTTTTGGGGATGGCTTAAAGGTCATGTGACTGGGTGGGAGTGGCTTACCAACCACGATGAGTTTTCTTTTAATTTTTTTAAAAAAAGACTTTATTTAAACAATTAAAACAAGCAAAATTAACAAACATGTTTAACATTGGTAAAGTTCTTAGACTTACATTACAGCACTTTGCTGGGGGGTTTTTTCCATATACATTCTAAACCAATTAAGTATATTTACTATTATTTGTTCTTATTTAATTACCCAGTTATCTTATCACTTAAGCCTAGACTGAATTTAGATAAGTTTTCAAATAGGTGCTTGGACTCTTTTTTTCAGTTGATTTAGTCACATTATTTGAATAGCCACAGAAAAGGACAAATGATAGACAACATTATTTGTTCAGGAGCACAATAACATTTTAAGGTTTTATACTGAAGCCACAAGGTTCAGTATGATAACAGATTAGGCAAGTAGCTCCATTTTCTTTAATTGCTACAAAAGCACATGTGATTAAAGTGTTTATGAGTAAAAACATGCTGTTTCATTTTTTCCTATTTTAAAAGTAATTACGCGTCATACTGAGGTACTAGAGAAGGAAGGACAATAAAAAAACCCCTATTAAGTAATATTCAATAAAGAGTGCAGCTCCCCCCACCCCCGTCACTGGTTTCAGGTCTAGACAATCACAGCTACAGAATCCAGAAGGATTTTTCCTCATAAAATCTAGCTATCTTCCCCCCCACATACTTTTTAAAATTCCCCCTGCCCCCATTAGAAGCAATGAAATTTCCTTCAAGTGGTGCTTGATATCTGGTGATGGTATACCACCAGCATGCCTGCTTTGGCATGGATTTATTTATTAATCAGATTTGTATGCCGCCCCTCTCCGCAGATACAAGCAGTGAAGGGCTACCAAAATTTTTACTACCCCACTGTGTGCGTGGCTTATGCAGGACGCCCTGCACTTTCTTCCAACATCTTTCAGTGCAAATTGGGTGCTCTGGGGTGGAGCGCCATTTTCGTTCCCCTCCCGTCCGGGCAGCAGCTTACCCCTGAATACAAGACAATGGTGTGATTGCCATTACTATCTTCCTGGAAGTCTTTACTGTTAAATCAGAGGCTGGAGGCCGATGAAGAGGATAACAGCTCTTTATTTAATAATCAGGAACATCTAAAGTGACCAGCTCGCAGGCAGGTAGCGACTTAAAAAACAAGCGGCCAAAACCACAGCTTATATACATTGTTACTAGCGCAGGGATTGGTGACAATGTTTCAAGACTTCGCCCTGGAGCTTCCTATTGGTTGAGCCCGGAGGCTCCTTATTGGTCGCGCCCAGGCTTCCCATGGGTTGCGCTAGCAGGCTTCTTATTGGTCGCCCTGCTCCAATCGGCGATCACCTTTATTCTAGCAACTTGCAAACATAACATTTACCTGCTTCTCAAAGGAGCCTCGGGCCCTGATATTCTCTGGACGGCTCCCCTCCAAACCCTAACTGGGCCTAGCTGTGCTTAGCATTTGACACCCCCCCCAAAGTTGGCCAGCACTGCCAAATTGCAGAGACATCCCCACCCTCTTCAAGAACTGCAACTCCTACGGCCCTCAGCCGATGTGTACACTCGCTGGCGTTCCTTCCAGATGGATGTGGGCTTCTAACAGATTGAAGGAGAAAGGCAATACTCTGAGAAGTTAATGCTTGTTTCTGTCATTAAGCCAATAACATATTTCTGTTCCGGCAAAAAAAAAGAAAAGAAAAAAATGGGTAGGGAGGAAGATTAGAAAATAAAGATCTTGGGGTTGTTTTTCTTTTTCCATTCCCTCCCCGACTGGACAAACAAGGGCTGCAAATCCCAGTGCACTTTCTTAGAAGGATTTTATGTTGAGAGCCATGTTCGGCAGTGTTATAATTTCAAAAATAGTTGGGAATAGGTGACTGAGGCAGCTGGGCAAAGTCCTTCCCCCCCCACCCCATTCGCTGCCAGTTTGCACTTACCAGGTGGGGCAATAGAAAGTAACTCAGGGAGACTCTCCGAAGCTCATTAACATTGGTAGCAAACAGACTCTCCCACCACCAGTTAAATCTGGCTGGGTGCCTGCAGGCCGAACCGTGACTCCCTCAGCCCCTCCCTTCCCTCCTCTACAGGGAGCGCAAAGACCAGGCTCCGAGAGACTCAAGCCTGAGCAGCCCAGAAGAGGTTCACATCATTTCAACAACAACAACAAAAGGAAGTGTCCAAGAAGACTGGAGTTTTCCACCTTCCCACCAACATTGGATACTCCCAATAAACTCAAATCTGGAAAGGTTACAGCAGCAAGGAAGAACCGGTGATAATAGCTGGAGTGAAGCTGGGGGAAACTCTTAGATCTGCCGTCGGTCTCAAAGTATTCTGGAATCCAGACGGCCTCTCCAGGATCCATCCGACTCTTCAAGGTCCATCATGCCTTCTTGAAGACGGTGGTTCTGCCTTAACACCCAACGGGATAGCTTGAATTCTGCTATCAGGTTTGTGCTGTAGCTTAGAATGGTGTCTACCGAGAAGAAGGTTGGTGGCAGCGCCATGCTTTTCTGCAGCTACCCTGACTATACAACTTGCCATACCTGAGCAAGACTTGGGAGCTGGTGAACATAGCGCAGGCAGTCGGGGCATGGCCTGGTCTGGGGATGAATGGGATGGAGCTGCAGCAAAATGGATCTGGCAATCAGAGTGAGCAGGGACCCACCACCTTTCCGCACTCGCCCCTGGCCACAGCTCTCATCCTTGCGGCAGTACTGACGGTGGCTCTTGTGACGCTTACAGGGAACGTGCTGGTGGTGTTAGCTGTGTACACCAGCCGTGCCCTTCGGGCCCCACAGAATCTCTTCCTGGTGTCTATGGCCACAGCCGACATCCTGGTAGCCACCCTCATTATCCCATTCTCCTTGGCCAATGAGATCATGGGCTACTGGTGTTTCGGGGGTCTTTGGTGCAGCTTTTACTTGTCGCTGGACGTCCTGTTCTGCACCGCCTCCATCATGCACCTGTGTGCCATCAGCTTAGACCGCTACTGGGCGGTCACCCGAGCTGCCCGCTATAATCTGAAGAGGAGCCCCCAGAGGGTCAAATGTATGATTGGGACTGTCTGGGTCATTGCCGCTGTTGTATCCCTACCACCACTGTTTAAGTCCAGGCAGCAGGACCAGGTCTGCCTCCTGCATGACGATACCTGGTACGTGCTGGCCTCTTGCACTGCCTCCTTCTATGCCCCTTGCCTCATCATGGTTGCAGTCTATTGCCGGATTTATCATGTGGCCAAGCACAGGAACTCTATGGTCATTGCAGCACGGCGGCTGTCCTACCCCAACTTCATCCCTGTGGTCAAGTACAGAGGAAGCACCCAGCCTCCTGGAGAAACGCAGAAGATGGGAATGGAGTCCGGCCAGCTTCCTCATCCCCAGACTAACTTGCCGCGGCTCTCTCGGCAATGGAGAGTAGACGACGGGAGCCACAGCAATGCTCGGCCACCAAGGACCCCAAGGCTTTCTTGGTCGCTTCCCTCCAATCCCCACCACCGTAGAAGCAGGGACATGTCCCTCTCCACCAATCGGCTGATGCAGGCCCGGGAGCGCAGATTCACCTTTGTCCTTTCTTTCATCATTGGAGCGTTTGTCCTCTGTTGGTTCCCGTTCTTCTTTACCTACAGCCTGGAATCTGTGCTTGGGGAAGGCTGCTGCATCTCCGAGCCTCTCTTCAAGTTCTTCTTCTGGATCGGTTACTGCAACAGCAGCTTCAACCCCATCATCTATACGGTCTTCAACCGGGACTTCCGCAGAGCTTTCCAGAAACTCCTGTCGCCCATCCACTCGTCCCTGTGCCGAAAATGAGGACTCTGCTAGAGCAGGGGGTCTCCAACCTTGGCCACTTTGCGACGTGCGGACTTCAACTCCCAGAGTTCCTCAGCCAGCATGTGCTGGCTGAGGAATTCTGGGAACTGAAGTCCACACATCATAAAATGGCCAAGGTTGGAGACCACTGTGCTAGAGGGTTGTTGGAACCTCAGAGAGGCACGATGGACAGGGGTCTGGCTACAGAACATCCCCCTGGGGTCCCGGAGAAGGTAACTAGTGGAGGTTGGGGAGCTGAGTATTTCTGCAGTTGCTTTTTAATGAACATTTCCTCACCCCAGGCATGCATGTAGCTTGAAGAACAGAAGGGCCACATGAAGCAAGATTTCTGTGACTTACTGGCATGCAGTTAGTTGGCAAGAGACAGCTTCACACTCCTGCCTGTTTCTTTAGCTTGCTGTGGTTGCCTGGTCTATTGTTCAGCAAGCTAATTAACTGAGGTAGCGGGAGCAGAGGGTAGCTGAGGTAAAATGATCGATGTACTGTAATGGCTGCTAGGGAAGCTTTGACCCCCCTTGAAGACTTGCCCCCAATTTTGGTCATTGTTGTGATAAACCAGCAAATGTATGTCCTTGGTTAAACTAACCCTAATCTTTGGTTTTAGGAATGCAAGTTATATTGAACCACCTCAGTGGCTGGGCTCCATCCTTTAATCCTAAAACGGAAATTCTGCTCCAAAACCCAGTTCTAACTCAGAGAAGCTTTGGAAGTAACGTCCATTTATCCCAGCTGCTCTGTGGGAAGGGGAAAGAGAAACAGATTCTATTCAAGGGGATTCAGCAGGCTGGCTATTTTGGTACTGGAACTAAAAATGTACGTCTGTGTATTTTTCTGTCTCACGTATGCTGTCCCTTGCCAAAACAAGGGTGGGGGCATTTGGAGGAATCGGGGGCCTATTAAAATCATAAGAAGATCCATCTAGTGGTCTCGTACTCCGTCAGAAACACAGGGCAGAATGCGACATAATCACAACGATAGCCTCATGTTTTCTCTCATGGCATAATGGTAGCGAGAATGCCTCTGAGCATTATTTCCTTGTTATTTTGGGTCTGAGGCTCTTGACGTTTGGCTGATGTCCTCCACAGAAAGAGCGAACAGAAAAGGAGCAAAATCATGGATGTCCTAAGATAACCTTTCCCAGTCCCCAGAGCCCTCTGGGGTGGGCTACTGGCTGGACCCGGTGGGGGGGGATGCAGCGCGGTAGCAAAAATGGAGCTCCACCCCAGAGCACCCAATTTGCACTGAAAGATGTTGAAAAAAAAATGCATAAGCCACGCCCACAGTGTGGTAGTAAAAATTTTGGTAGCCCATCACTGCCTCTGGGGATCCCATATACACAGCTGTTGCTCTCACAGATTGGGGGTTTTGAGGGCATCAAGATGGGAATAACTTTTTCCAAGGACTGTAGATGATTTGACCAAGGAACCAACTTATCCTAGGGATGTTCTGGCATTGCAGTAGATGAACAGACCAACAGGGAGAGGGAGAATATTTCCTGCAGCATCAGTGGATGAGGGTACATTAAGTTTAAGTTTAAGTTTAATCAGATTTGTATGCCGCCCCTCTCCGCAGACTCGGGGCGGCTCACAGCAATAACAATACAATGTAAAACAAATCTAATATTTAAGTTAATTTAAAAAACACCACAAATTAAAACCAATCATACATACTAGCGTACCATGCATAAATTTTATAAGCCTAGGGGGAGGGAACATGTCAATTCCCCCATGCCTGACGACAGAGGTGGGTTTTAAGGAGCTTACGAAAGGCTAGGAGGGTGGGGGCAACTCTGATATCTGGGGGGAGTTGGTTCCAAAGGGTTGGGGCCGCCACAGAGAAGGCTCTTCCCCTGGGTTCCGCCAAACGACATTGTTTAGTTGACCCGGAGAAGGCCAACTCTGTGGGACCTAACTGGTCGCTGGGATTCGTGCGGCAGAAGGCGGTCCCGGAGATATTCTGGTCCAGTGCCATGAAGGGCTTTATAGGTCATAACCAACACTTTGAATTGTGATCGGAAACTGATCGGCAACCAATGCAGACTGCGGAGTGTTGGTGTGACATGGGCATATTTAGGAAAGCCCATGATTGCTCTCGCAGCTGCATTCTGCACGATCTGAAGTTTCCGAACACTCTTCAAAGGTAGCCCCATCTAGAGAGCATTACAATAGTCGAGCCTCGAGGTGATGAGGGCATGAGTGACTGTGAGCAGTGACTCCCGGTCCAAATAGGGCCGCAACTGGGCCGCAACATTACTTGGTGGTGTGGAATTGCCAGCTTCGGAGTCCTCTGGCTAGCCTGCCTTAAAGTTCAGGGAAAGCTGAGCTAAACAAGGGACACGCTGCAAAGCTTACTTAACCATCTGGCTCGAGGAAACATTACTTCTGATCCTGCTTCTGGGCAAATGCCAGGCATAGGACTTGGCAAAGAGGTTCCTGTCAATCATACTAAAGGTGTCTTCCATATTGCCTCCAGCGATTAAGTTTTTCCTGTTGTTCCAGTTTGTTGAGATTAGTTTTTCAAGCCACAGCCAAGCACCTGCCATCTCTTAGGCACTTCTGCCCAACAATCAACTTTTTTGGGGGGGTAAATGTCCCATAGGCTTAGCCAGATAACTCATGCTATTGCCCTGAATCACAACTGAGGCACAAGTTTGGGTTCTGGGCTCCTGCCTCATATTCCAACCTTCACCTTAACAGGCATTCAACCTATTGTTTGCTTCCTGGTTCTGTAAGGGAGTGGGGTGGACAGCGATGCAAGTCAAGTTCCCTTTGCCAAGAATTTAATTGATGTCTTAGACTTCGAGGCTCTTTAAGGACAGAGAAAGAGGCAACCTTTGTAACCCAGGGCCAATTCACAGAACATACCTTGCAGTCACGGGGCTGCATAGCTTTAATATGCTTCCCTGTGTATAAAATGGCTTTTCTACCCATCTGTCGCCTGTGACTGGACTGTGGATGTGGCTTTAAGCCCCCCCAATAGGCCTACTGCCTTGTCCTATTATGATAAATAATTATCAATGAGAGTGATTTCATGTGAGGTCTTTCTATAAGCATGGCTGATTATGTTGCTAAGGAGACCGATCCACCAATAAAGCTCCAAGCAAGGCAAGCATTTCTACCAGCTAATAGAGCGACATCTGGTAGCTCATTCTTCCCAGAAAACAGAGCAAACCAAGGATGGCATAAATTAGGTATCCACGGAGATAGGCTCATTTAGTTCCCAGTTCCAGACACCTAGAAGGGCAGCTGGTGTCCAAACTATTATCTCTCAGAGAGTTTGGGTAAACTATGTTCTCATGTACAGATTGATCAATGAGATAAACTGGAAGGAAAAAAGAACCCGAAAGAAATAAATTCTTGTTTTTTTCTAACATCTCAATGAACATGACACTAAAAGAGTTACCTTTTCATTATAAAGGATGTTACCTGTCATGCTTCAAGTACACACCAGCACCCAACCTGGAAGTCTACACTGCTTGTTCTCTTTCTACCCAGAAGTGGATTAAAATGTCTCCACCTCTCAACATTTCACTTTCGTCTTCCTGGGTTGCGTCCTCTGTACAACTTCCACTAATTCTACAGGGTTGACATTTTGCATTCTTCCAAGGTGTTTTGTTTAGTCCTAATAAAGGGTTGGTCTAATTTTGTTTGGTTTTTTGTTTTGTTCCCCCCTCCCTTTAAATGGAGCAACTTTGGCATTTGATCAACATGATGGGCAGTCATTTCAAGGTAGCCTGGACAAAGCATCTTCTACAGACTATTGCTCTGTGCCAGGGGTAGGCAAAGTTGGCTCTTCTATGACTTGTGGACTTCAACTCCCAGAATTCCTGAGCCAATCATGCTAAGTCAGGAATTCTGGGAGTTGAAGTCCACATGTCATAGAAGAGCCAACTTTGCCTACCCCTGCCCTGTGGTATGCTGGGATCATGAAAGGGTGAAGGTTTCCATCCAGAACCACTCTCTGGCTGGTCAGTTTAGCAAATTTGGTGGGTTTTATTTTAACAGAATGGCCTTTGCAACATCAAGGAGGGGGGAAACAGCTTCAGATCAGTGGAGTATCTTTTAAACTCTGTGTGTGTGTTATGTAGTGCTGCTACCACATCTTCTGTGAAACATTGAATTCCTGGATTGTCTAAGTTCTATTTTCAATGGAATGGGTGGGGTTGTTTATTATTTTTTAATAGGCAAATTACACCTACCTACATTCTGTAATTTTAAATTTAGCGAAAAGGCCGCATGATTCTGCAGCACGAATCCCAGCGACCAGTTAGGTCACACAGAGTGGGCCTTCTCCGGGTCCCGTCAACTAAACAATGTTGGTTGGCGGGGGCCAGGGGAAGAGCCTTCTCTGTGGCGGCCCTGGCCCTCTGGAACCAACTCCCCCCAGAGATTAGAATAGCCCCCACCCTCCTTGCCTTTCGTAAGCTCCTCAAAACCCACCTCTGCCGTCAGGCATGGGGGAACTAAGATAATCTTTCCCCCTAGGCTTCTACAATTTATGCATGGTATGTTTGTATGTATGATTGGTTTTATAACAAGGTTTTTTAGCTGTTTAGTATTGGATTTTTACATTCTGTTTTTATCACTGTTGTTAGCCGCCCCAAGTCCACGGAGGGGGCGGCATACAAATCCAATAAATAAATAAATAAATAAATAAATGAATGAATGAATGAATGAATGAATGAATGAACGAACGAACAAACAAACAAACAAACAAATAAACAAATAAACAAATAAATGTCACATGATTTCCACATGGGATTGTCCAGGATTCGGACAAATGTTAAATACCTGGTTCATGCAGATTGCAGTAAATAAATCCATATCCTAGGTAGTAAGATGCAGCTTGTTTGAATTGCATTAAAACATTTATGGCAATGGCCCTTCCCCATTAGGACATCTCTGAGTTGTAGGCAGCCAGCCGGCATGGGAGAGAATAGGGCTGGAAATGAATTGTGATATCTAAAGGGGGAGATGGGACCCTAGGGAGCAGTGTTGAAATGATGGAGCAGGGAAGCAAAAAGAGCAGCATGTTCTCAGAGTGTTTCCTGTTCCAGTTGTTATTTTATATCCCTCCCTTTTCTTCAGTTTCCCTATGCAAGTATCACCTTGGGGCAGAGAGTCCTGAGCCAAGATGGGAGATGGGCAATCCAGTTCTTTTGCAGTTTTGACCTTGGCTCCTAAGACATAGAAACATAGAAGATTGACGGCAGAAAAAGATCTCATGATCCATCTAGTCTGCCCTTATACTATTTCCTGTATTTTATCTTAGGATGGACTAGTCATGCAGTCATTTAAAAGATGAAATTTGGGTATCTGTATGTTAGCAGGGGGATATTTACTCTTCCTTTTCAAGCTCTTTTCTTCTCTTTTCAGTTAACAGGTTACTATCCCTGAAACCCCTTTTTAAAAAATTTCCACCAAATGGAAGATTAAGAAGTTAGATGAAGATGCAATGTAGCTATCATATATTTCAGAGTATAAGACTCACTTTAATTTTGGGGCAGGAAAATAGGAGAAAAAATCTACCTACTAGGTATTCATCTGGCTAGCGTCTTTAGTCTGGTCAGCTTCAGCACCTTATTTTATCCCCTGGTTAGGGCTTAAAAAAACTTTTTCGGAGGGGGTAACAATGAAATCAAGCCTGTAAAGACTTAGGGCTGGAAAAACACTTCTTTGGAATAGCAATGAAAAAAATCTGGCAAGCTGGGGAATTGCTGGGAATATCATTAGCATCTTGTTAGAGCTGCGGAAAAAAGCTTCGAAAAAGTTACATTCTGAATTTAAGACACACCCAAATTTTCAGCCTCTTTTGGGTGGTGGTGCATTTTATACTCCAAAAAATGCAGGTACTTTGTGCTGTTTCTATTGGTGCCGTTGGACTGTATCATAAAACGTATCAGGAAAGACTTAATGAACTCAATCTGTATAGTCTGGAGGACATAAGGAAAAGGGGGGACATGATCGAAACATTTAAATATGTTAAAGGGTTAAATAAGATCCAGGAGGGAAGTGTTTTTAATAGGAAAGTGAACACAAGAACAAGGGGACACAATCTGAGGTTAGTTGGGGGAAAGATCAAAAGCAACATGAGAAAATATTATTTTACTGAAAGAGTAGTAGATCCTTGGAACAAACTTCTAGCAGACGTGGTAGATAAATCCACAGTAACTGAATTTAAACATGCCTGGGATAAACATATATCCATCCTAAGATAAAATACAGAAAATAGTATAAGGGCAGACTAGATGGACCATGAGGTCTTTTTCTGCCGTCAGTCTTCTATGTTTCTATGTTTTGGGTTCCAAGAAGTTGCTGGTGAGGCAGCTGCCGAGAGGGCAGAAGGTGAGAGATGGTGAGGTGGCCCATGGATGGTGAGAGGCAGCCCAGAATTCCTAGGAGGGAAGACCTTGCAGCTTTCTGGAAGAGTCCAGTGACCTGGCATTTCTCACACAACATTTCCACCAGGGCGAAGTAGCTGAAGCTGACGAGGCTGTAATGTGTGTATGGAAAGACGGCCATGCAAAGGGGCATGAGAAGATTAAGTGACAGAGTGGGGAAAGTCTCCTCAAGAGGCAGGGTGGAATGCAACTTGGATCCGAAAGGACTAGACCGGCCAGCCCTCTTGGCTCAGACATGCAGAGGCAAGAAGCTGAGCCATTTCCCCAGCTTTGGGGCTGAAAATAGAAAAACTTGAAACACTGACCCTCAACCTATCTAAAAACAGCTGTTGGCGCCAAGGGAGCTGGATTCCACAAGCCAGAGGGCCTAGCTGCAAACGCCAGCCCTCCCTTTAGTTTCCAAGCTTTTTGCGGTCGTTTGTCTGAGCCGCTGCTCTTCAGAAGGAGATTGTACTAAACAACCATCAGAGCTTAGGTTGGTTTGAGGCTGGGCTTGTATGATGGACTCCACTCTTTTTCAGTTATATCACTTGCTGAGGAGCTCTGCAAGCAAACCTTAGTAACATTTCTTAGACTTTAGCTAGCAACGCTAGCTGGGGAATTCTGGGAGTTGAAGTCCACACATCTTCAAACTACTAAGGTTGAGAAACACTGCTTTAGAATATTCATACACACCCGCAGGCTGCATTCATTCCACACGGTTAATCACTGTTGATCACCATATTTCCGGATGCATGTGAACCTACCCAAGGTGATCATTAACTAAGCTGAATTATGTTTAGCAATGTTGATTGATTTCACCTGGGAAAGCATATTATCTAAAGGCGGTTGTGATGTTTAAGGATGACTGGGGGGGGGAGCAATTGTGTTTCTTTTGTGCATTCCCTGTGACTGAAAAGGGAATTTTAAAAAATTGGAATAAAGATATTTGCTATAGCTGCTCCTTCTCTCTCCCCCCCCCCCATACACACCAAAATTGTTCCAGGACTCTCCCTGCCTGCCAGCAGCAGGAAGAGAAAGTTAATTCTCTGTTAACCCTTTCTTTTCCTATTTCTATAATATGGCTAAGATTAAATAATCACAGGTGGTATTCAATTTATGTCCACAATTGAGCTCCAAATTTATATTGTTAAGCGAGGTTTTTTTGAGTGAGTTTTGCCCCATTTTATGACTTTTCTCACAGCATTTGTTAAGTGAATCACTGCTGGTCTTAAATTAGTAACACAATTGTTAAGTGAATCTCTCGTCGCCATTGATTTTGCTTGTCAGAAGGTTGCCAAAGGAGATCACATGACTCCAGTACACTGCAACATAAATGCGAGTCAGTTTTCAAGCTTTTGAATATAAATCACAAACCATCGTAAGTGTGAAAAATGGTCAGAAGTCATTTTTTTTCAGTGCCGTTGCAACTTCGAACGGTCATTAAATGAACTGTTGTAACTTGAGGACTACCTGTAAATTCCCTCTAAACCCAATGCCAAGTGGATGTAGCTATTTACACAGTACACTAGCTCTTATTTGACTCAGTTAAAGTTGTTGGCAACAGGGTCATGGTATATCAGAGCAACAGTTGGATTCCTGGGTTTATTTTACATAGGGACGATCTGAAAAATTCTATTTGTTATGGGTTTTTGATTTTCAATACTATTATATATACAAGAGTTTGGATCTGATATTGTTGGCACCATATTAAGCATACATATTAAGTAAAATATTAAGCATGTGACTCTGAGGCACAGATCATCTCGATGTTTCATAATCTACATGGTATTTATAGGTAACCATAACAAAAACAAAGATCAGAGCCATCTGCATACAATAGCCAAATGCAATTGTAGATCCAAATGTTTTGGGCACAACTCGGAACAAAGATAAATATTTACATGATTGTATTTGTTTGTTTGTTTGTTCGTTTAATTTATTTGACTTCTATGCCACCCTATCCCGAAGGACTCAGGGCGGCTTACCACAATATAAAAGATACAATAAAATAAAAATGGGATTGCCATGATTTACATGACATCTCTATTGAACTAGCAGCAAAGAATAAATCGCCATACGCATCCTGTTGTTTCCAGAGGACGGTTGGAAAATGTGGCCCGCCCCTTATCCTTGGGCGGGAAAATACAGAGCATAGATTGGCTGGCTCTGCCTGGCAGCAAGGGATATAAATAGCTGCCAGGCACGGCCATCTTGTTGTTGTTAGCAGTTGCAGTTGAACATTACTGTTAGTATCTCACAATAAACCATTCGAGAGTTTCCCTGGCCTACCGGTGTCTTATTTGGCAGATTTTACACATCCGTACACATTTGAGGTTCTCCAGTTGTAGATGTGCCACTTTCTTCTACTTGTATAATGTACAATATGGTTCTAAGCTAGGGATTTTCTTAATAAATGCTGAGAAATTTGGTTTATTATTTGCTTATCATTTCAGGAGAATCCAATGTAAACATCTTATAAAATCAGGAGGATTCCTGTTTGCTGTCTTGGGTACAACTTCCCAATTTTTCCCTTATATTCCGCCCACCAATTATAAACATATATATCGTGCAGTAATAATAATACTGCAGGAGATGACCAGGCTGAATTTAAGGGAATGGTCAAATTTATCATTAGTCATGAGTCCTTTCACAACCACAAAAGATCTAAGTCCAGCCCACCTTGAATTTCATTATCTACAATCAGTTTGCTTAGACTGTTGATAGTTCAGATTAATGTTGAGAGCTTAAGCTTGCAATAAATCTTTATACCCATTTGAGCTGCCTGGGTCTTGTGAATTTCCTGGCGCTTGTCAGTACAAATAATTCTCACTTACCATCTGCCTTGTTCAAGGATTGATGGAAGTTATGATAGTGATGAAAATATAACCTTATGACCTTTGCAGCATCTGTCAGTCAAGTGATTGTTATTACAACCAGTGTGCATTACATTGGGCCTGATTCGTTTTGTTCTTCTCCCGCCACCCCTCTTACAGAGTGGAGAGATTGGAAAGGAAGGGATTAGAAGAGAATAAGCAGGCACACAATGTAGAATAAACAGAGCTGTTTGTACAGTAAACTTGAGGCTCCCAGCCCCCAGCATACTGGGGCTGACAGTTCCACTACATTGCTTTCAATATGCATGCCTCACTGCGTGCCTGCTTACTCTTTTGCAATCCCTTCCTCTCCGATGAATGTAAATACAAACAGAAATACCCTTCTTGGTAATTATTCCAGAGGTGACGTGAGCATTCCAAAAGGTAGCGGAGTGAGGAAAAAGAAAGCAGTCACAAGCAGTCTGAAAGAGTAGTAGATGCCTGGAACAAACTTCCAGCAGACGTGGTTGGTAAATCTACAGTAACTGAATTTAAACATGCCTGGGATAAACATATATCTGTCCTAAGATAAAATACAGGAAATAGTATAAGGGCAGACTAGATGGACCATGAGGTCTTTTTCTGCCGTCAGTCTTCTATGTTTCTACATGATTTCCTACTTAGCAATTGCTTCACTTAGTGATGGAAAACACCTGTAGAGATGGATTGATCTTGATCATCTAATCCAAATATCTAATTTATATAGTAATTTATCTAATTATCTTGCACAGGCATTTGACTGGAAGGTAATAAGATTCTAAGCTTATTGACGGATCACACAAAGGGATGATTAATGGATATCATTATACTAAATCCATTAAGTTCTTTCTAAGACAGAGGAACAGAGGATCATTGGGAGTGGAATCTGTCTGTACCCCCAGTTTTCCTACTAGTTCCGCTTTCTGCAGATAAATACTTGCATACTTGACCCTCTTGTCTGGCTCTAAATATCTCCAAACAAGGAGAGCCTAGTGCCATTCATGTCTGCCTGTTCAAAAATCATTCAGTAGGAAGTTAGGCTAGACTGTTGTCTTGCGCACAGACTATGTGCCTGCACCTCCGAAAATATGTATTCTTTGAACGTAGCTTTCTGAGTTTTTGAGAAATGTGCTCCCAACTACTCCTTAACACTTAGCCTGCCTTCAGACCAATGGTATTTAGATTTTTTTCCTTTAAAAACAAGCATTCCAAAATTACTTATACGCTTGCTAAATTCTTTGTCCAAGCCATAAGGTCTGGGTATGTTGATCCCTAATAACAGTGTTAAGTCATTTACTTAACTTATCAGATTTTTCTGCATTCTCGTATTGCATTTGGTTGTTTTAACTTTTACGACTGTAATAAAATGTTTGTTCATTCTGTCGTTTTCTTGCCATTATTTCCATTGTGTCAACTTTTCCTGCTCTCTAGGCAGAGAACCATGTTCTGTGTCACAGCTCTCAGTTACTTGAACACAACTAGCTCATAAACCCTACATGGTCTTTGCCAAACTTAAGACTTTGTTTTATGTCATCATGAGATAAGGAAAAAGACTGCTTTTGAGGAGTTTCTCATATGGGGCCAGAGCAAATTTTCCCTCCGTGTTTTTGATTTTCCTTCCAGAATTAATGTGGACATGGGGTGCCCTCTGCTGTTCAGAGTCTATAGAGATTAATAACCTCTAATTCTTCCTTTCCCTTCACCCCTAAAGCTTATTTTGTTGAACTTGGTCACTTAAAATACAAAATAGATTCATAATTTTGATATTCTAGTGTAAAACGTTCTACCGAGAGTTCAGTGTTCAGTAATAGAGTGATCAATGCCTGGAATGCACTACCTGACTCTGTGGTTTCTTCCCCAAACCCCAAAATCTTTAACCTTAGATTGCCTACAGTCGACCTCACCCAGGGAAAGGCTACCAAATTTTTTACTACCACACTGTGGGCGTGGCTTATGCAGGATGCCCTGCATTTTCTTTCAACACCTTTCAGTGCAAATTGGGTGCTCTGAGGTGGAGCTACATTTTCGCTACCCCACTCCCATCCAGGCAATAGCCCATCCCTGACCTCATCCCACTGTCTGTAAGAGGTGTGAATAAGCGCACCACTGTGCCTACCATCCCTGTCCTACTGTCCTCTTTTATCATTACTTTTTACTTTTGTTACATATTATTATTATTGTTGTTGTTATTATTATTATTATTATTATTATTATTATTTATTAGATGTGTATGCCGCCCCTCTCCACAGACTTGGGGCGGCTCACAGCAGTAAGTCTAAAATAACAATTTTATATTAAAAACCTAAAAAAACCCTTATATAAAAACATGCACACAAGCATTCCATACATAAAACTACATAGGCAAGGGGAGATGTCTCAGTTCCCCCATGCCTGACGGCAGAGGTGGGTTTTAAGAAGTTTGCGAAAGGCAAGGAGGGTGAGGGCAGTCCTGTTCTTCGGGGGAAGCTGGTTCCAGAGGGTTGGGGCCACCACAGAGAAGGCTCTTCCCCTGGGTCCCACCAGCCGACATTGTTTAGTCGGCGGGACCCGGAGAAGGCCAACTCTGTGGGACCTAACCAGCCGCTGGGATTCGTGCTGCAGAAGGCGGTCTCGCAGATATCTTGGTCCGGTGCCATGAAGGGATTTATAAGTCATAACCAACACTTTGAATTGTGACCGGAAACTGATCGGCAACCAATGCAGACTGCGGAGTGTTGGTGTAACGTGGGCATATTTAGGGAAGCCCATGATTGCTCTTGCAGCTGCATTCTGCACGATCTGAAGTTTCCGAACACTCTTCAAAGGTAGCCCCATGTAGAGAGCATTACAGTAGTCGAACCTCGAGGTGATGAGGGCATAAGTGACTGTGAGCAGTGACTCCCGGTCCAGGTAGGGCCGCAACTGGTGCACCAGGCGAACCTGGGCAAACGCCCTCGTCGCCACAGCTGAAAGATGGTTCTCTAATGTGAGCTGTGGATTGAGGAGGACCCCCAAGTTGCAGACCCTCTCTGAGGGGGTCAATAATCCCCCCCCCCAGGGTGATGGGCGGACAGATAGAATTGTCCTTGGGAGGCAAAACCCACAGCCACTCCATCTTATCAGGGTTGAGTTTGAGTCTGTTGACACCCATCCAGACCCCACAGCCTCCAGACACTGGCACAGTAGTTATACAAACTACTATCCTATACATATTTGACTAATAAACAAACAAACAAACAAAGTTTTCAAGGGCTTCATTTAGCTGAGCTCCAGATTTTGTGGCTCTATCCATTGGAGGGGAAATCTACCTTTTCAGAATCTCCTCAAGAATGACACCAAGTTGATGCCCATCGCTGAGATGTATTTGGCATGGAGAACAAATGTGAGGCTTCGGGATACAGTGCAGGCATCCACCCCTTCTGGTGTTTCTAGCCTTCCTAGCAGAGAGGAGGGAGCAGTCGAACTCAAGCAGTAGTACGCCTCCCATTGTCTCAGTAATTATTATTTTTTGCCTACAACTTGGAGTCTGAATATTTGGTACGGGATGGTTTATTATCCCCCCAAATATCCCACACAACTGGTGTCTTCCAATTCTGTAATGTTCAACATCTAGCCTAGGGAACTGCACATACAACAAGAGAGAAGATGTTCAAGCCCATGAGGAGAGCTGACGCATGGCCCAGGATTTCAGTTTCACTGGCTTTCCACTCTTTGGCTTGCTAATGCATGTTGCTTTGAATCCAGCTGAGGTAGCGAGCGACATTGGTGTAAACTCCAGGTTTGCTCCTTTGGGCACAGCCTGTGCCCCAGCTAACAATGCCACGGATGGTGGCCTTGCCTCGCTCTTCACATACCAGGGGCCCGCCAGAATCTCCCTAAAGCACAGAAGGGGAGAAAGATGGATCAGCAAAGGGCAGCATCAAATAATCTCATTTCAGATTATTGAAAAGTTGAAAAGCTTCAACTTTTCTTAATGAAATTGGTAGGGGTTGCAAATCCATCTGCTGTAGCCTGCTCCGGTCTCTTTACTTCCTGAGGATAAACTACCATTTTATGGCTCCTGGCTGTGGGGATTTTGGTTACAGTGATTTTGTTTTGAAAACAGATTCCCCACAGGGCTGGTCTGAACCCTACGAAGTTACTGCAGCGCTTGTTCTTAAGCGGGATTGTTTCTTATGTTAGCAAAAATCCATAAACGGACGCCCGATTTCATCGAAGCAAAATCCCAAAACAGAAGCTATGCAACAATTCCATACCTTTTTATTTCTACAAGATAAATCAAATAGATTTATTAAAAGTAGAAATAATTGATAAAACAGGATAATATGAAGGAATCTTGATGCATATCAATAGTGGGGTTCACTTACCTTCGCTAACCAGTTTGGAACTTTGAACGTTGTGTAGCCTCCCACTGCTGTCGCTAGTGGTTTGCTCTAATCAAAGCAAACCAGTAGCAATCCACCACTGGTGCATATGCTTCAGCAAATGAAATATTAGGTCCACATTTGCCATATTTACCATTCATTCTTAGACTACACACACATTCTTCCAAGAATAGAATTCCAAGAAAAGAATGGTCAAACAACTGGCAACTTCAAATCTCAATCAACAAATGCTCTGTCTTACACATTGGCAAAAAGAATCAGAATACAAAATACAAATTTGGAGAAAACGAAGTTGTAGATGACCCCCACTCTGTCAAAGACCTTAGAGTACTCATATCTAATGACCTAAGTTCTAGAGTCCACTGTAACAACATTGCCAAAAAAGCACTAAGAGTTGTCAATTTAATTTTACGTAGTTTCTTCTCTGGTAACATAAAACTGCTAACCAGAGCTTACAAAACATTTGTCAGACCAATTCTTGAATACAGCTCACCTGTCTGGAACACGTATTGCATATAAGACATTAATACAATCGAGAGAATACAGAAATATTTCACAAGAAGAGTCCTCTTCCGCTCGCAACGAAATATTTTATTCCACCAGACTTGAAATACTGCAATTAGGCAATTTACAACTATGTCGCCTCCAATCTGATCTAAATGTAGTTTATAAAATCATATACCAAAATGTCCTTCTTGTTAATGACTATTTCACCTTCAATTGCAGCAATACACGAACACGTAATAGATTCAAACTAAATGTAAACCACTCCAAACTCAACTGCAGAAAATACGACTTCAGCAATAGAGTGATCTAAAGGGTTTTTTTTGCCAGTGCTTCAATTGACTATGGGGAAAGACCCATTTTTCACTTTAGGTTTTGTCTTCAGAGCTATGAAGAACCTAAATTGGAATAAACGTTTCTTAATATCACCACAAATTTCTAAAGTATAATTTTGTTGATATGGGGGATTTAGCTGAGAATTTCAGAAGGAAGAATAACATTGGAGAGAAGTGTAAAGTAGCCTATTGGCCTAGAGAGTGCTACAGAAAGACTGTCTGTGAAATCTAGGTTACAATATAGAAGCTTTTCTTCTTCAAATCTATTTTATTCTATTCTCTCCACCTCAAACTGTGCGACGGGCAGCACACGAATGTAATAAACAAGTAAAAATAATAAATATATACATTATGGGTACAAGCTGAGATTGAGCTGAGATGCAAAATGTGTGGCTCTATGGGAAGTTCACAAAACAACAACTACAACCCCTTCCTGGCCACTTGACAGGTTCTGCCCCACTTTCTGAAGACTCCTTTACTTCGAATCGGTTTACCTGACATGCATCGATTCTTCCTTCCAGGTATCCTGCACATAGCATGTGTTGGCCTATCTGGGCCCCATGGACCTCTGGGGAACGGCACTGCTCATGAGGAATGATGGGCACATCTGCCTCCTGCAGATATACAGAGAGTTTGTCAGCTCCTAAAGAGGAAGCCAAAGAAAGAAGCACATTGACACAAATGAGACCTCGCCCCAGTTTTTGTCAGTCCCTCTCACACATATTGGTAGCATTTATTCGGTTTTGATACTGGACCCACATACTTGGTTTTTTTAAAAAAAGTTTTTTATTTATTATAGATAAACAAACAAACAAAAACCCAAAAAGACATGGACATGATGTGACATTCCAGTTTACACATTTTCATCGAGTTGTTTCTCTTCCTAAATTATAAAATATAAATATAAAACTTTATCTCTATATAAATATATCTCCATTTTATGTACAGTACTAGTTCCATTTTCCTTCTTTAATAATATGAAAATCTATATATCTCCAACTTCTCACTAAGTTGTTGTCACATTCCATTCCATTCCATTCTTTCCATTCTATTCTATTCTATTCTATTCTATTCTATTCTATTCTGTTGTGTCCAGAGGACATTTAAGTATTGTTACCCACCCCCTATCCTTGGGTGGGAAAATACAGAGATCTGATTGGTTGGCCCAGCCTGGCAGTAGGGGATACAAATAGCTGCCAGGCACGGCCATATTGTTGTCGTTATAGTAATTCTTGAAGTTAATAACTGTTGCTGTTGCTGTGTTCCACAATAAACGTTCCAACAGTTCCAGGTCTACTGCTGACTTACTTTTACAGACATTTCATATCCTATCCTATCCTATCCTATCCTATCCTATCCTATCCTATTTCTTTCTATTCTGTTCCTTTCCATTCCATTCCATTCCTTCAGGAAATGTTTTTACTAACCAGACAGTAAATGAAATTACTGCTGCTTTTTAAAGCACCTTTCTTTGACGTCCTGTTGTCTAGATATGTCAATTTGGTATTCCTACACTTGTTAACCAGCAAAGTTGGACCTGTTTCCTAGGGATATCAGAGTGGAAAACTGTTTTAAGGACATTGTGTGCTAGACCTGAAAGCAAATATCTCAGCAGAAGACCAGCAAGTTTCAATGAGTCATTGCACTGGTATAGTTTAAGATTGGAAAAACCATTCTGTAAATTGCATTCTGTAAGCCCTATTTTGTTCTGCTTCCATAAAGTAATGGCTACGTGCCATGTCTAATATTAAATCTAAAGCAAGTTGCATCTGGATGACAATTACTGGAAAACACAAGCATAAGAAGGCTATGGCCCTTGTGTCCCCCTGGCTCTACATCTGGGAGCACAATATTGGGTTACATAGGCTCATCAAGCAGGTTATAAGGGGCTGGAGACAAAATGAGAAAACATATTTTTCCCCTAACAGTTAATGAATTATGAAGTTTGATATAGAATGATGGTCACTCAGTCAATCAGGCCACCATCAAGTCTAGCTTATAATTATCTGTTATTGCCTCCTTTGTTGTTGTTGTTGTTAGTTGCAAAGTCGTGTCCGACCCATCGCGATCCTATGGACAACATTCCTCCAGGTCTTCCTGTCCTATATCATCTTCTAGAGTCCACTCAAGCTCACATCTACTGCTTCAGTGACTCCATCCAGCCACCTTATTCTCTATCATCCCTTTCTTTTGCCCTCAATAGGTTCTTCTCCAGTGAATCCTTCGTTCTCATTAGGTGACCAAAGTATTTGAGTTTCATCTTCAGGATCTGGCCTTCTAAAGAGCCTTCTTACCTTCATACATATGTCCCCATCCTGCAATTTGGCAGTGTCCGTTGCTCTCAGCTGTCTCCAAGGAACCAGGCAGACATATAGGTGAAATGGAGTTTGAAAATCCAGTGCAATGCCCTGGGGATTTTTCCTTTAGTTTCACCAGAGCTGGGGATAACAGGGCAAAACTGAATCAGGGTTCAAATATGAAGATTTCAGGAAGCAGGCCAACTGAATGAAAAAGTAAAAAGGTTGGTATTGCTCCCAATGAAATATGACTGAAGGTATGGAGACTTCGACCAAAATAAGAGTCTTTCGTCAAGAAGCATATGACAAGTTCTGCCAAAACTCAGCATTATTTTTACTACAGCATGCTACAGCTACCACGCATGGATTAGGGTCCAACAATAAAGCTATGCTATTCTAGATAATGATTATCAATCTAATATCAATCTAATCCCATCCACTAGATTTGAATTGCTGCTGAAAGCTACTTGCACTTGATGGAAACTGAGGTATGCAATGAACACCTTGTGGACAATCTAAGATGCACTAGGCCTAGTTTGCATTGAGTCTGGAAGACACTGGAAGCTAAGCGATGTTCATTCCCAAAGCTAGAGAGAGGGGATGGAATAGATATTTGTAACCCTTGAGAGCTGGATTTAAAAGAAGAGGTCCTCACCAATGTCATGCTCCTTAGTTATTTGTGAATAATTCTCGTGCAGTTGATACTTCTGTACCTGGAACCTCACAGTGTTTTCAGTGCTGGTATTGTAGAAGATCTGCCCAAGCACCACTGAAATTCTAGACACATCTGGCCTATAGCACAAAACGTACAATCAGCAGAACTTTTCGAGGTGATAACTAGATTATCTAAAGAAGCCTTTAACAATGCATGATGTGTTAATTAGAAACCCCATGATTCCAACATTTTGAGGGCAGTGTGTTATGGAAAACTTCTCAGGAGCAGAAGTACACAATCTTTTGAAGGAGGGATAAATCAGCAGGACCAAAGTTAAAAATGGGGGCAGATATTCCCTTTAATCTTTCCACCCAATGTAGCACATTTATCAAGAAAGGAAAAAATCACTAATACCAGAGATCTCAAATGAATGCTTCAAGACCTTTTGAATTAGGACATCCAGCTACTTTTGTTTACACAACAGTCATCTAAATTTTAGCTAACTGTCATATGTTAAATGCTGGGGTTGTCCTTACAGTGGATCAGGAACTTGCAGCTGAGGTAAAATGTAGTAGCTAGGTTGTGAATAGGACTCCTAGCCGTGCAGGAGGTACGCTACAGCTGAAATAAATTCATGGCTGCCTGTTGTCCTAAATCAGTGTTTCCCAACCTTGGCAAATGGAAGATATTTGGACTTCAACTCCCAGAATTCCCCAGCCAGCATTCGCTGGCTGGGGAATTCTGGGAGTTGAAGTCCAGATCTCTTCCAGTTGCCGAGGTTGGGAAACACTGTCCTAAATAACTTGGAATTGGGACAACTTGTGGCAATCTATCTTTGCTATTGCAGTACAGCTCTGGTTAGTCACCAAAATCATCCATTCAGATCCTGCTGAAATTTCAAAGCTCCTAACATGCTCCCATGCTATACTCATAGCATGGAAAAGGCACTGGGACTTACCTGAATTCCAGGCAATGTGCAGCAGTCAAGATCCAACAGGAATCAATGAGGCTTCCTCCACAGAATTGCTCTCCAATGTAGAGAGCAGCAAGATAGGGATGGGCACCGGGAAGTGCTACCACACCCCCTACTATACGGCTGCGTGAGGAAATGACTTTTGTATAGCGTTGTCCACAAACAGGAGCTGAGCTAGTGGCAGTCTTGGGTTTGCTGGTCACATGGCTCCTGGTTATCTCTTCCAGAGGTGCTCCTGTCGCTTTCGTTATCCCTTCACCTGTGTGAAAAACCACCCGACTCATTCACTTCTGGGGTTCAGCCATACTCAGCTCTGTCAGAGAGAATGATTTGTCTTACCATCACTTTGGGGGTAACAGCGGCTAATGTTACAGTACTCCCAGGTGATTCGTCTGTCCTGTAGCAAAAAACACCATGGCTGGGTGTCGTTATCTGGATTTCTGCCCAAAGAAAATGTTTAGGATTGTTCAAGTTAGACTAACATTCCTTTACAATATAGTGTTTCCTTTCTTACAATTTCCATTTTCTTTAAGCTGTTCTATTGCTTAGGAGCAATTGGACATTTTACATCCCTGGATACTTTGCTTTTTCAACCCCTTATGCAGTGGTACCTCTACTTAAGAACACCTCTACTTAAGAACTTTTCTAGATAAGAACCTGGTGTTCAAGATTTTTTTTGCCTCTTCTTAAGAACCATTTTCTACTTAAGAACCCGAGCCAGGAAAAATTTCCCAGGAAATTTGAGAGCAGCACGAAGGCCTGGCCAGTTTCCTGCCATTCCCCCTGAGTTTCTCTCTCTAGCGCAGTGTATGGGAGGCAGCCTCGCGCTGGGTGTATAGAAGGCGGGTGCTCATCCTTGCCACCTCAGAGTTCCTCTTTTTTTTTAAGCCTTAAAGTTTTGGATTTTTTTGATTCCCCTCATCTCATCTTCTTCCTTCAGCAGCGACTGTCTTCCTCTTCTTCTTCCTCCTCCCACCCAAATTCCAAGCTTTTATTTCTTTCCTAATGGGTTTGCATGCATTATTTGCTTTTACATTGATTCCTATGGGAAAAATTGCTTCTGCTTACAAACTTTTCTACTTAAGAACCTGGTCACAGAATGAATTAAGTTCTTAAGTAGAGGTACCACTGTATTAATTTATGTAATTTTTATCAAATTTTTCAGCCACCCATCTAACCACATCGTAACTCTGGGCGGCTTACAATATATTGTCTCTTTCTTTGATTCTCATTATTTTGCCCATTTGTGCCTCTAACTACCGCATAAAGCATGTCCCATCAATGCCCCTTTCCCCCTTATGCTCCAATGAGGTTCCCTTCAACTAGTCTCAATTTCATTGATGAGACTGCCCTAGGTCATCCTTAGCCGACTTACTTTAGAACAGGGGTCAGCAACCCACAGCTCTGGAGCCACATGTGGCTCTTTCATCCCTCTGCTGTGGCTCCGTGTCATTCAAAATAGGCATCACATCACCAATGTGTGACACCCACCACAGTAATGGGTTGCTATTGGTATGACAGGGGATGGCACACAGGTAGCAGGCACCAGATTGTGCAATTTGCATGTGACCGCTACTGGTGCCATCCTATGGGTGCTGCCATCTTTTTTCTTCATTTTTTCATATTTTTGCTTTGGGCGCACGAGAGAGAGATTCCAATGATTTTTTGCTTTGGAATCCAAATTAAAAATCACTGAAATCTCTTGTGTGTGTGCATTCTCTCATGAGATTTCAGCGCATTTTTGCTTCCTGTGCATGCACAAAAGCAAAAACATGCTGGGGCGCGTGTGTATAGCACACATGCGCACACAAGAGAATTGAAGCTGAGCGTACAGCACTCTGGTAGCAGTGGTAATGGGAATACGCCCCTGACCCACCGGCACGCAATTTATTGAGCTTTTTGATCCCCAATAGGCGAACCATGGATAAATTTATTTATTTATTTATTTATTTACTTACTTACTTACTTACGTACTTACTTACTTACTTACTTACTTACTTACTTACTTACTTACGTACTTACTTACTTACTTACTTGATTTTTATGCCGCCCTTCTCCTTAGACTCAGGGCGGCTTACAACATGTTAGCAATAGCACTTTTTAACAGAGCCAGCATATTGCCCCCACAATCCGGGTCCTCATTTTACCCACCTCGGAAGGATGGAAGGCTGAGTCAACCTTGAGCAGATGATCAGATTTGAACCGCTGACCTTCAGATCTACAAGTCAGCTTCAGTGGCCTGCAGTACAGTACCCTACCTGCTGCGCCACCACGGCTCATCCAAGAAAAGAAAAGTTTCAGAAGGAAACAGGATGTTTAATTCAACTATATATGTTAGTTTTGTGGCCGCTCAAGAAATAGTCGGGTACAGGAAGGGTCTGTGGCTTCCGGTGTTTTCTTTTCTGTGGCAAACCGGCCCAAATGGCTCTTTGAGTGTTTAAGGTTGCCGACCCCTGTCCTAGAAGACAGGCCTAGGGGAAGAGCCTTCTCCGTGGCAGCCCCGCCCCTCTGGAATCAGCTCCCTCTGGAGATTTGCATTGCTCCCACCCTCCTCGCCTTTCGCAAGACCCTTAAGACCCATCTATGTAGCCAGGCATGGGGCAGCTAAGTCATGCCCCGTTCTTCTCTGACGGTTAAATGTTATGTGTGGATGTGATTGAGTAGACTGACTGTTTTTTAGCCTAATGGGATTTTAGCTTACTGTTTTAACTATTAGATTTGTATACATGTTATTTGTATTGCATGTTGTGAGCCACTCCGAGTCCTCGGAGAGGAGTGGCATACAAGTCCAATTAATAATAATAATAATAATAATAATAATAATAATAATAATAATAATAATAATAATTTCCCTCCTTTTTCTGACACCTTCCAAGGATGGGTGGCTTCAAAGTATGTACACTTTGTTTGGCTTGGTCACCTTTGCAGGTAGTGAAGTGGATGCAGTGACTTGAAAGAGACCCAATAGAAGATTGTCATATACAGTGATCCCTCGTTTCGCGTCCTCGAGCATCGCGAAAGGGCTATATCGCGAGTTTTCAACCCGGAAGTGAACAACACCATCTGCGCATGCGTGCCCTTTTTTTTCTATGGCCACGCATGCGTAGATGGTGGAGTTTCCCCAGCTGGGAAGCAATAAGAGCAACGGGGTGGGCGGGGGAAGGCCGGGCGGTGCGCGCGCGCGGGCCGCTTCCCAGCTGGGAAGCAATAAGAGCAACGGGGTGGGCGGGGGAAGGCCGGGCGGCGCGCGCGCGGGGGCCGCTTCCCAGCTGGGAAGCAATAAGAGCAATGGGGTGGGCGGGGGAAGGCCGGGCGGCGCGCGTGCGGGGGCCGCTTCCCAGCTGGGAAGCAATAAGAGCAACGGGGTGGGCGGGGGAAGGCCGGGCGGCGCGCGCGCGGGGGCCGCTTCCCAGCTGGGAAGCAGCGAGAGCAACGGGGTGGGCGGGCAAAGGCCGGGTGGCGCGCGCGCGGACAAGCGGCAGCAGCGAGGCGGCAGGGAAACCCCAATCTTCGGCTCCTCGCTGCTGCGGTGGAAGTAAAAACACCATCTGCGCATGCGCGGATGGTGTTTTTACTTCCGCACCGCTACTTCGCGAAAAATCGATTGTCGCGTGGGGTCCTGGAACGGAACCCTCGCGATGATCGAGGGACCACTGTACTAACAGCTGCCAGAATAGTATACGCCCAACAGTGGAAAACAGATAAAATACCGGAAGAAAACATAATAATTAAAAAAATGCTAGACTGTGTGGAGATGGACAGGCTATCCAAAAGATTAGAGGGAAAAGAAGAATCAGATTACTATAAAACATGGGCAAAATTTTATGATTGGCTAAAAGAAATAAATAAATAAAAATTTATGCAAAGCAACACGTCAAATAAAAGAATTCAAAAATTAATATTATGTAAAAGAAATGTACAGTAATTCTCTGATCAAATATCAAAAAAAAAAGTGGGGAAACTTTCATTTCCCAAATGTTGTATATATATGTTTTTATGTATGTTTTTTTTCCTTTGTCTTGTATGTCAAAATATAAATAAATAAATAAATAAATAAAATTTTAAAAAAGAAAGATTGTCAGTGGGACAATATTGTATTACCACAACTCAAGGGTAGGCAGATAGCCCTTCTACTCACCAGTGGGGAAAGGCCCATTCTAAAACTTCATCTCACCTGCAGAAGGCGTGTTCCCCTAGGCCCAGGCTTACTGCATTCCTGAGTTTGATGGAATACTCCATAAGCAGGATTGGGGAGTCCCAGGGTAGGCATGGTGCCCCCGAGGAACTACTCTGAGCCATGCCTCGGTATAGGTGCCCATTCCCACTGTAGCAGGTTTCAGTGTGATCTAGGGCACGAAGAGATCGGAGAGGGATTGTAAAATGTTGAAGAATAATGTGAGGAATCTTACTCTTTACCATGATTTCAGAATGCTTCTGGGTCACATATGGGGGGCATATTTTGTTACACGAGACAGGAGCAACCACAATGACGGCCCAAATAAGTCAAGATGATAGCCAAGATTGTGATCTTGATTTTCTTAATAACCACCTCCCCACAATGGCCCTGGGTGAAGTAATGGCCCACACATATAGAATATGTTTGTATATTTAACCACCAGTACATTGACTGGTGGTTAAATCAGCAAATAGGTACTATCTGATCAGAAATATAGAACATAAGCCTCTCTTTCTTTTTCCCTCGCCCCAAGTCTTTGGAGAAGGGTGGCATACAAATCTAATAAATAATAATAATAATTTTATATGACCAACTGCCAGCCTTCTCCATTTGAGGCAATCATTCTGCTCAGAGGTAGTGTTGGGCGAACCGAACTTGTATAGTTCAGGTCCGTGCAGAACTTTGCGGTGTTCGGCATACCAAACCCAAACCCGGACTTTTAAAAAAGTCTGTATTCAGGTTCAGCATTCGCTCGAACCTCACAGTGGGCAGGAGGTGGAGGTAGTGAGGGCTCTGACTCAGCGGAGCTGGCTGAGGAACTCCAAGCCTTTTCCTTAAGAAATAAAAGGAGACAGGCGGCCGCGGGCTGCTTTGGTGAAAGACGGGAGGGCGGGGCCAGAAGTGTTGGGGTTCAGGTTCGGGTTCGGGTTCGGCGAACTTACCCGAACTTCGCCGCCGAGTTCGGCTGAACCCGCCGAACCCGAACTTTGTTGGATTCACCCAACACTACTCAGAGGTGGGTTTCTTTTACCTTCCCCACCAGTTTGGAAGTTTGTCGAGTCAGAAGTATTGACCCTCTACACATGCGCAGAAGCCTTTGCACATGAGCAGAGGGTAATTTGCCAGCTACTTTCAAGCAGTGGTGACTGGAGAACCAGTTGGGGGTCATGGCAAGCTGGCTTTCACAACCAGTTCAGTGACCAGGGGCAAATTTCTGCCACCGGTTCGCACAAACCGATCCGAACCGGTAACAACCCACCGTTGATTCTGCTGCCTGCTAATTGTGCTGGCACTTGATTTTGTGTTCTCTAAAACAGCTTTGCAGCCAGTGGATGTTAATACTGGGCCAGAGGAATAAAGTTGGCTCTTGTTTAGAAAGTTTCTATTACATGGATCGTCCTAATCAATTCTGCTCCTCTTCTTTTACATTTAATGGACAAAACATGCTTTTGTGACTCAGAACCTACAACTCAAAAGCTTCTTTCTCTTTATCATACATCCAGCAGTAGGAGCCCATCTGTCCATAACATCAGCCTAGGAAACTATAAAATATAATTGCATTGACTGGATATTTTATACAGAATCCAAACCCAAAAACAGAAATATAACTGTTTTATTTTTTTCTCTGTGGGCTCATAATTTCGCCTTTGTTATTTTTTTCTCTTTTATGTTGGCATATGACATATCTGCCTTTTTATTTTTTATTTTTGCCCTTCCTCTAGCACAGTGATTTTCAACCTTTTTTGAGCCGTGGCACATTTTTTACATTTACAAAATCCTGGGGCACACCACCAACCAAAATGACACAAAATGACACTCTAAGACACCCTCCTCTCTTTTTCCATCCCTGTCTCCCCCCCCCCGTGTGTGTATGTGTATATATACACACTCTTGAACCATTTCCAAAAACAGGTGAGGGCTGGGTTTTTTCTCTTTCTTATTCTTTGGATGCTTTTTATCATATGCTTTAAATCAAGTCACTTCTCTCTCTCTCTCTCTTTTGTTTCTCTCTCTTTCCTCTCATTCTCTGTCTCAATCATTTTCTCATTTCTCTTTTTTCCTCTCCTTTTTCTCTCATTTCTCTCTCTCTCCCTTCCTTCTTTTCTCTCTCTCTTTGTTGCTTTTTTCTCTCTCTCTCTTGCTTTCTCTTTCTCTTTTCTTTCTCTCTTGCTTTCTTTCTCTCTCACTCTCTCTCTCTCAGCAAAAAGTTGCGAGACTGGAACCTGACCTTCCTTCTTCGCGGCACACCTGACCATGTCTTGCGGCACACTGGTTGAAAAACACTGCTCTAGCACAGCTTTATCACTGTGAAGATGGATATATGAAAAACAAGACTATAAACATACCTATGTCACACAATGGTCCAGAAAAATTTGCAGGGCAGCTGCAGACCAAGTTCTGACCCAGCTGTATGCACTGACCTCCATTCAGACAGGGGTTGCTTCTGCACGCTATGGGTTCCAACAGAGAAAGATACAGAAGAAGCTGTCATGCCAGCTCAAACAATGGTAGGCTCACATTTGGTAGCTTCTGATGACTTGGCACCTGGATCTCCAACAAGCCCATGTCCCTTGAAGCCTCCCAGGGCCCCTGCCGCTCCTGATTTGGTTTATTTTATTTCATTTTATTTTATATTTAAAAAGTGTTTAAAGTGTTTTTAATAGGAAAGTGAACACAAGAACAAGGGGACACAATCTGAAGTTAGTTGGGGGAAAGATCAAAAGCAACATGAGAAAATATTATTTTACTGAAAGAGTAGTAGATCCTTGGAACAAACTTCCAGCAGACGTGGTTGGTAAATCCACAGTAACTGAATTTAAACATGCCTGGGATAAACATATATCCATTCTAAGATAAAATACAGGAAATAGTATAAGGGCAGACTAGATGGACCATGAGGTCTTTTTCTGCCGTCAGACTTCTATGTTTCTATGTTTCTATACAATATTATTATTTTTAAATGGGGGCAGCTAGCATTATGGAGCAAGGCAACCCTTTGTGCTTCCAATTTGTCATTGACCCACCTAGACATTTGGAGGCTTTGTTACAAAATTATTTAAGGGTTGGCTTTATCTCATGCTGCCCATTTACCCAGACAGAATCTAATTCTTCTTGGATCAACCAAACGCCTGTAAGTTGTAGGAATTGACTGACCAGCTTATTGCCTGAGCTGACATCATGGAGGAAGAGAGGGAGAGGGAGAGGGAGCGAGGGAGAGGTTGGCTTAAAGTCACCTATCTAGCTTTTGTGCTGAAGGTGAGACCAGTACACCTGGTCTCCTAGTTTCAAGCCTGGAGCCTTAACCACAATTTAACATATTGTATAAACCAAGAAAATCCATTTATTCAATGATGTTGTGCAAACATGAGGTATAATTAGCATTACTGTAAGACTGGAGCCTAAAAGTACACACTGCACTGCACATAGGCCAAATTACAGCAGTATTTTAATGTGTGCTGCTGCTGTGAAAAGAGTACAGATCCCATGCTTGGAGAAGTACGAAAGGATTCAAACATACAGCCGCCAGTGAAACTGTACCCTCAAGGAAACCTATAGTGAGACCACACTTGGAATGGAGTCCCCACCAGTGGTGAAATCCATTTTTTTAAACTACTGCTTCTGTGGGCGTGGCTTGGTGGCATGGTGTGGCTTCGGGGGCGTGGCTTGGGGGGCGTGACAGGGAAAGGATACTGAAAAATCCCCATTCCCTCCTCACTCCTGGGGAAAGGATATTGCAAAATCTCTACTCCCACCCTATTCTAGGGGGTAGCCAGAGGTGTTATTTGCCAGTTCTCTGAACCAGGGGTGGGTTCTATTTACCTTCCCCACTGGTTCGCATCTCGACGTTTTGTGCACGCAATTCCTCATGAAATTTGGCTTCCACACATGCTGAGTAGTAGGAATCAGCCCAAAACACAGCTGAGGAGCTGATCAGCTGTGCTTTGGGTGAAGAAATAAAGGTCATTATTAACCCAGGGGTGGGTGGGAAGGCCCTTTTTCAAGCAGCGGAAGAGGAGGTGATCCAGTTCAGGGACATCACCAGCAGATTGCTACCAGTTCGGGCTTTCTGAACCAGGAGGAACCCACTTCTACTCTGAACTACTCAAAATCTCCGCTACTGGTTCTCCAGAACCCGTCAGAACCTGTTGGATTTCACCCCTGGTCCCCACCTCTTAAGAGCACTAGGCAAGATGCAAAATTGGCCAATCAAAATAAACTAGGAGGCTGAAACAGCTCCCTTCTGAGGAAGGATTCAGTAAGGAGGACACTTTGGCTCAGAATGAAAGAGAATGAAAGGAGCAAAGTGGTACATTATGTAAATCCATGTCTGGCAGAAATCATATTGTGAGAGGAAAGGTCCTCACCCTCTTTTGTCAAAGTTATTCAGGAAGAAAAGAAGGAAATATTTTATATAGCACAGTTAAGCTTTCTGGAATTTACTGCCAGAATTGAATGCCAACAAAGGGATTCAACAGCTTTGTGGATTATCAGGTTCTAACTGGCTACTATCGTTGGTGGGTATTTACTACCTTCCGAATCATAGGCAGCAGGAGGCCTTAAATAGGATCCTGGGGAGTAAAAATGGAAGAGGATTATAGTCCACCTGATCCAGGTGGTGGTAAGCATCTCAAATGCATCCTTGTGTTTAGTATGCTGGACTAGAAGGAACTGTAGCCTGATCCAGAAGGACTCTATGAATTCCTCCTTAGTGAATTTAAAGAAAAAGGCTTTTTCAAGAAGATGGTGAGAAGTGATGGGAGGTATGAACAGGAGTAAGAACATTTTCATGTAAACATGTCAAGGTCAATGAAGCCCCAAATATTTTTTATTTTTAAAAAATCCAGTACCTTCTGGACTTTTTGATAGAGCAATGGTTTCTATTCTAATAATACATACCTGTACTTATCAATCTTTGCATCTATAAGACAGGTGGACTTCAACTCCTAGAATTGCTGGATGAGTAATATTGAGAGTTGAAGTCCACCTTTCTTAAAGTCACCAAGGTTAAGAAAAACTGATATATACAGTTCACCTTTCCTTAAGCTCTGACAGCAGACTGATACAAATGTTATATTATGTCATGATCTCATGTGTGAGGTTTTACATGACTTCTTCAATTGATACAGAGTATATCCAATGAGGAATTTTCAATTACATTGATCACCAGGAAGGACTGTGTGATCTGCTTCACCCATTTGGGCTTCATCAGATATACATAGAATAACATCTGGCTACTCATGTTTGATGAGTTCTAATTGTTGTACATACTCCCGGTCAGTTGGAGGATGATGAAGATATTGAGGACTCGGATTCAGATAGTGTTTATGAATTAGTGTGTGTGTGGGGGGGTTACAGGTAGTAGAACAGGTGGGAGGCCAGCCACAGGATGGGGCTATGAGTTCAGGATCTAGCGAGGGAGAATCAGACGCTCGCTGGGTTAACCCTAAATTCAGAAGGGCCCAAAAACGTAGAGAACAGAGGTCTGGAAGAAGATATTAAGGAGAGGAATGGGTTAAATACTGTAGTGATGTATTTGGCACGTCAGGGGGTCAGTGGGGAAGAAGGGTATTCTGTGTGGTTAATAGTCAGGGCTGCTGTTTTTAGAGATCATGCATTTAGGAAAATAAATCTTGTTAAGTGGTGAAGGAGAAGGAATGTGAGAAATGCGGTCAAGGGAGATAATGGACCAACAGATAAGTGCGTGTATGAAATGTGTTTGAATTCCATAAGAGCAGAGAAATAAATGGAGTTTCTTTATTCATGATATAATGCATTTAATAAGAGTTATTTGTAATTGCTAAACTTCTACCAGAAACCAGAACACTAATAATAGACAAAATTGGCCATAGGGTGCCTTCTAGCGGTCATTGTAATGGTACCATCTTACTTGATACATGAAAAAAAAATAAAACTTCCTCAAATCAAGGACTAATTTTAGTTTCAAATTTGATCTTTTTTCAACTTCCCAATCTAGCCAATAGCCATAGGGTTGCTTACTGATCTTCCACTCAAATAATAACTAGGCCTAATCCTACTTTTTTTAAATTATTATTTATTTATTGGATTTGTATGCCGCCCCTCTCCATGGACTCGGGGCAGCTAACAACAGTGGTAAAAACAGCATGTGACAATCCAATACTAAAACAGCTAAAAACCCTTGTTATAAAAAACCAATCATACATACAAACATACCATACATAAATTGTAGAAGCCTAGGGGGAAAGAATATCTCAGTTCCCCCATGCCTGACGGCAGAGGTGGGTTTTGAGGAGCTTATGAAAGGCAAGGAGGGTGGGGGCTATTCTAATCTCTGGGGGGAGTTGGTTCCAGAGGGCCGGGGCTGCCACAGAGAAGGCTCTTCCCCTGGGTCTCGCCAAATGACATTGTTTAGTTGACGGGACCCGGAGAAGGCCCACTCTGTGGGACATAACTGGTCCCTGGGATTCATGCGGCAGAAGGCGGTCCCGGAGATAGTCTGGTTTGGTGCCATGAAGGGCTTTATAGGTCATAACCAACACTTCTTTTTGAGATCAGTCAAAGTCAGTTAGACGCTATCAGCTACTATTAAAACTATTAGTTTTAGTATTGCCTCACTATTAAGGTAAGAATTTTAAAGTAATTCTGACTTTATTCAAGTCTTTATGTGATCCTACTTCGTTAGAATGTGAAGCTTATACTTTGAGCAACAGGCAATGGAGTAATTTCTTCCCTTTATTTCAACATAACTGGTTTATAGCTTGCGTCTGCCCATTTTGGCATCTGACCTTTTCCGCGCACTGCCTTGCAGAGAATCTTCCTTATGAGACAGCGGCACTCCTTCAGTCCAGCAGTGGGAAAATATTGCAGCCATGTTTCCTTCTTGCCAATATGCAACCACCTTTGTGATCCAAAGCAGCCTTCTGTGAAGTCAAGCCACGGGGTGAGGAGAGACTCAGCTCATATTAACCTTCAGCAATTATGCCTGCTCCTCGGAGAGGTTTACAAAAACACCCCATCCCTCCCTACCCTACAGTTCCGAGGAAGCCTCTCATTAAAATATGGAAGACTTTAAAAATCGCCTGGCTTCTTAACATCCCATTACAACATCATAACATTCTTTCTCTTTCCTTTTGGACCCTCTATGCCCCCAGGAAGAAAAAATATGACACTATGAGAGTGATGGCGAACCTATGGCATGGGTGCTGTTGTGTATGTAAATAAGATATATAAATAGTTATGGAATAGTTATGGAAATAGGTTAATATGAAATTCAAGAAGTTGTCTAGACACGCCTAGCAGAAAAAAGTTTTTAAAAGAGCAGCACAACCGCGAGCCGGCATTCTTGCTTTCTATTTGTAGCCGTTCACTCCTGGTTGTTTTGTTACCATTCCTGCCCAATTCCTAATAAAACGAATCGGATCAGATCAGTGTCCGTTCATCATTTGCGATCTAACAGGTGCCACGGGTGACACACTAAGCCATATCTGTTGGCACGCGAACTGTTGCCCTAGCTCAGCTCCAATGTGCATGTGTGTGCCGGCCAGTTGATTTTTGGCTCACACAGAGGCTCTGTTTTTGGCTTCCAGAGAGCCTCCGGGCAGATTGGGAGGGCGTTTTTACCCTTCTCTAGCTCCGGGGAAGCCTTTAGAGCCTGGGAAGGCTGAAACATGAACCTACTGGGCCCATCAGAAGTTGGGAAACAGGCCTGCAGGGGACAGTGGAAGCTGTTTTTGCCCTCCACAGGAATTGAATTATGGGTATGGGTACTCGTGCATATGCGATTGCGCAAGCACACGTTCTTTCGGCAACGGAGGGGAAAAAGGTTCACCATCACTGCACTATGAAACACATGAATTCCTTTTAAGAGGGAGCTAGTCTCTCAGTCAATGAATTTGAAATGCCATAGGCCCCTGTACATTCCAGCAAGGAGAAGCATGGACCTTACATTGACCTTGGTTGTGCAAAGGCCTCTCTATACCTGACAGGGAGGAGAGAGGATTCAGAACCATACCTATCTCACAGCGTCTCCCATGGAAACCAGCTGTGCAGGTGCAGTGGAATCCAGTCTTCCTAGCTTCGCAGGCGCCCCTGTTCAGGCAGGGGTTAGGATCACAGTACCCTGAAAAGAGATGACTATAGGTTATCATCCTTGGATAGATACAGCTAATATTTGACTGTGTCGAAGCAGGGGCATAAAATTTGACACTGTGGATTGCAGCCATATCAAAAATACAGTTTCACCTGAGATGCATTCACAGGGAACGTTGCCCCTGGAAAAAATAATCCTTTGTTTGGGCCATAATACATAGGCTTAAACTAATAAATAAACACCACTGACTCACCTGTTGGCCTTTCCTCTTTCTGACAAAGCTTCCATTGTTGGTCTCCGTCATAGTTTTCTGTGGTGGCGCACCTGAGAGGGAAGAATCTCGTCTCGTGCAAAGTGTGTAGGGAAGATGGGGCCAGTGCCACAATTTGCACGTGACTTCTTCTTTCATTCCCCCATCCGCCCCCAAGGTCAATCAAGCCTCAAACGTCTTCTTCTCTGCTCCCTACTTGCTCCCGAGTTCTCCTTATTCCTGTATGTAATCCATACTTTTCTGGCCAATCAATACTTACCAAAGCTGAGATTTAAGGAAGTCACCAGGGAGACAGGAGTAGTGCATTTGGCGTTGGTAACGGAACGGGAAATGACAGGATTCCTCACTGGATGATGTCACTGCAAGGCAAAGGGAGATGGGTCTATTTCTTGGGCTAAAAGGCTGCCCTGCCACGTCCACTCCCTTACATCCCCTTACATAACACACTCCAGTGAAAGATTATTGCATTTCTTAAGTGCTAATGTGGTGGTGATGGTGATGGAGAGAGTAGAAGCAGCCTAGCCTTATTCCTGATAGAATAGAATAAAATAGAATAGAATTCTTTATTGGCCAAGTGAGATTGGACACACAAGGAATTTGTCTTGGTGCATATGCTCTCAGCGTACATAAAAGAAAAAGATACATTTGTCAAGAATCATGCGGTACAACACTTAATGATTGTCATAAGGGTCAAATAAGCAATGAAGAAACAATCAATATTAATAAAAATCTTAGGATACAAGCAACACGTTACGGTCATACAGTCCTAAGTGGGAGGAAAAGGATGATAGGAATGATGAGAAAAACTAGTAGAAATAGAAGTGCTGATTTAGCAAAAAGTCTGACAGTGTTGAGGGAATTATTTGTTTAGTAGAGTGATGGCGTTCGGGAAAAAACTGTTCTTGTGTCTAGTTGTCTTGGTGTGCAGTGCTCTATAGTGACGTTTTGAGGATAGGACTTGAAACAGTTTGTGTCCAGGATGCGAGGGGTCAGTAAATATTTTCCCGCTCTCTTTTTGACTCGTGCAGTATACAGGTCCTCAATGGAAGGCAGGTTGGCAGCAATTGTTTTTTCTGCAGTTCTGATTGTCGTCTGAAGTCTGTGTTGGTCCTGTTGGGTTGCAGCACCAAACCAGTGCAGATGACAGACTCAATGATTCCTCTGTAGAACTGTGTCAGCAGCTCCTTGGGCAGTTTGTGCTTTTTTGATTATGTTTTTGATGTTAGGTGAACATTTTAGGTCTTGAGATATGGTGGAACCTAGAAATTTGAAGGTCTCTACTATTGATACTGTGTTCTCTACTATTGTGAGAAGTGGAAGGGTAGAAGGGTTTCTCCTAAAGTCTACCACCATTTCTATGGTTTTGAGTGTGTTCAGTTCTGGATTGTTCTGGTCACACCACAAGGATAGTTGTTCAACCTCCCGTCTGTATGCGGATTCATCATTGTCTTGATACTTTGGGCTGCTACCGGTATATTATTTGCTTGTTTGTTTGTTTGTTTGTTTGTTTGTTTGTTCGTTCGTTCGTTCGTTCGTTCATTTATTTATTTATTTATTTATTTATTTATTTATTTATTTATTTATTTATTATTAATTAGACTTCTCTGCCGCCCTTCTCGAAGCAACTCAATATTAGCACATTGGCTGGTTCCTACCCCCAACCCCCTTCGTCCGCTTCTTCTATTCCTATTAAATGTGGTCCAGCTACAATTCTTGCTTTAATGGTCTTGGTTTCCAAGCAGCTCTAATGGTGAGATGATGGAGACAAGATCCAATTTCTTGGTGTTGCTCGTGGTACTGTAGTGGTCCAACGGTGAAAGATGGGGGTGCAGCC
Source organism: Erythrolamprus reginae (assembly GCF_031021105.1). Classification (NCBI taxonomy): domain Eukaryota; kingdom Metazoa; phylum Chordata; class Lepidosauria; order Squamata; family Dipsadidae; genus Erythrolamprus; species Erythrolamprus reginae. The sequence goes on from NC_091951.1 coordinate 99,105,060, forward strand.
CTCAAGACAACCTTTTTGGGGGAACTCCCACTTTTAGGCTGAGCTGAAGGGAGTCAGAAGCTCCAAACTTGAACCTGGTAGGATTGCTCTCTTTCTTTAACTGACACAAGAATATCTCTTTCTCTCCCTCCCTCCCTCTCCAGTCATTCACGTCCAAGTTTCAGACCCATTATAGACTACGATAGCCATACTCACCTTCATGTTTCGCCTTGTGGGGCTTACCAATTACACCCTGCCAAAAAAGCAAATGGACGTGTCACAGTAACCTTACAAAACTTGATTTATATTCTCTGCAAAGCAACATTCCCTTCTTTCCAGGATAACAAAATACCTTGATAGATGCTAAGAGGCTTACTAGGAAAGGAACAAAGAGATCATCTGTTTCTGTAAGGTCTATCTTGAAAAGCTTTCCACTTTATTTGTAAGATAAGCAGTATAAAGTATTTACACATTTTCTATCCTGTTCTTTTCTACAAGCTATCAGCTTCTTTTTATTAAATGTCTCACATTATTTGATGTTTTTGTTTTCTAACTTGTAGGTAACCCTCATTTTCAGCAACTGTTGAAAATTATAACAGCATTGAAAAGTATGCTTACAATTGGTCTTGAATTTACAATTATTGCTGTGTCTCCATGGTTAGGATGTTTTACAACCGGCAGATATTAATGACAGTCATAACATTCCACAATCATGATTTGTGATCTTCCTAGCTGGCTTCCAACAAGCAAAGTCAATGGGAAAACCAGCAATTTACGTTGGAAATATGGAGGAATTAAGGGGTCATTTTATCATGCTTGATGGACTTGTAAAAAAAACCCCATACATATTTTGAATTCAGATACATACAGTGATATAAAGAATTCCAAAGAATAAGATTTAACTGGAAGCAGAACATTTTTGTTGGGATTAATAGTCAGCCAACTTTTTAAAAAGCCAAGCAAGATTATTTTTATATACAATCATTGTTGTGACACCACCCTTCGTGCAAAATTGGAAAGATCCTGATATCTTTCTCAAATGGAGGAATGGTTGGTGGAGATGGTGGAATTAGAAGAGATGGCAAAATTAACTCATTTGCTTAGAGAACTATCAACTACTGCATTTATTAGTGATTGGAAATCCCTAATGGACTTTTTGTTGAAAAAATAAAATATTAATTGATGGTTTATGGATTTGTTGATTAGAAAGGTAGAATATGCAAAGAAGAAAACTTTAATATAACCATAGAGAGAGTAAATATAAATGCATTTATCAATGTAATGGGTTGAGCATGATCATGGGAGGTTTCGCTTAAAGACTGTGTCACTTAGCAATGGAACTGCAGTTCCAACTGCAGTCAGTAAGTGAGAACAACCTGTATTTTACAATTCATTTGTAGCACCTTTTTATTTTAAGACAAACAAGCAACCATCTAGAAACTGCAACTGGTTCGGAATGCAGCAGCGCACACAGCAATGGAGAGTTTTATACATATAACATCTCTGTTATTTGGACTGCGCTGCCTTACTGGATGCAATTTAAGGTGCTAGTCATCATTGTCAGTGTATGAGAGTTCGTGAATATTTTAAAGAAATAAATAAAAGTTTTTCAAAATTTATCTGGCAAAATAAAAAGCCGAGAATTAAATTTACATATCTCCAAGACAGTAAAAGTAGAGGAGGCTTGGGGCTCCCAGACTTAAAACTATATTATAACGCCGCAGAGCCTGGGAGTGGCTTAGCTTGACTGATTTATATATAAGAGTTGCTTTGTCCTTGCAATATTACCTCTATATTATATTGCTTCTGTGAATATAGCTTCTGTGATTTTGTTTTCTGTGCTTCTGGATTCTGAGTTCTGGTTCTGGCTTCTGCTGCATGGGTACTGTATACATGCATCATGATTTAAATTACCGTATTGTATATACAGAAGTTTCTTAGATAAATGAATCCTGCAGAATTATTTACTTATTTTATTAATTGGATACTTGCGTGCTGGTTGGATTGCTGCAAACTCTAACAATCACCTTTAAAGTCCAGGTTGGTCCAGCCAGCTTATCTGCAGGATCACCTTTCCCAAAGGAAATCTATCTTTCCCAACTGGTCAGATAGAGGGGGCATGCTGCTAGCTAGTCCCTTCCACTAAATATCTGATGCAAGGGTGGGCTATGGTTCCATTTGTTGCTGGTTCACTCAGGGTTGCGGCAGGAATGCGCGAGCACAGCAATCCAAAAATAGCTTCCGCGCATGTGCAGAAGCAAAATCCAAGATGGCGGCACCCACAGAAGACACTGAAAGAACTAGTTATGTGACATCATCACTGGTTTACTAATGGTTCTAAAGAACCAGTTAGAATCGGTAGGAACTCACCTCTGATCTGATGGAAGCTAGGAAGTCTTTCCCATGGCAGCCACTGTCCTATGAAATAGCTTTCTCCCTGAAGATTGGCAAACTTCCACCCTCCTAGCCTTCCATAAAACTTTGAAGATCTGGCTTTTCCCCAGAGCACTGGCATAAGGGACTATATAACTTGAGGCCAGATTTTCAATGTTTTTGACATGCTTAGTTTTATAGTTGCTTATACTTTTTATTATGGTTTTTATATTGTTAGGAGACACCCAGAGTTGATTATAAAATAAACAGTGATATAATTTTTTAAAACAAATAAATATCGTCCACTTACAAAATATTACAACTGTCTGTAAATTTTAATGTCCTAAGTTAATATATGGAAGATTGTAACAGCTGTCTCTGTAAGCTGTTTTTACAGCTGCCTTCTGTAATACAGACTTGTACAATTTCTATCCCTGTCAGTTAGAGAAAGCTGCTATGTAGCAGGGACGTAGAATCCAGAAGATAATGTCATTGCCAGAAACTACACATTTCCCATTCTTGTTATACAAATCCTCTTTTTTTCTCCAGAAGCAAACAGGACTCACAGCAAAATAACTTATGGCTGAACATAATGGTATGAGGAATAACCTTGGGACTTGCAGGATCCCTGCAACTTAATGGCCTTTTTACCGCAGGAATCCTTTTTCTGCTACTTTTCAAATTGCACAGCGAAATCACTTCTGCTGAAGGGGGAAAGAAACAGACATACCTATTGTGTCCTCTTAAAACACACATACCTATTATGGCTCTTAAAAAGCTCACAAAAGAGTACAGCATTGTGCAGGAGGAAATAGCCTTGTGAAAGTTTTCCAATTCTTATTTGGAATTTAGTATGCGCGTGGGTGGTTTTATTTTGGAGTCAAAATGAAAGCTCCCATGGGAACAATTAAGAGCAGTGCTATTTGACCTCTGGAGTTCAAAATATAAATGCAAATGTTTAAAAATCTTCCATCTCTCAAGAAAATGGTGTTTCCACGAGGAGGGGAATAGGAATATGTTCGTTAGCTGTCCCTGGTGATATGGCAACAAATCCACACAGCTTCCACACATTTTTAAACAGGATCCCTAACATTAATAAACATATATAAGGATGGTCCACAAGCACCACTGAGGACAATAGATTACTTGAGTGCTGAGGAAACCAATTGTTTTCAACAATGGATATTTTTCTCCTACAAGACAAACGAGTAACAATGAAGCATATCTCATGTCACAAAACAATACACACAAAAAAAGCCTCCCGAGACTCACAAATCCCAATCTTATGCCTGAGTCGCTGGACTTGAGAGCACATCGCAAGTCTCAGTAAGGGATCTGAAATATTCTGGAGTAGGAAACAAAGTTAGGAAATAGACCACATTCTAGACCATGCCTCATTCATATTCCATTTCGTCTCCATTATATCTTCCCATATAGACAAATACCTAGTACGTGAAGGTTAAGAGTTGGATGTCAATACTAATAGAATGAAACAAATATGAAATTTGATGTTCTGGAATCTCACCAAGAATCGCTCCCATGGATTCAAAATCACCAATAGCAGGAGAAGCAGCAATTGAGCTGTCATGGTGGTGTCCGGGAACGGATGAAATAGAGAGGTTTTGTTGACTGCTTTGGGCAGAACAAACAGTTCCTGATCAATATAACTGAAAGCAAAGGTCTTCGTGTTAGGTTTACTCAGCAGGATGGAGATTGCACCATGGGGATAAACTGAATTGTAACAGACGGCCAGGAGCCAAATAAAAAAAGATTTAGTATAAGTCCCCAATGGGACCGTGCATATTATTTATGTGTCCCAGGCACACTTCTATCAGCAGAAAATTGGCCAGCATGACACATTGTGGGGATCCCAGCTACACCTGTATAAAAGATGCACAGGTGCTTTGAAGGTGCATGTTTTCAACGGTGGAAGCTTTCCTCCAGCGCTAGCACTGATGATGTTACCTTGTTTGGGTGATGAAATGTCTGCAAGAAAATAACCAAGCTCAGCAAGCACCAAGGACCTCTCCTTTTTCAACCCTGAGCTACACATATTCTACTTTTGGGTGACATTTCAGTTATTGAAGAAGCCTGCTGGTCCAGGTTCTGATGATGAAATATGTTGCTTACATCTCCCTGCCATGTTACTGTATCTCCCCATAAACCACCCACAGTTTCCTCCTAATAATAATAATAATAATAATAATAATAATAATAATAATAATAATAATAATTTATTAGATTTGTATGCCGCCCTTCTCCGCAGACTCGGGGCGGCTCACAACAATAATAATAACAATGTGCAATGCAACAAATCTAATATTTAAAAGAAAGTACAGTGATACCTCATCTTACAAACGCCTCGTCATACAAGCTTTTTGAGATACAAACCCGGGGTTTAAGATTTTTTTGCCTCTTCTTACAAACTATTTTCACCTTACAAACCCACCGCCACTGTTGGGATGCCCCGCTTCCGGACTTCCGTTGCCGGCGAAGCACCCGTTTTTGCACTGCTGGGATTCCCCTGAGGCTCCCCTCCATGGGAAACTCCACTTCCGGACTTCCGTGTTTTTGTGATGCTGCAGGGGATCCCAGCAGAGGAATCCCAGCAGCGCAAAAATGGGTGCTTCGCTGGCAACGGAAGTCCAGAGGTGGGGTTTCCCAGGGAGGGGAGCCTCAGTGAAATCACAACATCGCAAAAACACAGAGGTCCAGAGGTGGGGTTTCGAGGACTTCAGTGTTTTTGCGATGCTGCGATTTCACTGATGCTCCCTTTGCTGGGAAACCCCACCTCCGGACTTCTGTTGCCAGCAAAGTGCTTGTTTTTGCGATGCTGGGATTCCCCTGCTGTGATTTCCCTGCAGCATCGCAAAAACATAGAAGTCCGGAGGTGGGGTTTCCCATGGAGGGGAGCCTCAGGGAAATCCCAGCAGTGCAAAAACGGGCGCTTCGGCTGGCAAAAGGGGTGAATTTTGGGCTTGCACGCATTAATTGCTTTTCCATTGATTCCTATGGGAAACATTGTTTTGTCCTACAAACTTTTCACCTTAAGAACCTCGTCCCGGAACCAATTAAGTTTGTAAGACAAGGTATCACTGTATCTAAAAACCTGTCATTTAAAAACCATACATCACAAGCATACCATACATAAAACTATATAAGCCTAGAGAGATGTCTCAATTCCCCCATGCCTGGTGATATAGGTGGGTCTTAAGCAATTTACAAAAAATAAGGAGGGTGGGGGCAATTCTGATTTCTGGGGGGAGTTGATTCCAGAATGCCGGGGCCGCCACAGAGAAGGCTCTTCCCCGGGGCCTGCCAGATGACATTGTTTAGTCGACGGGACCCGGAGAAGGCCAACTCTGTGGGACCTAATCGGCCACTGGGATTCGGGCAGCAGAAGGTGGTGCCATAGGTATTCTGGTCCGATGCCATGTAGGGCTTTATACCAAAACCTCAATAGAAGGAAATGTGGCATTCACATGGGAGGAAAGTCTTTTTGCCAAAGCCTGGATCCAAATCAGACTCGCTTATGCTCCCTCCCTCCCAGGATAGGCTCACAATTAAAGATGCTGAGAGTTGGCTTGCAGATCAATACGATGTGTTGTTTAGCTCTTATTATCCAAAGGTTATGTCTTCTTCAAAAAAACCCTCAGTTTAAATTGCCAGGAGTGCCTAAATAAAGCATTCTAAGGACAAGAAAAGACATTCTCAGCACCTTCAACAGTTACCAAATTGGCATTGGATTTTCAGCTACCAGTCAAATTTCACATACCTCTTTTGTACAAAAATAAGCAGCAGCCCAGGGGGGATCTGACAGATTTACTCTCGTTCTGCTTGTTCCAGATACAAATGATGGTGCTGCAGTCAGAGGATAAAGATTCTAGCTCATAAGGGTTTTCCATCCAACAACATAAGTGTATTTCTTACAATAAGAGCTTCCTCCGGAGGGCCTTGGTCTCTATTACTGTTGGGATATTCTGCCTCACCTGATATACCATAAGTATTTATAGCCATGAACACATGGGCTGGGAAAGTTCTTGTGTTTGTCCTGACCATGATGAGAAATGTTCTGATCATGATTTTGACTTGGGGGCCTTCTTTTTTGATTGAAAGACAATCTGGAATACGTGAGTTTCAAAAATAGCCAGTTCTGTAAGTTTATCTTGTGGCTCATTAGATTTGTAAATGCTTTTTGTATGTTTCCTAGGGAATTTTATAAAAATTCATTGATGAACCTGATTTTATGCACATCTTTTGTTGGAAGTAAGTTCCACTGAATTGATGGGACTTTTCATTCTGTGTAGCCATCATCGGTGGGATTCAAAAATTTTTTAGTACTAGTTCTGTGGGTGTGGCTTGGCTGGCATGGCTTGGCAGGCATGGCTTTGGTGGGCGTGGCTTGGCTTGGTGGGCATGGCTTGGTGGGCGTGGCTTTGGTGGGCATGGCAGGGGAAGGATACTGCAAAATCCCCATTCCCTCCAGATCAGCTGGGACTCTGAAGGCATGGAATAGATGGGGGCGAGCCAGTCAGAGGTGGAATTTACCAGTTTTCTGAACTACTCAAAATCTCTGCTACTGGTTTTCCAAAACTGGTGAGAACCTGCTAAATAGCACCTTTGGTAGCCATGTATATATAACTGACATAACTCATGTTGCATGCAAGAGAGAAGGATCCTGCCTTGAGCAAACAAATCAGAAACTCCATGGAGGAACAGCTGGCACATCTGCCGGCCCGAGTCTTCGGAGAGGGGCGGCATACAAATCTAATAAATTATTATTATTATTATTAAAATCTAATAAATTATTATAATATTATTATTATTATTATTATTATTATTATTATTATTATTATTATTATTAATTGGCTGTTCCTCATAGACTGCTTTCCACAAACAGAATATGTGCCAGTGTGCATTTAATTTAGTTGTGCTTTTCCATGGCCAAAGCATACACTGTAAAGGTATTCATTCTTATTGCGTTTTTTAGCTTAATGAACTGATTGACCATATTTGGGTGAGGCATTTCTCCTGGAACCACTGACATTTGGGCCATTGCTGACCTTTGGGCAAAGACAGCCAATTTTGTGCAGTGATTAAAGCATCGGGTTAGAAACCAGGAGACCATGAGTTCTAGACCTGCCATATAAAAGCCGGCAAAGTGATTTGGGCCAGTCACTTTCCCTTAGCCTCACTTACCTCACAGGGTTCTTATTGCTATGGGGGGAAATAGTAGAGGAAGGTGTGCATTGAAATGCTTGAAGAGCTTTAAGAAGTTACAGCTGGATGCAAAGTGCAGGGGTGCAGGCAGTTCTTAGGCCACTAGAATGTCCCATGTTAATTCACTGCTTTGTGAGATGGGTGCTCCTGGCGCAAGATTCAGCTTCTGCACATGCACGTAAGCCGAATCTCGCATGAGAACAAGATTTTTGCTATTTTTGCTTTTGTGCATGCGAAGAAGCAATAATATAATAATTATTATTATTATAATTATTATTATAATTATTATTATAATTATTATTATAATTATTATTATAATTATTATTATAATTATTGTTATAATAATAATAATAATAATTATTATTATTATAAATTATAATTTATTAGATTTGTATGCCAAAAATGGACGAAAACCAGGTAAGTCCAGCCCCAGCACTGGCAGCCCCATGCTCACTGCCCTCCCAGCCCTGACGGTCATGGCCCCATCACTTGCAGCCCTGTAGCCCACCCAGCCTGGACACTCACAGCCGGCTCAGATCTAGCACTCGCTGCCCACTGAGCCCAGCACTCGTGGCCCGCACAGACCCACCAGCGATCATAGCATGCCTGGCCCCAGCCCTTACCTTTTGGAGAAGAGCTGAGGCCACGTGCTTTCTTGCTCCTTCGCACGCCCCTCCTGCAGCAGCAGCAGCAACCTCTTCCTGCTTCACCCTCACCACGCCAAGAAGATACAGCGCAGGGAACAAGCCAGGCGGACGGAGATCAGCGCTGCTGCTTGCATGGCTGGGGCTCTGCCGCTTTAGGTGCTGCAGGGAGATTCAGCTGTAAGATGTGGTATTTACCAGTTTGCATGTACAGCAACCAAAATCTTGCGCGAATACCCCTCGTGCATGTGCGGAAGCAAAAAACCAGTGATTTTTACCAGAATCTCAGCAGTTGCGCCTGTGCACAGTGCAACTCCATTTCCACTACCTGTTGTGGTTGACTCTGGGCCAGCTCCTGCAATGGGGAACTTGGACATTGGTTTAGAAGAATCCTCAGGTTCCCAGAGCCTTGTCTTATAGCCAGCATCTTCTGATAGTGAAGATTCATTGCCAAGGTCAGACGCTGGGGGAGTGGAATCAGACGGAGAGGTGGATGCAGCCAACCCATTAGATAATGACCACATTAGTGAGTAATCAGACTCGGAGGAGGAATGGTTGATAGATGCTCATATGCGCATGCTCATAGCTAGAAGGGACCAACTGCGCAGGTATCATAGAAGATAAGGGAGACTACCTGTGGCTGAGGCAATTAGGTTAATGGGGTTGCTGATAAATTGCGGGTGTTGCGGAGTGCGCATTTGGAGAAAGACTATTGTTTTGGTTTGAACTGTTCCAGGACTTACACAGACTTTTTGGATATTTCACAGTTAAGTACATCTTGTGAACTCATTGATGGGGTGTGTGTGGCTGTTACGCTTTCACAACTGCCTTTATCTGCTCTGTTTGTTTTTGCCTCTCGCAGCATTCCAGGACTGTAATCTGTGTGGGAGTAATTTTGACTGTTTAAAGTGCATTCGTTCAGCACTATTTTTGGATAAATGAATTTTCTTTTTACTCTGAGACGGTATGTGTTTGAATTTACATTCCTAACTCATTAGGGGGGAGAAATGGAGATAGCTCCAGCCATCCGTTGGGCAATTTTTTTGTCTCTGGGGCTTCAGGGAAGTTTACCTGAACCCTCTGGAATGCAAAAAAACCCAGCACAATAGCAAACCGGAAGAGCACTTTTCCAAACTTCTGGTTTGTCCATTTGGCATTGGGGCTTCAGGGAAGCTTCCCTGAAACAGCACCAGGGGGGAAACAGCCTTTCCCAAGGGCAAAAATCAGCTGGCCAGCACACACATGCAAGCTGGAGCTGACATAGGGCAACACCTCGCATGCCCTCCGATATGGCTCCACGTGACACCTGTGGCACGCGTGCCATAGGTTCGCCATCACAGGCCTAGGTCATCTTTGCGTAGAGCAACAATTTGTTTTTTCAGATGCTCAGAGAGTTCATTGCCACGAAGTGCCACGTTGAACTTCCAGTGACCAGTATGAGAAAGTGAGAGTGATAACACTAAATTTAGCCTACCTGCTCCTCCTTCACACCTGAGACCTTGTACCAATAATGAGTCATATGACACAAGGGAGGGAAAACAGCTACTTGGGCCCTATTTGGACATTATCACTTAGGGGTCTCCTCACTTTTGTTGCCAGCAGTTTGGACATTAATGGCTGCGTGTTGTGTTATTTTGAGGATACAACACATTTACACTGTTATACAAGCTGTATATTCACTACTTTACATTGTAGCCAAGTGTCATTTCATCAGTGTTGTCAAATGAAAAGATATACTTAAATATCTACAAAATGTGAGGGGGTGTACTCACTTCTGTGACATACTGTATCTACCGTATGTTGTGTGCCACCTGATTCTCAACGACTCTGGGTGGCTCACAACAACCCCAAACAAGAGAATTATAGTAAAAACCAATTAAGAGGAAGAAACAGACAAAAACAGACTGAATAGAAATGAAGGAAGGAGTCTCAATATCCTTGACAATAAGAGGGAGAAAAATGTGGCTTTTTTTTATAGTGTTAATTGTATTGTATTGTATTGTATTGAAAATAGTGGGACATAAAGCACCTAATGAACCATTTAACTTCTATTGGTACATTATTGATAGACCTTGATTTGGTATTTTATTATAGAGTGTTCCCCCCCCCCCAGTTTTTTTATGGATACATGTTCTCCACCTACATAATTCAGTAAAGCACTGGACACAAAAGTTCTATTAATTGCAATTAATGCAATTAATGCAATTAATAGTAACACATATACTGCATTAGCAATGTTTTAAATAGAAAGGGAAATAAAGCGAGGGTGGGATGGAGTGGAACATTCTGTGTAAAGACCAACCACACTCAGGAAGGCTATAAAATTGCTTCTCCTAATCTCTTCCGTTTTCTGATTAAAGCAACTGAAGCTAAAACTTCTATCTGTTCATTATTAACACATTACATTCAGCTAAAATAAAAATCTTCATGTGGAATATTGTTATTCTGTTCTACTTTCAAAGATGACTGCATTTCACAAGGACTTCAGTTTAGAGCAATTCTGAATTTGTGATAACAAAACAATGAGAAAGGTCAATCCTTTATAAAATGTTAGCAGCTTGTTGTGATACTCAAAAGAATTATTCTCTTGCAGTTGTTACGATTCACCTTGCTGTGTTGAAAGAATCCAGTTTCTTTAAAAGCCCTAAATACTTTTGTATTTCTCATTTTAAAAGGTTAACGTGATGAATCATTATCAGAACCCATTATTGCCTAATTTAGTTATTATCTCTGATTTGGGGTTTTGTGTTGGAATTTTGGGGCTACACTCCCCCCAAAATTGGGAGAGGACATTAAAATGATTTCATTTCATTTGAATTTAAATTAATAAACTATAACTGATACGATTATTAGATACATGAAATTAAGATTCCTTTTCTTCCCCATTACAAAGAACTACAGTTTGATAATAACTTTTAGATTGGCTCTGAGAACTACATCCAAGAATTTTAAAAATTACCCTGACGTTCTGTATTTTAGTGTCCTTAAGGGATGTGCCCCATTTGTAGTATCTAGAAGGTACTGTTGAAGGACTGTTTCAGAGGTGGGTTTCAGCAGATTCTGACCGGTTCTGGAGAACCAACAGCAGAAATTTTGAGTAATTTGGAGAACTGGTAAATACCACATCTCACTGGCTCCATCTCCATCTATTCTCTGCCTCCCAAGTCCCAGCTGATCGGGAGGGAATGGAGATTTTGCAGTAATCTTCCCCTGGAGTGGGGAGGGAATGGAGATTTTGCAGTATCCTTCTCCTGCCATGCCCCCCCCCCCCAAGGCATACCCACAGAACTGGTAGTAAAAAAAAATTGAATCCCATCACTGGATTATTTGTATATCATCACACTTTATCCATATAAATCACATTGTATCCATATAAATCATATTATTATAGCCATATAAATCATATTATAGCCATATAAATCACATTATAGCCATATAAATCATATTATAGCCATATAGAAACATAGAAACATAGAAGTCTGACGGCAGAAAAAGACCTCCTGGTCCATCTAGTCTGCCCTTATACTATTTTCTGTATTTTATCTTAGGATGGATATATGTTTATCCCAGGCATGTTTAAATTCAGTTACTGTGGATTTATCTACAACGTCTGCTGGAAGTTTGTTCCAAGGATCTACTACTCTTTCAGTAAAATAATATTTTCTCATGTTGCTTTTGATCTTTCCCCCAACTAACTTCAGATTGTGTCCCCTTGTTCTTGTGTTCACTTTCCTTTTAAAAACACTTCCCTCCTGGACCTTGTTTAACCCTTTAATATATTTAAATGTTTTGATCATGTCCCCCCTTTTCCTTCTGTCCTCCAGACTATACAGATTGAGTTCATTAAGTCTTTCCTGATACGTTTTATGCTTAAGACGTTCCACCATTCTTGTAGCCCGTCTTTGGACCCGTTCAATTTTGTCAATATAAATCACATTATAAGAAGTTTGTATTAAAATCCATTTAAACGTCAATGGACAATGCTGTTTATGAAGAGCCTTCTGAGTAGTTGCAAATGGAAATCTTTATATTTTCTCCAGATCTTCTTCCCCAGATGGGTATAGATCAAGATTCTGTAAAAGACCAGGTTCGTACGTATGTCCAGATTTGGCAGTGGTAAGAATGGAATAGACCATGCTATGCCAGTATAACCAGGACCTTAATGGGGCTTTTTAATTAAGTAGTTGAGAGGAATGCATTTTATACCTTGTGTGCTGTTGTAGCTCTTGATGCTTCAATTGTTAGGCTGAGAAATGTATTGGGAGATGGTAACATGTAATACAGTACATTAATCCATATCCTGCAAGATATTTCCAAAGCTGATTTGTACAGATTATTACTTATTTATCTCCTAATCTTCTTGACCTTGAGTCTAAATCTTGTACAATTATATAAATAGAAAGTAACAATCCCAACAATTGCAATGCTTCCAGTCTTGATTAACATGATAAACTTTCCTTGCCTCATATCATTCCTGAACTCTGAGTTTCTCCTTGCCAAGATTTTGTTAACCATAATCTGTTAAATGAATTATAATGGCTGAATCCACACACTACACAAAACTATAAAATCATAGCTTAGAAAGCACAATGCTAACTTGAACAGTACAGTAAGGCCAAACCGAATTATGTTTTGGTTCAGCACAATACAAGAAACCCAATTAGAGTGTCAACAAGCACAATCTTGTGTTGCTTCCCAAACCTTTATTTTCCTGCTGTCATCTGTATTAGACTGAAATAACTAGGCAGCAATTGTGTTCTTGTCAATGGATGGGAGCAAGGTCTGGATTTCTGGTTTATTTTTATTTCCTGTCCTCTAGACCAGCTCCCATTACTTCACCATGGTGGTTCTTGGGCTACAGTTCTTATGTGATCTTGAAAGAATATTCTAATCTAGTCTTCAACCTGATGACCAACCAGCACTGTCCATTTGGGGCACTGTTTGGGACAGTGGGAACTAGGGAATAGGCACTCTGGCGAATACAAGACTGGGAGGTACAGTTTCATTCATTCCTCTATATCTTAACTTAGACAAGACCATAATATAGGCTGGGCTAGGGATGTATCCTGCCAATCCAGGCAAGTATTAAGCCAATATCTCATATATAAAATTTCTCTCTCCCCCTTTCTCTCAGTCTGTCTCTCTGCCAAAGAGTAGCATATAACTTAGGTTACAGTAATATCCAGGGAAAGATTACCATTTTCACCTAGATGTTAGGGAGAAGTCCTAAGACAAAGTTTAAGTTCAGTCTCTAAGAATTATGCTCCTCCTTAGGGCACTCCCCTGTGCTATTAGCAACCTCACTTGCCTCCATAAAATTCCGATTGACTGAGCCACAGCATGTTAGCTTCCAATCGGCGGGTTTTATGTTAAAGTAATATACCAGGGGGTCAAGAGCACTGTTGACACTAGCAAGGGCCATAGCTGCACGTTGGGCTGAACAAGTGAAGTGCAACAACCCTGGAGCTGAAAGGACGCCAATACGGCCCAGGGTGTGTAGCACATGGATGATATGAAAAGGGAGGAAGCAGACGATGAGCAGGCTCGTCACCATCAGGAGGGTTTGAAGGGAATGCCTACGCAATGAAGACGCCTGCATTGTCCCCTGGCCCAGGTTCATAATTCGGTGGGCAATCACAATGGAGCAGGTGATGATGGTAAGGAAGGGCAGGAAGAAACCCAGGGCTGAGGAAGAGAGGACCATGGCTGCCAGACTTCCACTCCAAACATGGGCTGGGAAGTTTTCCATGCAGGCGGTGTTTCCATTGGAGAAGCGGCGAGTCACGGTGCTCTTGGAGAAGAAGACCAGCAGCCCAATCCCTACCAAAGACCAGATAGCCATGGAGAGCAGCACACGATACAGAGGCCATTTGTGATGCAGGTAGAAGATAGGGTGGACGACCGCCACATAACGCTCCAGGCAGATGCAAGCCAGGAAAAGGGTGCAGCTGAACATGTTGGCCAGGAAGAGGGCATTGGTGACCTTGCACAGCCCTTCTCCAAAGGGCCAGTCATTGTGCCTGGCGTGATACACTGCCTGCAGTGGCAGCGACAGGGCAAAGAGAAGGTCAATGATAATCAGGTTGTAGATGAAAATCATGATGGGCGGGGCCCGGGCTCGGTAGGCCCAAGAGCTCCATAAGGCCACGCCGTTTGAGGCCAGGCTCAGGATGCACACCAGGCTGTAAATGATGGGTAGCAGTAAGTGCTGGAATGCTGCTTCAGCCACACACTGCAAATGTGCTGACTTGTTAGGGAGAGAGACTGGCGCTTCCTTCAAAGGGAAGGATGCACCTGTGCCGTTCTTCCACATCTGCAAAACACAAAAATAAGAGTTGCATGTTAGCTTAACCCTGAATGGGAAACCTCTGGGCGTCTTAAGGAACGCCAATCACAGCAGGCCTAATGTGAAGTGGAAACTCTGAGCATCGAGTATTCCCATTGCTTTGCTGGCTGCATGTACCTGCAAGGGCAGAAATATGGGTGGAGGAAGATTGGACGCTCTACATTCTTTAAGGTTTCTTTGCTAAGGGCCTATCTGCTTGGCCTGGTCTGCAAAGATGCCTGCGGGCTGTTTCTGAAGAACGTGAATGCACAGCATCTGTCTGACTTGTTCCCTGATCCACCACAAAAGCCGTCTTGTTCTGTTTTTCTCTCTCCAAAAATGTGTGTTTTTCAACTTCCCCCAGAACATAATTATTGAAAAATCCCACCCAAATATGAATGTTCTACGTTTCCCTCCAAAACAGTTGGAGGTTTGTTTGTTTATTTATTTATTTATTTAATTATTCATTCATTCATTCATTCATTCATTCATTCATTCATTCAATTTTTATGCTGCCTTTCTCCTTAGACTCAGGGCGGCTTACAACATGTTAGCAATAGCACTTTTTAACAGAGCTAGGCTATTGCCCCCACAAACTGGGGTCATCTAAAGCAGTGTTTCCCAACCTTGGCCACTTGAAGATATTTGGACTTCAACTCCCAGAATTCCCCAGCCAGCGGATGCTGGCTGGGGAATTCTGGGAGTTGAAGTCCAGATATCTTCAAGTGGCCAAGGTTGGGAAACACTGATCTAAAGGTTAGTTTCACTTCAGCAGGTTTAACACAACTACAGTGTTCCCTCAGTTTTCGCAGGTTCGAACTTCGCGAAAAGTCTATACCACAGTTTTTCAAAAATATTAATTAAAAAATACTTCACGGGTTTTTTCCCTACACCACGGTTTTTCCCGCCCGATGATGTCATATGTCATCGCCATACTTTCGTCCGCCTTTAATAAATATTTTTTTTAATAAACTTTAATAAATAAACAAGGTGAGTAATAATCTAAATGGTTGCTAAGGGAATGGGAAATTGTAATTTAGGGGTTTAAAATGTTAAGGGATGGCTTGTGATACTGTTCATAGCCAAAAATAGTGTATTTACTTCCGCATCTCTACTTCGCGGAAATTCGACTTTCACGGGCGGTCTCAGAATGCATCCCCTGCGGAAATTGAGGGAACGTTTTATATACAGTATATTCATACACAACACTTCTGCTGCTAGAAATCGGCATCAAAGGAGTCGTTTTCCACTCGCTTCTTTTCCCACCCTCCCGCTTGTGCTCCAGAAAGACCCTCTCCTCTACTGCATTGCTAAGGCAAAATAGGCATCCAGAATGCAATCAGCACTTCTTCAAACCAGTATGGTTTTCTCCTGGCTTTTGCCTTGAATAATAACACTTTGGTGTAGTGCAGTGCTTCTCAATTATTTTCTGTTATGCCCCCCGCCAGGAAGAAGTAAACACTTCGTGCCCCACCACCCAACTTTCGGCCAGGACAATTGTTTGCAATATTTGGCACATTTTCACTGAAAAACTCCAGTTATTGGGGTGTAATGTGTTTAAATGACACCTTAATTTACTTGGCTACATGCTGTCCGCTGCCAACATTTTTAGACACAATAAGCATACTGGTCTTTCCTCATCTCCCACCGTAGTCATAGTGAAGCCAACCGCTTCATACGCTTCGTCATATTTCCTCGTCTTAGCTTTTGGGAGACTTACATTTGTCTCATTATCTCCGTCTCTCTCCTCCTTTCTTTTTATCCCTGTTAAATATTTTTCCTTTTTAAAAATTTTTTTTTTTTATTAAATTGTTTTGAAAAGTATAATCAAAAAAGTATATACATTGGTATATTTGCAATATTTACAATACACAAAGAAAAAAACATACACACCAAAACAAACAAAAAACACCATGGACAATTACAAAATTACAAATAACATTAAAAAAAATATCTCATCAATATCCTCCTGGGAGGAGGAAAGTTACAATCTTGTCGAATATCAAATTATTTTCTGGTGACTAGAAATCATCGGCATTCACTATTGTTATTTTTGGTTATCAATTGTTGTTATTGTTGTTTTTTAACCGCCTTCTGTACACTCTTTGTTAATTAATTTAGTTACATAAAAATTTTGTTTTCACAAAAACAGTTGTATTTGCATCATATCTCATTTTTTTGTCAACAAATACATGTCTTAACGCATTGTTATTATCGTAATTCAATTTAAACTTCTATTTCTCCTCTTAAACCAATCATAAAATGTGTTCCATATTTTATAATAATCGGAGTCTTCTTTGTTTTTTAATTTTAAAGTTAAAGCATCAAGTTCTGCACAATCTAGAATTTTTTTAAGTATTAACGAATCTTCCGGAGGATTAGGCTGTTTCCAGCATTGGGCTATTGCCATTCTAGTTGCAATCAGTGTATGTATCAGCAGGTAATATTTATTTTTGTCTAATTTTTGATTTATTATTCCTAGCAGGAACGCTTCAGGTCTTCTGTTTATTTTAATTTGAAATATATCTGTTAGCCAATCTTGTATTTTAATCCAAAATTTCTTTATTTTTGGGCAGGTCCACCAAATGTGACAGTAGGTCCCCATGTGTTCCTTGCATCTCCAACAATATGGATTTATCCCTTTGTACATTTGTGCAAGTCTTGCTGGCGGGAGGTGCCATCTATAGTACTATAGTGTTAAATATTTTTCCATGGTGTCTCTTAAGGGTTTGTTTTATGCACTTCCCATCTCCTGCTCTCTTGCTGTGTGCTATTGTTCAGTGCAAGAAACCCTACTCCCTGCATTAAAAAAAAAAGCATCTTCCCCGTGGTCACGCACCCCCCTGGCATTGCTCCATGCCCCCCATGGGGGCGCCCCATTTGAGAAGCACTGGTATGGTGGAACATTTAATGTTTTCTTTCCATCATCAACTGAAGGAAGCAATTCATATCCAACCATTCAGCTATTCATCCTTTCCGACCCCCAGGTAGGGACATGGCCAATAAACGGTTTCAGTTCTGGCACAGAACTTACTAAACTTGGCAACATCCCAAATCTTGAATTCTGAGGAAGAGCCGTTCTTGATGGCAGGATTCTGGGAATTGAACTTTTTCTATCTGGAAGACGCTCAGGTTGACGTGATACTTCCCAGTCCCTCCTCCTCCCTTTAAAATCTCCGTCAATAGGCACAAAATCGTACTTTCAATCCAGGAAGGAAGGATATGCAGACTCCCTAGAAAAAGGACGTATTTTCCATACGTGACGCGTATTCTCCTTGATTGACATGATTCTAAGAAAACAGCCTCTCTCAAGGATTCGTAATAGTTGAGAGAAATATTTTATTTAGATGGTTTTGTTAGAGACTAAAGCAAACTTCGGAACTGGGGGTGGGGGGAGCATCTGTTTCATTTGGTCCCACTGCCAGCTTCCCTGCCCCCCAAGTAGTTTTGACAACTCATTTCCTCTCTGCTTTCCACACTTCCAGCTGAAGCTTCCCATGCCCCTAACTTCTGTCATGAAAGGAAGCACTCACCATGCCCAAGAGAAATTAGTTGGCTGAGAGAGATTGCAACATTTCTTACTCAAAGATGAATATCAGTCTAACATTTTTTTTTTTAAAAAAAAGAAAAATTCTTACATACGCTGCATTTTTCATTAAGCTGAACCATGCTAAAATTCCATTTGCAAATGAAAGGCGGAGCATTCTGTAACTAATATAGGAATGGCTCAGAAAGCAGGAGCGGGTTGCGGTATTCCTTCCCACATGAATTGGCATATAATTTTCTTTTTTATCTGCCTTTCCAACATCTCTAACGATTTGTTTAAGAAGACATGCCGTTGTATTAAGAACGGTACCAATTTTAGACACTGCTTTGCTTGCATTATCTAAAATATTTTTTTTCAGAATTTTTCTTTTTCTAATGGCTATTTCACTTAACTCAGGGAGGCATTTAGAAACTGCATTCTACAGAGTAAAATGTCCACAAACAATGAGAACCCTGAAATTTTATTTTATTACTTTGTTTTGCAATTCAATACAGGACTCTTTGAAATTTGTATGCATTTCTACCTTGCTATTTTTTTTATTATTCCAGTAAGAAATATATCTAGTAGATTGGAAGAACTTAATGATGGAGTTAAAGGAAATGACATTGTCATTAAAACTTTATTATCCCAATTCCAGACCAAGAGCAATTCAGGAATAATCATCAGTTGTAAATATGTCCCATTTTTAGGAGAACAAAACAGATCTTATCCAAATTTATTTTAGGAAGTAAGCTGTGTTCACATTTTACCCGCAAAGCACAATAGTCTGAGGCTGTTAAATGCATTAAATTGAAAGGCATCAAAATAATGTGAAAGACAGATAAAAAGAAATGTATATTCCCAACTACGGCATTCTTGCTGCTATCTACAGTATCCATACCTTGGGTGAGTTGGTGATCTAGAAGATGCCTGCTTCTTTGCTGGCTCAAAGAACTTCAACAAGATGAAAATGAGTGGGAATTATTCTGAAACAACATAATAGGCCCCTTATCACCCTGTCCTGGCTTCCTGTTTCAAGGCTAGGCTGGTGTAGTTTTTAAAGAACACTTGTGGCATTTACCACTGCTGAGACCTCAGGGCTACAAGATTCATTGTAGTCAGTGGAAATAATTTCTGTCCCTCTAAAAATGACATTTCTTCAAGTGTGTCATATCTACTTTGGGGGAAACTGCAGCATAATAGAAATTTGCTTCTTGATTTATATTTTTGACCAATGGCAATTGCATCCTGACTTTCCTTGATGATCCCAAAGGACATAGTCCCTCCACAACAATCCTGTAGTTTGGGCTGAGTGAAAATGAATAGCCAGTGGCCTAGTGCACTGCTATGGTTGAGAAAATAGATCTCTTTAATTGTGGCACCACACATTTCCTTTCTGGTTTTACGCTTGAAGTTGTGTTGAGCTCATGAAACATTTCATATTTCTTGTTCTTCCGGTGGAAAATGTTTAGAAAATCCCACTGTTGCCATCCTGAGGTCCTGTAGTTGGGGACAGGGGGATTCCACCCTGGGCTGGATATTGCCCAATAGCTTCCAATGGTTGCCTTCCCTGAGCAGAAGAATTCCTTCTCAAATGGTCACAATCCAGGCTACAGCATTCTCAAGACACCATCCTCCAGCATCTGCCAAGAGACCTCCAGTCCACACATCAGATTTTGTATTCTATTTTTTTTAAAAAGAAAAACCACTGGTGTATTAATGAGCAAGAAGAGAATTTTTAAATTTTTACTGTTGGATTTGTGATGCATTGTGTTATTGTTATGTTGTGAGCCGCCCCGAGTCTTCGTAGAAGGGCGGTATACAAATCTAATAAATAATAATAATAAGGAGAATTATTTTCAAGAAGCCAAAGCATCTTAGTAATATAAATACTTTATTGTCATTGTATGTATATACATAGTGTACCTGTACAATAAAATTCACATGACGCCTAAAGACCAATCCCAACACACATAACAATCCCAAAAAACATGTCCCATCCACCACAAATTCCGCCACCCTGAACCACCCAAACATCTACACAACAGATCCAGTAATACAGCCAACAGCTCACTGATTGTGACCCTTTAATTCACTGTTAAGTGCGAGTATAGCTCTGGGATAAAAACTATTCAGAAAACATGTGGTCCAAATTTTAATTGTTCCATATTTTCTGCCAGAAGGCAACAGTTCAGAAAGATTGTACAATCTTCTACACATTATTAATAATTTGAACACACCATGAATGAAATCCTATGGCTGAGATATGCTTGTACCTTTTCCGTGGTCCCCTAGGAAGGAGAATTAAATTCGGGATATTTGGTTCACATTTCACCTCACTTATTCTCATTACTGTATACTCTAATAGCATCTTTTCTGCCTGTTGTGAATTTGCTTTCTGCAGTTCGTTTTGCAATGTTCTCAGATGATTTGGGTATAACAGATTTAATTCTCTGCCACCATATAATATTTACTTGGGCTTTACACGCACACCGGGGGTGGGGGGATTGAAAGGGGGAGAGGGAGAGGAGAGAATGAATTTGTACATTCTCTGTGGAGATGATGGACTAGATCCAACACATTTGAAATGAATACTGTAGGTTTAAATATGCTCCTTAGTTGGATTAAGCTGTATGAAATGCTTTAATTACTGTGAGCTGCTTTTTTCCCAACATATCATTTTGCTTCTATTATATACAGATCTGTAAGCTGGAGTAGCAATGGGGAAAAGTACGCTAACAAGTTGCGGAAGGTTTTAGGCGATGGGGAGGGGTGAAATTCCCCCCCCCAGGAAGTCATAGCAAAGGAACTCACCAGCCTTCCCTAAGCTGTCATTTTGCAAGAGCAATTGTGTCTTTCTCATAGCTGAAATTTTGGGGCATTTTAGTTGCAACAAAGTGACTAAATTTTAGAAGACCAGTATGTCTTCTAAAATTTCGAGTTGGTTCGAGAAGGGCGGCATAGAAATCTAATACAGTGGTACCTCGACATACGAATTTAATTCGTTCCAGACCCGAGCTCGTAAGTCGATCAACTCGCATCTCGAACAAATGCCTTTTGACTTTGTTTTTCGCGCTGAGATAACCGGAAGCAAGGAGATTCTTGCACCACCTAGTGGAAGCTCGGCTCGTATCCCGAATTTGAGCTCGGGTGTCGAACAGAAATTTCGCTCGTGTCGCGGCTCGTAACTTGGAATACTCGCATGTGGAGCAGCTCGTATCTAGAGGTATCACTGTACATACATACATACATACATACATACATACATACATACATGTGCAGTTGTGCGATATTGCAAGTTCAACTGTTTTCACAATTAACCATGTCAGTGTGGTATGATTGTTAAGCGTGGGCAAGAAGATCCAGAATCAGACACTCTTTTAGTGAGAAGCTCCTGGGTTACCTTGGACCAGCTTAATCTACCTCACAGGGTTGTCATCATCAGAAAAGTTGATGGTAAAAATCGTACATGCTGTGGGGGAAAAGTGCATGGATTTCTGCAAGGTAGTGGCAAGAGCCGGGGTGGCGTAACAAGTAGAGTGCTGTACTGCAGGCCATTGAAGCTGACTGTATATCTATAGGTCAGTGGTTCAAATCCCATCACCGGCTCAAGGTTGACCCAGCCTTCCATCCTTCCGAGGTGGGTGAAATGAGGACCCGGATTGTGGGGGCAATATGCTCACTCTGTTAAAAAGTGCTACTGCTAACATGTTGTAAGACATCCTGAGTCTAAGGAGAAGAGCAGCATAAAAAATTGAATGAATGAATGAATGAATGAATGAATGAATAAATAAATAAATAAATAAATAGTGGGAGGAGGGACAATGACAACGCATGCATGACGCTATAACTATGCATATGCTACTACGCTCCAGCCCACCAACTCGCAACTTTCACACAGCCCATGCGGTATGTCCAGATGATGCCTCCTTCCTGCCTCTGCCTCCATCTGCTGTTCGGACAGGCAATCAATTCACCTATGCTACACCAGCTGTGGCCCAACACTGTCCGCCCATGCGCGCTTTCCACCTCCTGTGCTGGCTACCTCCACACTCCTTCACTAAGGCTTATTTTGGGCGTAGGGCTTATATTAGGTGCACACTCATTTCTTTATTATTTATTATTTATTCCTGCCACTTATAGGTTGCCCAACCTCTTGCAGACTCTGGGTGGCAGACAGAAATATAAAAAGAAGGGTGACATACAAGTAATAATAATAATAATAATAATAATAATAATAATAATAACAACAATAACAACAACAACAATAATAACAACAATAATAACAACAATAACAACATCCATAACAATGACAATAATAATAACAATAACAACAACAATAATAATAATAGCAACATCAATAACAACAACAATAACAACAACAACAACAACAACAACATAAAAACAGTAAAACAATTTTTAAAACCCTTAACGTAAATGATTCATCCATTCAGCTGGGGCAAAATGAAACTATTCATCGGCTCCAAGCCTGTCGGAAAAGCCATGCATTTTCTGCCTTTCAAAAGGCCAGGAAGGTGGGGATCGTGCGGATCTCAGGACGGAATTGATTCCATAGATCCGGAGCTGCTACAGAGAAGGCCGACTGCCTGGCGGAAGGAACCGTGAGAAGACCTGGGCCATGACCAGCCACTGTGGCAGAATGCAGCCCCATACATAATCTGGTCCTAAGCCATGTAGGGCTTTAAAGTTGATAACCAACACCTTGAATTGACACAACACCCTGATAACCAATACCTTGAATTGTGTCTTAAAAATCAGGCTATAGCTTGTTTTCGGGGCAGGTCCTGTTTTCGGGAAAACATGGTACATCAAAGGGGCCTCCTCTCAGTTAAGGAGAACTGTATAATAGAATAGAATTTTTTATTGGCCAAGTGTGATTGGACACACAAGGAATTTGTCTTGGTGCATATGCTCTCAGCGTACATAAAATAAAATATACATTTATCAAGAATCATCTGGTACAACACTTAATGATTGTCATAGGGGTCAATAAGCAATGAAGAAGCAATATTAATAAAAATCTTAGGATATACGCAACAAGTTACAGTCATACAGTCAACATGGGAGGAAATGGGTGATAGGAATGATGAGAAAAACTAGTAGAATAGAAGTGCAGATTTAGTAGAAACTCTGACAGTGTTGAGGGAATTATTTGTTTAGTAGAGTGATGGCATTCGGGGAAAAACTGTTCTTGTGTCTAGTGTTCTTGTGTTCCCAGCCTTAAGCTACAATTGGGCGTGTGCTAGCAGAGTGTCTCCAGATGCTTTGATCTTAATGCATTCCGTCTAGCACGTTCAATCCAGAGTCAGATATCCCTTTCCCAACTGTGTGTGTGTGTTTCCATTTTGCAATCCAGTTCCCAGCCATTTATCATCTCCTTCACACTTGCTTGCACCTCTGGGAAACGGTTATCTCCAGAGAAGAACATCCTACTTATGCCACTTTGGCCCTTCTGGGAAGCTTCTGATAAAACATTAAAGAATCGTTTTAAGCTCGTGGATGCAAAAAGGAAAAGAAAAAAAAGCAGAAATGACTAACAGATGCTTACACAGGAACTAAACTTCAGAGAAGTCATCAAGCAGCAGAATTTCATCTCTCCCACTCTGCTGAAGCTGCTGCCTCCTCCTCCTCCTCCCACCCCCTCCCCGTGTCTTCCTTTCCTCGAGTGCCATCTGCTGCTCTAGGTCTGTCACAGCAGGAGACAAATCCATTGGGTAACCAACCACTTTGGCTTGGTGAACACTCCTGGTAAGTTAAGAACATGTCACAACATAACTCTGTGGGGTCCACCGTCTTCTGTAAAAGTTTTTTAATTTTTTTTCTTCCACATCATATACTTTCGATAGAAATCAATATACATCACATTTTTTTCCTTCAACAATTATTTATTGAAAACAATGAAACTTACACACAAGAAAGAATGATGTTTCTTCTACACTCCCTATTTTTCCACTTAATCTCTGTCCCTTTCTATGGCCTTCCTCCAGCGAGACACAAGGGCGTGTATGCCCTGTCGGTACCACTCCTTGTTCTGGTCATGAAGCCATTTCTGCACTGTGCAAATCATCTCTTTGTCATCCTCAAAATGCCTTCCGCGAATGGCATCCGTTCAGATCCTCCATAAACTGTACACAAACGTTTGTGAATTGTCCCAACAGTTTCTTTCTCCGCAGTGAGAAATTCAATGACACATTGCTGGTAATGTATATCACTTACAGACGCCATTTCAAAACACTGCTGCAGCTACGCTATCTGTCTGAAGAAACACAAAATTTACACACACACTCCTGACAATTCAAATAATGTATATCTAAAGTTTCGCATTTGTACCATTACTGTAGCCTGAGAACAAAAATTTGGTGCATTACCTTCTGAGCGACCCTCGTACATATATTGTCGCTAGTAATGGGTTCCTACTGGTGCACCTAATTGTGTGCAGCTCTGAAGCTTTGGTTCACAAACACGCGTCCAAACAAAATTTTGCTTTTTGTACCTGTACGGGTGGCAAAATCTTGCACGGGGACACATGTGCGTGCGTGTTTCAGTGAGGTTTTTCGCTTTTGCAGATGCAGAAACAAAAAAACTCACCAAATATGCACGTATGTATATTCAACTTCTTTTTTATTATTGTAATTTGTATTTTATATTGTTTTAAGCTTTCTTGAGTCCCATTGGGATTGGGTGGCATAGAAGTCAAATGAATGGATGGATGGATGGATGGATGGGCAGGTAGGTAGGTAGGTAGGAAGATAAATAAAATTGGTATGTCTTTGAGTCTGCTGGGCCAAGTCCTGCAATTTTCTTGGCAATATTTTTAGAAGTGGTTTGCCATTGCTCTTTTCCCAGGGCTGAGAGTGAGGGTCTGGTCCTAAGGCAGGACTACAACTCACAGCCTGTCTATTTCTAGCCTGATGCCTTAACCACGACAACAACCACTTCTCTATTTGAAGGCAGAGTTCAAAAATTGAGGGCTGCAGATCCTGCCTTTAAGAATCTACAGTGCTGAAGATCTACTTGATAATCCTTCATCCCACAAATCCAGTCAAATCCTGCCAAAAAAAGGTCTGACCTGTTTAGCTCTATTCATTCCGGGATTGCTTTGTGAGCTACAAAAGGTTGGGGTACACTTTTGTATTTTGGGTTTATGGCATGGCAGGTTGTGCAAATGCAGTCTGTAAGAAATATTTACTGAATAAATTTAAGATGACGCCTGGCCCAGTTGCAACCCCACAACCCCAGCCATTTAAGCTTCTCATGAAAGTGTTTTACCAGTACGTAGCCACTGACTCTGGAACTTCCTTGGCTTATTGGGAGAGGACCTAGAGCAGGGGTGTCAAACTCACGTCATCATGGCGGTGTCATGTGATGAGTTGGGACTTTTCCCCCCCTTCTCCTTCCCCATCATCCGGCTCATGGGCCAGGACTTCGACAGCCCTGACCAAAAGCTATACAGCAAGGTCACTGGGCTCTTTTTCAATAGATGAATTCAAGCCAAGGTTATAGAACACAGAATAACAGAATTGGAAGGTCTAGAGGTCTTGCAGTCCAACTCTCTGAACATATAGGAGAGTCTATATCATTTCAGACAAGTGGCTTCTTTAAAACCTCCAAAGATGGGACATCCACAACTTCTGCTAGTTAATTGTTCTCATTGTTAGGAAATCTCTCCTTGATTCTTCTCTCCTTGATTAGTTTCCATCTATTGCTTTTTGTCTTGCTTGTGGTGCTTTGGTAAATAGTTTGCCCCTTTATCTTTGTGACAGGCCCTCAAATACAGGAACCCTGTCATCATATATTCCCTACTCCTTTTTTTTAACTAGACTAGCCATATCCAATTCCTGCAACCATTCTCATATGTCTTAATTGCCAGCCCCCTACTCATCTTTATTGCTCTGTTTTGCACTATTTCTAGAATCTCAACATCTGTTCTATATTGTGGGGACCAAAACTGGATGCAGTATTCCAAGTGTGTCTGCATTAAGGTTTTGTAAAGTGGTACTAATGCTTCATGTGATCTTGATTCTTTTCCTCTATTAATGCAATTTAGGATTGCATTGGCTTTTTCAGGTGCTGCTGCACACTGTTGGTTCATATTTAAGTGATTATCCACTTGGACTCCAAGATTCCTCTCACAGTTGCTGGTATTGAGCCAAGCTTAACCT
Source organism: Erythrolamprus reginae (assembly GCF_031021105.1). NCBI lineage: Eukaryota > Metazoa > Chordata > Lepidosauria > Squamata > Dipsadidae > Erythrolamprus > Erythrolamprus reginae. The sequence goes on from NC_091951.1 coordinate 99,131,310, forward strand.
AGTCTGCAACTGTACAGTTGGTTTTTCTTGCCTACATGTAAACCCTTGCTTTTATCTACATTGAATTTCATTTTGTTAGACAGGGCCAAGTGCTTATTTATTTATTGTTAGAGTTGAAAGGGACCATGATGGCCATCGAGTTCAATCCCCCGCCCAAGCAGGAACCCTATAGCACACCAGTCAAGTGGCAGTTCAATCTTCTCTTAAAAAATGTCCAGAGTGTTGGAGTTCACAAGTCCGCTGGTAGGTTGTTCCATTGGTTGATCGCTCTGACCGTCAGGAAGTTCCTCCTTATCTCCATGTTGAATCTCTCCTTGGTGAGCTTCCAGCCGTTGTTCCTCGTTCGGCCCTCTGGTGCCCTGAAGAATAAAGTGACCCCCTCCTCTCTGTGACATCCCCTTGTATACTTGTAGACTGCTATCATGTCCGCTCTGGCCCTCCTTTTCTCTAGGCTATCCATGCCCAGTTCCCTCAGTCTCTCTTCGTAAGTCTTGGTTTCCAATCCCTTAATCATCTTGGTTGCTCTTTTTTGCACCTTCTCCAGAGTTTCAATGTCTCTTTTGAAGTGTGGTGACCAGAACTGAATACAGTACTCCGGGTGTGGTCAGACTAGGGCGTAGTAGAGTGGTATTAAGACTTCCCTGGTCTTGGAGTGTATTCCCCTGTTGATGCAGCTTAGGATTGTGCTGGCTTTCTTAGCTGCTGCTGCACATTGTGGGCTCATGTTTAGTTGATTGTCCACCAAGACTCCGAGGTCTCTTTCACAGTTGCTACTGCTAAGAGGGGTTTCTCCCAGGTTGTATGTGTGTCCAGTGTTCAACTATGATACTCAGCAATAGTTATAGGGAACTAAATCCTACGACTTCTATCTCAATAAACAAAAAGAAACCAGCATCTAGATAAATGTTTCAATCCCCATAAGGAAATTGAGTTGCCTCGTCAGTTTTTCATTCTCTATTGTTTCCAAGCCACTTTGTTTAGAGGAGACATGATAGATTACATACCAGAGTTCTGAAGCAGCTGGCAGATGTTATCTCAGAATCATTGTGCCATATGTTTAAAAAATACTGGAGCATCAGGGAATTACCAGAGGGTTGTAAAAGATCTGATGTGGTTCCCATCTTCAAAAAAGGAGGGGGGAAAACCAGATTCAGGAAACTGCAAACTTACCAGCCTAATATCAAAACCTGGGAAGATACTGGAAAAAATAATTTAAAAACAGATCTGTGAACATCTAGAAACAAATAAGGTTATAAGTAGTAGCTAGCACGAGTTTGTTAAAAACACCTCATGTGAAAACAATCTTATTCATTTTTTTACAGAATGACTAAATTAGAAGACCAGCAAAATGCTGTGAACATAGTATACTTAGACTTCAGCAAAGCATTCGATAAAGTAAATCACAACCTACTTCTTGGTAAACTAGAAAAATGTGGGATAGACTGCAAAGTCCCTGATCAAGACAATGTCTTCAGAGGGGCTAAAAGCAACCCAGCCAAGAGGGGTCACTCACGAACGTGAATCCTGGAAAGAAAACTTGAACACATTTCTCTCTGGGTGAAATGACACAGTATGGAGCTGTGTACCTCTTTTTATTTGGGAGCGTAAACAGATGGGGATAATTACACGTACATGTCAAGTGATATACAAACATCCAATAACATAACTTCAAACATGTCATATTTTTGAGTCCTTCCTTTCCCCCAGATATCACAAACCAATTTCCTTCAATTATTTCCTTTGAGCAAATGTTTCTCACACCTAATTTCTCTGAAGCCTTCTGCCTTATCACAACCAATCTCCTTTTATCATAGTCTCGTCCTGTTTTGCTTCAGGCAATGTAAATTTCCCCCTTTGATCATATAACGTCCTGTTTGGAGTGTTGTATCCTTGTTTATCAGTGAGATGTTTATTGAACCCTTTTATGGTCAGTTGTCTTGCTGTTGCAATTTCACCAGAAGTGCAGACTTAAGCAAGTTAATACCATCCTATCCTGGCTATAATAGAATCAGGGTAAGTATAGCATTTTTATGCTAGAGGTCCAGATATATATAATATGATATATTCCTGTTCTAACATTCATGCTATACTACAACAATAGACAGCATCACTGTCAGGTGAATTTGTAATTGGCTGACAAACCATATTTAATGGTACTGCAGCCAATGTTCCCTCTAATTTTTTTCCGGTGTGGGCGGAAAAGTATAGTGTCTGAGCGGCAGTCCCTTTGGGACTGGGCGGCATAGAAGTATAAATAAATAAATAAACAAACAAACAAACAAACAAACAAACAAACAAACAAACAAATAAATAAATAAATAAATAAGAAAAAAATTCCCTTCTTTTTTATTAAAAGAAATTAATAATAAAACAAAACCAAAATCTATTACTATTACTGTATTACTATCTTCTCCTCTTTTTCCATCCCTGTCTCCTCCCCCCTTGTGTGTGTGTGTGTGTGTGTGAACTCTTGAACCATTTCCAATAACAGGTGAGCTATTGGAAATGGTTCCAGAGTTTTCACACACACACACGCGCACACACAAACGGCTGGGTTTTTTTTCTTTGTTATTATTTGGGTGTTTTTTACCATATGCTTTAAATCAAGAGTCATTTCTCTCTCTTTCTCATTCTCTCTCCCCCTCTTGCTCTCTCTCTCTTTTTCTCACTTTCTCTGTCCCTCTCTTTCTATCTCTCTCCCCCTTTTTCTCTCTCTTTCTGTTTTCTTTCTCTCTCTATTGCTTTCTTTCTCTCTCTCTTTCTATCTCTCTTGCTTTCTTTCTCTTCTCTCTCTTGCTATCTCTCTCCCCCCTCTTTCTCTCTCTCTCTCTCACTTCTCCCGTGGTGGTGGCTGCAGCTTCTCCTCCTCCTCCACTTCTGCACTCCCAGCCAGGGGGCTGCGAGAGAGGGTTTTCTCCACGCGCTTCAGGAATGCCCACCCCACCCCTCTCGCAGCCCCTTCGCTGGGAGCGCTTTCCTCCTGAGCTTTCAGCAAGGGGGCTGCAGTAGAGGCAGGGCAGGCATTCCCGAAGAACTCGGAGAAAGCGCTCTCGCAGCCCCCTCGCTGAAAGAGAGAGAGGGAGAAGGAGATTTCTCTCTCCCTCTCCCTCTCTCTCTTTCAGCGAGGGGGCTGCGAGAGCGCTTTCTCCGAGTTCTTCGGGAACGCCTGCCCTGCCTCTACTGCAGCCCCCTTGCTGAAAGCTCGGGAGGAAAGCGCTCCCAGCGAAGGGGCTGCGAGAGGGGTGGGGCGGGCATTCCCGAAGCGCGGAGAAAACTCTCTCTCGCAGCCTCCTGGCTGGGAGCACAGGAGGCGGAGAAGGAGGAGAGGGGGCGGATCGGGCGGGCGGGGGGCAGGGCCGAGAGACAGTGAGGACAATTGACCAATGGAAGAGCTTTCCTTCAGAATTTGTTGGTGCTTCATCACTGGAGGTTTTTAAGAAAAGACTGGACAGCCGCCTAATGAAATGGTAGAGGGCTATGATGGTGAATCTATGGCACGTGTGCCACAGGTAGCACGCACAGCCCTCTCTATGGGCATACGTGCTGTCACCAGCTGCTCTTCTGGTTTATGGTGTGCACATGTGCTCCGGCCAGGTGGTCTTCATGCACGCACTTGCTGAAAATCCAAAGACCAGGTGGCCGGCACTCACATAGTTATAGTTATTAGATTTGTATGCCGCCCCTCTCCGAAGACTCGGGGCGGCTCACAGCATAGCAGTAATACAATACATTACAAATCTAACAATAAAAATTAGATCCATTTAAAAGACATTAATAACATAATAAAACCCCTAGCTATGCAGTCACACACATTCAACCTAATCTATCATGCAGTAAGGCCAAAAATATAATAAAAAGGGGGAAAGATGGTAATTATCCCCACGCCTGGTGACAAAAGTGGGTCTTGAGCATTTTACGGAAGGCGAGGAGGGTGGGGGCTATTTGAATCTCTGGAGGGAGTTGATTCCAGAGGGCTGGGGCCACCACAGAGAAGGCTCTTCCCCTGGATCCCGCCAGCCGACATTGGTCGATGGGACCCGGAGAAGGCCCACTCTGTGGGACCTAATCGGCCACTGGGATTCGTGCAGCATGCACCCCAGCCAGATGGTCTTTGGGTTTCTGGTGCTCTGGCACATATGTGCATTCTGGTTTGGGCACTCGGTGCCAAAAAGGTTTGCCATCACTGGTATAGGGTCTCCTGCTTGAGCAGATAGCTGGACTAGAAGACCTCCAAGGTCCCTTCCAGCTATATCCTGTTGGATTGAATGAGAGATGCAGTGATTATACCAACATTGTGTACACAGAAATTTTCGGAGGCAGATACCACCCGTTTTAATTTTTGTTGTCCAGAAATCCATATAACTTTTTGATCCTTATCCTTTTTTAAAAGTAACTTCTAGCTTCGGAGAGGGGTGGCATACAAATCTAATTAATAATAATAATAATAATAATAATAATAATAATAATAATATAACAATAATATAATAATAATAATAATAATAATAATAGAAGTGGGTTTTTTATAAATCAAGAATCTGTAAAAGCTACTCTGCAAAAAAAATGTCATCTTGCTGTCTCAAAAGGTCCCCTTTACCTCTATGATATAAACAATTAAAGCCCATAATTCAGTTTGTCCATTATCACACACTGTGGCTAAGCAGTTTCCTGAATAGGCACTTCTGGATGATCTGAATTCATTTTGATTAATGTTTTGAGGACTTGAACTGTTTTAGTTTTTGGACCAAAGCATTTCGTTTCAGAACATGGAGTTTCCTGGGTTTTTCAGAAACCTTTGTGACAATTTTTGCGAAAGTTATATAGATTAGAGGCTCAGCGGGTCTTATCTTGCACAAATATTTCAACTTATGGTGCTGCAAAATGATTGTTCATCAGTATAGAATAGCAGGTCCCCACTGTGTGTCCTTGATTGGAACTACAAAGTTGGTTTGAAAGATGGGCAGCCACACAAATATTTTAAATAAAGAAACAAACTCCAGAATCTTAAGCTATTCTGACAGGGTATTTTGGGACTCCCAAAAACGTCAGAGATGGAATTATCCTATTGTCTAGTCATGTTTTACCTGTTGCCAAAGTTGTTCTGTCAGGCTCTCTGGTAGACTCCTCCCAAAAATTCACAGGTACAAATTTCAGACACACACACGTTTGAAAATTCAAAACAATGTTCTTTATAATGAAAATTCACTTAAAATAAGCCCTCTTTTGGTATAGCAAAGAGCACTCGTCTCCAACCAAACTGGTAATTTGTACAAGTCCCTTATCAGTTCTGTGATACTTAGCTTGCAGCTGTGAGGCAATTCACAGTCCTTCTTCTTTCACAAAGTGAAACACACTTTGCTCTGGTTTAGTTTCAAAGTAGGGAAAAATCAGCACACAAAAGGTCAAAGTCAGTAAAGCAGGCACGAAACACAACGATCAGATAATCCTCCACAATGGCCAAACCCACAGGCTGCTATTTATAGCAGCCTCACTAATTACCACAGCCCCACCCAACCACAGGTGGCCTCATTTTCTTTGATAATAATCTCTCAGTTGTTGTTGCCTATGCATCGCTCTCCGCATGCATGGCTGTATCATTAACTCTTGTTCTGAATCCAAGGAGGAGCTAGATAATTGATCTCCTTCTGAGCTGTCTACCACACTCTCCTCCTCCCTGTCACTCATGTCTTCTTCGTCAGAGGAGCCTTCATCATCAGATTCCACCGGGGGCAAAACAGGCCTGCAGCATGTGGATGTCTCCCCCACATCCACAGTCCTTGGGGCAGGAGCTGGCCAGAGCTAACCACAACACAAAGTCTACGTTAGGGCTGTAGAACCTGGGTCTGGGGCCGATAGGAGCATCATAGATTTCTACCCTTGCCCTATGTAGAACTCTTGATTAGTAGTGTGACGTTGCTAGCATAATCCTTTCAGGCATGTGGTAGAAATTCACTAATCGTAGTCCAAAGACAAGCCTGGATAGATGAAAACTAATAAATAATAGGACAGGTATTTCCACCGGGTGTCCTTCAGGTGGAAGGAAATGTCATTCTTGTGTACCTTGTAAAACAACCATTTGGGAAATACTTTCTTAGTCCAATTTACTTTTTTAGAAAAAGCAATTCATCTGTAGCCAAATAATAATTGGCTTAACAATGCAAACATAAGTTGATAACGCTTGCAGGACATTTCCCCTAAGCATTCCAAGCTGTCTGTAGTTCTTACACCGTTGACTAAGTACAGAGGTAAAGAGAAGAAACTGGGGAGAACTACCTTGTGCTTCTTTCCCTTCTCTTTCTGTTGTGTATCACTGGGCCTTTTGCAATGACAGGCAACTGGAGCTGATCTGTACCTCCCTGATTTTAAAGAAAGTTCTGGATACATGGCTTTTTCCAGCAGGCTCTGAGGCAGAGCAATCTGTGAATCTAAATTAGTTGTGTTATATTTCAATCACATTTCTAACTCCCCTGATATGTGCCATTTGTTATTGGCACTGGTTTCTTTTTATTTGTTTATTTAGTTTTATAGTGTGATTTCAGATTTTTATATGTTGCTTTAGCTCCTTTTGAGGGGTGTGCATGTGTGCGTGCCTTCAAGTAAATGTTGAGTCAATCTTTGCAGGCTTCTTGGCAAGATATTTTGGTGATTATGTGCTCTTGCTTCTTTCCTAGGGCTGAAAGAGGGTGTCTGGCCCAAGGTTATGCAGTTGGCTTCATGCTTAAGGCAGGACTAGAACTCATAGTGTTTTTTAAACCCTCATTTTAATATAACTGCCCTTTACAAGGAAAGTTCCAAATTTACTTCTCTTCATACAAGAGAAAGAAAAAAAATATTGGTTCATATCATGACTTTGATCTAATTATAACAATAGCAATACAAGGAGGAGGAAAGGTTATTATTAAGAATTTAAATTATATTATCTTCTTTTTATGCTTAAACATTATATCATTCCTTTCATTTTACAAATATATCATTTCTAATTTAGCAAATCATAATTAATGACTCAAACTCAACCCGGATAAGATGGAGTGGCTGTGGGTTTTGCCTCCCAAGGACAATTCCATCTGTCCGTCCATAATCCTCGGGGGGGGATTATTGACCCCCTCAGAGAGGGTCCGCAACTTGGGCGTCCTCCTCGATCCACAGCTCACATTAGAGAACCATCTTTTAGCTGTGGCGAGGGGAACGTTTGCCCAGGTTCGCCTGGTGCACCAGTTGCGGCCCTATCTGGACAGGGAGTCTCTACTCACAGTCACTCATGCCCTCATCACCACGAGATTCGACTACTGTAATGCTCTCTACATGGGGCTACCTTTGAAAAGTGTTCAGAAAGTTCAGATTGTGCAGAATGCAGCTGCGAGAGCAAGCATGGGCTTCCCCAGATATGCCCATGTTACACCAACACTCCGCAGTCTGCATTGGTTGCCGATCAGTTTCCGGTCACAATTCAAAGTGTTGGTTATGACCTATAAAGCCCTTCATGGCATCGGACCAGAATATCTCCGGGACCGCCTTCTGCCACACGAATCATAGCGACCGATTAGGTCCCACAGAGTTGGCCTTCTCTGGGTCCCGTCGACTAAACAATGTCATCTGGCGGGTCCCAGGGGAAGAGCCTTCTCTGTGGTGGCCCCGACTCTCTGGAACCAGCTGCCCCCGGAGATTAGAACCACCCCCACCCTCTTTGCCTTTTGTAAACTCCTTAAAACCTACCTTTGCCGCCAGGCATGGGGGAATTGAGATATCTCCCCCGGGCCTATACAATTTATGTATGGTATGTCTGTGTGTATGTCTGCTTAATAACGGGTTTTTAAAAATGTTTTTAAATTATTAGATTTGTCATGAATTGTTTTATTGCTGTTGTGAGCCGCCCCGAGTCTACGGAGGGGGGCGGCATACAAATCTAATAAATAATAATAAAAATAAAAATAATAATAATTATAGTGTAATGTATTTTGCAACCCCTCCCCCTTGTGAATGCACGCACATTTCCTGCATACACCCCCCCAATACATCTCAAAAATCAGCTGGCTGGTGGGAGGCACGCATACACATGTGTGGTGGAACTGAGCTGGGCGATGAGTCATATGCCCACAGAGAGGGTTCTGCTTGCCAGCTGTGGCATAGAAAGCCATTACTAACATAGAATGCTGCAAAATCTGTTAGAGGTCAATGTGTGAGGTTTAATCAATTAGAAATATTAAGAGTGTTATCTGACAGTTTTTTAAAAATTGGTTAATTTCTTTACTGTTAACTGAACAGTTCATCTCTTTTCTTATCCTCTCTATCCAAAAATGCACACATGAAGGTTAGATTCAGATTTTTTGATAGTAGCCGGTACTTGGGCTTCAATTTTGTTTAAATCTTCCATTTCTATAATTGCACCCTGCCATGGGGCGCAGGAATTGCTCAAGCCATGACTTTAGAAGCAAGCCTATTGTTCCCTAATTGACATGTACATTGACAGTTGTGCCAATTGCCAGTACAGTAGCTGCCTTGTTGAGCAATTAACCTGAGCAGTAGTACAATTTGTTCAGCCACATCATCTAATTTGTTCAAATGGCAATCAGAATTCTCTTTTCAGGGCCAAGAGTAATTTCTTGGATAGAAATATATTTATTTATTTTGTTCATAGGTACAACCACATAGCAAGTGCTATGTTCTAAAATTTTGCAGCCACATACAGTAAAAAAATAAATAAATAACAATATTCAATTCACTTGAATTTACTGCCCCAAAATGATTAGGGTTTAAGTCTCAGTTTGGATAATATGACAATGTCGAGATGTAAGATAAAACTGACCTAAGAATTGGCAAGCCTTTCACAGGCAGCATTATACCTATCATTTTTAGCTTACAAGAGCTTCCAGAGCTGACATTGCTCCTATGTTACAATTATTGAATATACCTATTTTTCTTAAATTTGAAACCATTTGTAGGTATACATTTAATTACAGTGTACCATGCAACCTAGGATCGATCTCTTTGCAACATTAAGGCCACATTGCTGGATCATCATCTGAGATCTTTTTTTCCTTTTAATTTTGCCTTGTACTCTTTTTTCCTTACAGCAGCCTGATTCAACTATTGAAAATATACCAGTAAATATAAATTAGCCTCTTACGTGTGAGCATTGCCCATGATAAATACTGTATATACTCTGCCTCCCCCCCCCCCTCTCCTAGTCTCCGCAGTTTCCAGGAATCAAAACTGACTTGGAGACATACACATAAAAAGGTAGAAACTACTATTGTATGTGAGGGTGTATTTAATACAGTACTGTTTCAATGCAATAATTATACATTCACCATTATCTTTCACCTTTAACACCATTAGAACAATCATTTAAGAAAACAATATAGGCCAGGAAGTAATTGAAGAAGAGTGAATCTGCACTTACAACAGCATTTGCATCCAAAATATGGATCTAAAGCAGAAGTTTACTAATTTGCTCAGCAGTTATAATGCCAAATAGCATAATATTCAAGACTTAGGGTTTTTTTGTTTTGTTCTTCAAGGATTAGAGTTGCAAGCCTTCCAATTCCATATAAAGCAATCTTCCAAAAATTTGATTCAGATTTTAATTTGTAAGATATTTATATCTGTCTCTGAAATCAGGCTGCTCCTTCTGCCTTACACAATAGAGATACTTTTAAGTTTCTTATCTATCTATCTATCTATCTATCTATCTATCTATCTATCTATCTATCAAAATATGTACAAGATGATAGGTAAGGTATAAACATAAACAAAAGCAAAGTAGGTATAGGTCAATTTGAACAATAGGACAGGGACGGTAGGCACTATGGTGCGCTTATGCACACCCCTTACAGATCTCTTAGGAATGGGATAAGGTTGACTGTACACAGTCTAAGGTTAAAGTTTTTGGGGTCTGGGGAAGTAACCACAGAGTCAGGTAGTGCATTCCATGCATTGACCACTCTGTTGCTGAAATCGTATTTTATGCAGTCAAGTTTCAAGCGGTTTACATTGAGTTTGAATCTATTTTGTGCATGTGTTGTTGTGGTTGGAGCTGAAATATTCATTGACTGGTAGGACATTGTGGTAGATGATTTTATTTAGATCAGATTGAAGGCGACATAGCTCTAGGTTTTCTAAGCCCAAAATTTCAAGTCTGGTGGAATAAGGTATTCTGTTGCGAGCAGAGGGGTGGAGGACTCTTCTTGTGAAATATTTATGGACTCTCTCAATTGTATTAATGTCTGATATGCAGTGCGGGTTTCAGACGGGTGAGCTGTCTTCGAGGATTGGTCTGGCAAATGTTTTGTGTGCTCTGGTAGCAGTTTAGTATTGCCAGAGAAGAAGCTACACAAGATTAGGTTAACATCTCTTAGTGCCTTTTTGGCAATGTTACAATGGGCTCTGGTGCTTAGGCCATTAGATATGAGTACTGTACTCCAAGGTCCTTAACAGAGTGAGGATCGTCTACAACAGTGATGGCGAACCTATGACATGGGTGGCACTGGTGGCATGCAGAGCCATATCAGCTGGCACACAGAGCCATTGCCCTAACTCAGCTCCAACATGCATGTGTGTGCCGGCCAGCTGATTTTTGACTCACTCAGAGGCTCGGGGGGGGGCGTTTTTTGCTTCCAGAGAGCCTCCAAGGGGATGGGGGAGAGCGTTTTTGCACTCCCCCAGCTCCAGGGGAGTCTTTGGAGCCTGGGGAGGGTGAAACACAAGCCTACTGGGCCCACCAGGGAAACAGGCTGTTTTTGGCCTCCTGAGGGCCACTGGGGTGTGTATATTAGCGAAGCTGTTTTCACCCTCCCCAGGCATTGAATTATGGGTGTGGGCACTTGTGCATGTGTGATAGCATGAGCACACGCTCTTTCGGTGCCTGAGGGGGGAAAAGGCTTACCATCACTGGTCTAGGCCTTTTTGAAGGGTAGGATTGTCGGTGGTGTTGAATAGTTTAACAGTTAGACAAGTAGCCAAAAACCTTGAAACCTACTCTACATCAACCTACTCCACATTCATATTCCTCTATGGGCGAACTATACCTGACCTTATTGTTTCATGACCTCTGAAGCTACCTGTTACACCGAGTGAATGGACGCCCAGCTATACCTAGGAACGTGAGTGAGAGGATGTATGTTTGGCAGGGTTTTTATTCATGTTTTTATGTATTGTTCTTATTCATTGGAAGCCGCCCAGAGTCCTTCAGTAGTTGGGCGGCATACAAGAACTATTAATAACTAATAAATAACAATACTCTCTGATTAGCAACCTTCGCAAAGCAATTGCATTTTGAGGAGAAATTAACCCCAGCCCTTCCAACTAACGTTTTTGCCATAATGACCCGACCGACAGCCTCTCCCGCCCCCCCTCCTTTTTTTTTTAAGAGCTTTCCCCGCCTCGCGAAACAGTTTCAACCAATCACCGCACGGCCCATGCCTTCTATGTGGCTTTCCCCCCCATTCCCCCTTTCGGCAACCAATGAGAAAGAAGGGCAGAGTGGAGGCGGGGGGAGTTCCTCGGGCCATTTAGGGACCGATGCGGGCCGTGTCGGCGCGGGGATTGGTCGGGCTGAGTAGGCAAGTGGGCGGTCTAAAGAATGGAGGTACAGTAGCTGGGTGCCGGACCGAGCGGTCGGAGGTGGGAGGGGGGTGCACGAGAGCGGTCGGGTGGGAAGAGGTGACAGCGGCGGCGGCGGCTCGGGCTGGCCCCAATGGAGCTGGAGAACATCGTGGCCAACACTGTGCTGCTCAAGGCGCGCGAGGGTGAGAGCCCCGGTCTCGGTTGGGGAAAGGTTTGGGGGGGGGGGGGCGCGAAAGGAACCCCCGGGCATTCTCCGGATCGAGCCCTTTCTGGCCCAGCGTCCTCTTCTCTCCTGGCTGGGCACCGCGGTCCTTATGCAATGCACGGCCGCTTCGGAGGAGGGGAGGTGGGTGGCCGGCGGAGCAGGGTGGTAGGTAGGTAGGGGAGTGGTAGGTAGGAGGACCCGGTACAAGGCGGCGGCGGTGGCGGTGGAAGATCGCGACCGGCGTGAAGGGTCAGGCGGAGGGTGAGACTGGGCTGGCAAGGTGATGGTGCTCGCTTTGCAAAGCATCGGCGCCAAAGGAAGTTGTGGCGCGGTCGGTGGCCAGAGAGCTCTTGCAACCTCGGACTGTGGGAAGGACGAGGCGGCGGAGCTTCTTCTAGAGGTTGGAGGGTTTAACTAGGCCTGGCGGAGGAGCTGTCCACGAAGCAGCGGTGAAAGCGAGCACAGAGGCTGGGATCTGAGAAATAGACCCCAGGGTGGACTGTATTGGTGGGACTGTAGTTTGGGGTGAGATACCATCGAGATGCTCCGAATCAAGTAAACTTCGAATCAGATAAACTTCTTTTTTTAATAGGAATAGCATTTAGACTTATATACCGCTTCGCAGCGCTTCACAGCCCTCTCTAAGCGGTTTACAGAGTAAGCATATACAGTATTGCCCCCAACCATCTGGGTCCTCATTTTACCCACCTTGGAAGGATGGGAGGCTGAGTCAACCTTGAGTCTTCAGAGAGGGGCGGCATACAAATCTAATAAATTATTATTATTATTATTATTATTATTATTATTATTATTATTATTATTATTATACATCACGCAGTCCAAGGTTCTTCTTCTTCTTCTTCTTCTTCTTCTTCTTCTTCTTCTTCTTCTTCTTCTTCTTCTTCTTCTCCTCCTCCTCCTCCTCCTCCTCCTTCTTCTTCTCCTCCTTCTCCTTATCATCATCATCATTATTATTATTATTATTATTGTTATTGTTGTTGTTGTGCCTGGTGAGATTCGACCTGCCAAACTGCTGGCAGCCAGTGATCGGCAGAAGTAGCTTGCAGCATTGCACTGTAACCACTGCACCACTGAGGCTCATTGAAACTTTAAAACTATTTAACTTTTCTGGACTTTAATCTGGATGTGAAGAGGGTATCCTCAGAAGTCTTGCATCAAGTCAAGCGTGTATTTCCCATGCTTGAGAGGAGCTTAGAAATGACAACCCAATTCTAGGGGAATCCTTACAAGTTATTTAAACTGGTAGGCTTCTGACAGATAAGTTTCATTTTCATATAACCAACCCAGAATGTAATCACATTTCACTGAACAAGCTATGGTAGTCTAACATACTATATTTACCAGATGAAACGTTTAAGGCTTAGTGATATATGCGGATGCGGCCACAACAATTTTCTGTGGGTGCCATTGCAAATCTATCATTATCCTTTTATAGATATGATAGACGTGTGCATATAACATATGTCCTCTGTAAAAGGTTTGATATGACTATGAGGTTTTGTATGTAAATCTGTATAGATCGATGAATGTGGATTTACTAAAGTTTCAGTTCTGCTTATTGTGGGGGAGGGTTTATTGACTTGTGAAATTCTTGGTTCCTCTGATTCAATTCCTGTGGTCACAAGTAACACATTGAATGCCAGTTTGAATTTTGAATTGAGCAACAAAGTTCTTATAGCTTGATAGCAAGGGAGAATTTTTTTAAATTATCTTCTATTAAAGCAACAACTTTGCATTAAAGGCCATATTGATGTTTCCTTTACAAATCTATTGCTGAAAAATGTCCTTTAAGCATGTTGCCATCTACCCTTAAGCATATTTTCTTAAAGATGATTTTCCTTTTATATAGGATTATTATTTATTTTATTGGATTTCTATGCCGCCCCTCTCCGAAGACTATATTGTCTTTATATAGGATTATTTTTCCTGTAGGTACAATTTGTGGGAGTTTAAGATCAATTACTCAGACAAAGGCAGTGTAGTAATATTTTATTTTATTCAGAAAATGTGCAATATATCATTAGGACTTGCTCTCAGGAAAGTATGGATATCATTGCAACCTAAGCAACACTCCTCATACTAACTGAAAATTCCAAGCAAGCATATATAGGAAAGTGTCCAAAAGGTCTTAATTATTTAAATTTAAACATTTCATTGAAATACTGCAAACTATTGTGAAATAAAGGGAAACTTCTAAGAGTTCTATATGACAAAATCTGGATTTCTTTTCGTCAGAACAGCAAGTATTTCCTCATTTGGCAGCTATTTTGATAAGATGTATGAAAATTAAGATTCAGAAGAAGCCTCTGCTTAAACATTTAAAAATCTTTAAAATAATCATAAAATTTATAGAATTGACTATCCCTATCAATTAAACCACCTGTATTGTAGGAAGGGATTGACATGTATAATGAACAATTGCTACTGAAATGCTTTGGGATAGTAAAGAGAAACATGTGAGAAGTTAAAAGCTGTAGAAAATTGAATTGGGATAAGAAAAAGTCTGGGTTATTGCAAGAATGGCTTTCTTATTAAGGTATAGAATTATACAATGCATAATTTTAAGTTGATCATAAAGAAGGAATAGTTTGTATTATGTTTGAAAAACTCATCATGGCACTATCTCCTATAAAGTACTTAACATTTTTTGGTTTTGTTTTATAAAAAAAGAAGAGACAAAGCTATTAGGTCTGGAAGATGTTCAGGCAGTAGGTTTAGATTACTTCTTTATGTCAGTCATTGTCCAAATACATCTGAATTATAATTTAACCTGAGTCCATTAAAAGTGCAACAGAAAATGTCTGTAATTGACTAGGTGTTTATGTATTTATCAAGACTCAAGACCTTGGTTAAAGATGAGTCTTATAAATATTGTTTCATGGTAAATCCACTGAATCATGCAGTTCAATAAGTGTATGGGGATGCAGTTTTTAAATGTATTTTAAAGTGTCTTCTTTTGTGTAGGAGTGTCGTAACAATGAATCTTCAAAAATTGACAAAGGAAGAGATAGGACTTTAGTTCTAATGGGGCAATACATTTTATAAGACATAGTCTTCTGAAAAAGTATGGATGCTTGGGAGGCAACCAAACCCGGCCCCTGCCATGTGCGTCATTTGCATAGTGTTCTCTGCCAGGAGTTGTGTCTGAAGTGCACAAGCTTGTTTATAAGGAGAGTTATAAAGAGTAAAGTAGACACAATAACATTAGGTTTCTATGTACCGATTGTCCCATTTATCTCATTGAAAAATCACCATGCTACAATTCTAACAGAAAGCACTTTAGAGGGCACAGAGATCTACTATTTCCATATGTTGTATGCAGTGCATTGAGATGGCTCAAGTAGCTATGTAAATAAACTTAGAATCCTTAAGATATTTGAGAAACTCCAATTTCAGTCCAATATGAAAACTGGTCGTTTGTAGGAAAAAGCATTCAAAGAGCTTGGAGGCCTGTTTTATTTGTTTATTTATTAGATTTATATGCCGCACATCTCACTTTGCAAAGCAACTCTTTGTTTTGTTTTGTTCTGTTCAATCAATATTCAATTAGAATAGAGCAGGAAGAGACCTTGGAGGTCTTGTAGCTCAGCCTTCTGGTCAAGCAGGAGATCCTGTGCCATTTTAGACAAGTGGCTGTCTAGGCTCTTCTTAAAAACCTCCAGTGATGAAGCAACTACAACTTCTGAAAGCAAATTGTTCCACTGGTTAATTTTCCTTACTGTTAGGGAGTTTCTCCTTAATTCCAGGTTGGCTCTCTCCTTGATTAACTTCCATCCATCGTTTCTTGTCCTACCCTCTGGCGCTTTGGAACATAAATCAAACACCTCTTCTTGTGGCAGCCTCTCAAATACTGGAGTACAGTGTTCCTTCAATTTTCACCGGTTCAAACTTCGCGAATAGGCTATACCACGGTTTTTCAAAAAATATTAATAAAAAATACTTCGCAGGTTTTTTCCTATACCACGGTTTTTCCCACCCGATGACTTCATATGTCATCGCCAAACTAATAATTTTTGCAAATAAATAAAAAAAATAATTATTGTTAATAAATAATTATGTTTATAAATATCAGGATCACTAAGTGTCTTATTCAATGGTGAGTACCAGTA
Organism: Erythrolamprus reginae; assembly: GCF_031021105.1. NCBI lineage: Eukaryota > Metazoa > Chordata > Lepidosauria > Squamata > Dipsadidae > Erythrolamprus > Erythrolamprus reginae. Next base: position 99,147,204 of record NC_091951.1, read on the forward strand.
ATAATGGTAAGTAAATGGTTGTTAAGGGAATTGGAAATGGTAATTTAAGGGTTTAAAGTGTTAATGAATGGCTTGTGATACTGTCCATAGCCAAAAATGGTGTATTTATTTCTGCATCTACTTTGCGGAAATTTGACTTTCGCGGGCAGTCTCGGAACGCATCCCCCGCGGAAATCGAGGGAACACTGTATTGCTATCATGTCCCCCCCGTCCTCCTTTTCTGTAGATTAGCCAAACCCAAATCCTGCAATCGTTTTTCATATGTTTTTGTCTCCAGATCCTTAATCATCTTAGTTGCTCTTCTTTGCACTTTTTCCAAAGTCTCAACATCTTTTTTGTAATGTGATGACCAAAACTGGATGCAGTATTCCAGGTGTAGCCTCTCTAAGGCTTTATAAAGTGGTACTAATACTTCAGGTGATTTGGATTCTATGCCTCTGTTTATACAACCAAGGGTTGTATTAGCGTTTTTGGCTGCTGCCGCACACTGCTAGCTCATGTTTAAGTGATTGTCCACTAGGACTCCAAGGTCCCTCTCACAGTTACTGTTTTTGAGCCAGGTTTCGCCTAATCTGTACTTGTACCTTTGATTTTTCCTGATCAAGTGTAAAACCTTGCTTTTTTTCACATTAAATCTTATTTTTTTGGATAGGGCCTATTGTTCAAGTCTGTTCCTTGAGCACAATAAAAAGTAGTATTATACTAGTTCAGCTGGCTATGGTTTTTACGTACAACAAAATAAATACATATTTGTTGTATAAGATGCCTGGGATAAACATATATCCATCCTAAGATAAAATATACAGGAAATAGTATAAGGTCCCTAGATGGACCATGAGGTCTTTCTCTGCTGTCAATCTTCTATGTTTCTATCTGCATGTAAATTCTTGATAGATTTCTCTCCCCCCCCCAATTTAAAACATTTGTGTAGCTGCCCATCTTTCCACCAAGTCCTGATGGCTCCCAATCAAACTATTTTTCTGTATAGGAAGTCTTTATTAAAAATAGCCACCAAGGCTAAACACGTTCTCAAATTCTATTTTGTACAGACATTTTTAAAAAGAAAACTAACACTCTGTTCTGTAGAGATTAGCTTCTTCTTTACCTTTGGTGCTGGATCTGTCTATGAAATTTTCACCCATTTATGCTAAAGTACCTATGATCTAATGTTCACTTTTGCTCAATATTGTGTATTTTGGTGGCAGCAATTTTGCACTGCAACAGGGCTAGGCAACGTCTGAGTGTTGCATTTCATATAAACAAAATAATAAGATGGGATAATCATGCAAATAAAAAGGGTTGGTGTTTATTTTCTGTCCTGGGCTTGGGAGATAATTAAAGTTTGCCTATTTTTGAAAGTCAAAAAGCACCGTGGAAAGAAATTAAATATGAAAAAAAATCAAACTGATGACAATGGATACAAAAACCAGTCTTAAAATTGACAATGAAGATGTCAAAAGAGTTGAATAGTTTCTGCCTTGTGGAATCAGCCATCTGTAAACAAGGAACAAACAATCATGAAATATGATAGATTAACACTCGGTAGAGCAGTCATGAATGCCTTGCCAAAGATGTTCAGTTGCTGTGTTCAGTCTATACTTACAGAGCAAACTATGGTGTTTCGTATGACATGCTATGGAAGAAAAGTTGGACTACTTTGTTGTTGAAAACTCCTAAGAATACTAAAGAACAGTCAAGAAACTAAAGATTGGCTCATTGAAACAAATCAACCTGGATTCTCACTCAAGGCACAAATAGCCAAGCTCAAATTATCTTACACATTATGTAAAGACCCAGCTCTCTGAAAAACACTGTAATACTGGGAAAGATGGCAGAAAAGAGAAATAGAGGACAGCCAGCAGTGAAGTGGTTGGACTCAATTACAGAGTGCGCCATCAGAAGAAAGACTGGATTAGGGACAGATTATTAAGAAGAAAGTCTGTGTGGTTGTTTAAGAGTTGACAATAACTCAAAAGTACATAATCAAGCCTATTATAGAGCTTACAGTACTATGTTTCCTGCTTTAAAATGGCAGACAATTACACTAGCAACCATATCAGTGAAGACTGGGGGGGGGGGGGAATTAAAATCCCCAATGCTGAGATGCAACCGTAAGGTGGAACTGAGTTTGGACCAGTTTTTAGAACAGGTAGCGACAGTGGCGGGAGGCTCCGCCCACCCTCCCAGGACGCTTCTGCATAGAAGCGTCGTGCATGCGCATAAACTGGTAGCAAAATCATTTACCACCCATCACCCCATCACTGAACTGAGGCAAGGGGGTTCCAAACGGCATAAGATAAGTGATTTTGAATGCATCTCTATTAATTTCTAGAGATATAAATCTACATATGATGGAATGTAGTGTAAATCCGCAGGAGGGAGGAGGGAGGGAGCATTGCAGAGGAGTAAGAGGTAAATCAGCCCAGATAGCATATGTGAGAGAAAAAGGGTGAAGACAGCTTTTCTCTAATACTTAACAGAGAAAGATGTAGCTACTGGAGTGCTCAGTCTGACAAGCTTTTATCTATAGGTTTCAAATGATAAAGAACTCAGCTTGGAAGTGTTACTACGTGTCATACTTGGTTTTCAGCCTGACACAATCATGTATCTATAAACTTGCAAGGAATCACAATTTGAAAGAGACTTTATGATAGCTAAACATTCTACATTTTTTCATATATATATATATATATATCAAGAATAGTCCTAAAAATGCGAGTTCCAGGTACATACGTGAATGATGAGGCAGCAGCCATCTTGATCACCGGAACATAGAAACTTTAATAAAACCACAAAAACACCAGCCTGAAGATGACGATGGGACCTCGTCGAAACATCGCGAAGATACCATCAATCTTCCATGGGAAAAGACCTGAATATGCCAAGACCTACACACACACACACACACACATATGTGTGTGTGGGAGGGGGTTGAGATCATCCGAGGGCACAGGGTGAGTTGTCATCAGTATGCTGTTGATACTCAGCTATACATCTCTACCCCAGGTCCACTCAGTGAAGCAGTGTAAGTAATGTGCTGTTAGGGTCTGGATGGGTATCAACAGGCTCAAGCACAACCCCGATAAGATGGAGTGGCTGTGGGTTCTGCCTCCCAAGGACACCTCCATCTATCTGTCCATTACCCGGGGGAGGGACTTTTGAGCCCCTCAGAGAGGGTCCACAACTTGGGTGTCCTCCTTGATCCACAGCTGACATTGGACCATCATCTTTCAGCTGTGGCAAGAGGGGCGTTTGCCCAGGTTCACCTGATGCATCAGTTGCGGCCCTATGTGGACAAGGAGTCTCTACTCACAGTCACTCATGCCCTTATCACCTCGAGGTTCGACTACTTCAATGCTCTCTGCACGGGGCTACCTCTGAAGAGCATTTGGAAACTACAAATTGTGCAGAATGCAGCCATGTGAGCAATCATGGGCATCCCAAGGTATGTCCATGTTTCTTCTGCACTCTGCGGACTGCATTGGCTGCCAGTTGGTTTCCAGATGCAATTCAAAGTGTTGGTTATGACCTATAAAGCCCTACATGGCATTGTACCAGATTTCTTACAGGACCACCTCCTGCCGCATGAATCCAAGCATCTGGTTAAGTCCCACAGAGTCGGCCTTCTCTAGGTCCTATCAACTAGAAAATGTCGCTTGGCGGAGCCTAGGGGAAGAGCCTTCTCTGTGGGGGCCCCAGCCCTCTGGAATCATCCCCCCCCCAGAGATTCATACTGCCCCCACCCTCCTTGCCTTCCACAAGAATCTGAAAACCTATTTATGCCACTAGGCTTGGGGTCACTAGACCCTAGCACCTGGCCAACGAGTGGGTGGTATGTTTGTGGTTTGAATCTGAATGAATGATTTTTTAAAGTTTTAGCCTTTTTAGAATGGTTTTAGATTAGTTATTTATATTAATTGGATTTCAGATATGTTATTGTATATTGTTTTTTTTAATATGTGAGCCACCCCGAGTCCATGGAGAGGGGCAGCATACAAGTCCAATAAATAAATAAATAATAAATAAATAAATATATATGCCTCTAATAAATTCCCTCTAGACTTCAAAATAACTTGCAAAAACTAAGCTGTTTTTGTTCAGCTGTGCTTCTTTGCAGCTATGTACATAGTGAATCCCATTTACAGTACAAATGTTTTCTAAAGGGAATTGGTTAGGATTTTGCTTGGGGAGAAATTGGAGGACCTTTCCCCCTTTTTGAGCAATTCTGCCTTGTTAGATGACTGTTCTACAGAGATAAGATGAATAGAATAGCTGAGCTGCTGCCTTCTCTTTTCCTTTGCAATGGATTTGGAAGGAAAAAAATAATGATCAGTTGCTGGGGTTTGGTAAATGATCGCACTGGGAGCCTTGCATTGGTAAAACTATTACAACATAGACCTTTATAAGGAATATTTACTTCTGGTGCTAGTTAGCGACTCCCTTCATGGAGCTGCAGTTGAGAATATAGTACAGCTGGCTGCCCGTTGCCTTGATTCACTTCCTTCCTAGATTTGTATAGTCAATCGTATGATACAATTGTTTTGTGCCATTTTAAGCAATGTCTATTCTCTAATAAGAAAGAAAAGGGTTTGCTACACATCAGCCTTTTGTACTCTTCTGTCCCTTTCCTGCTCTCTGTATCCCATGGTTAAGTTTCCAGGAAAGGTACAGATGCCCTCAAGCTCAAATCATGGTGATTTCATTCATACGTTTTTCTCAGCAGCGTTCAAGAAGTGATTTGTTCAAGAAGTGATTTGTTTGACTTCCTAATCTAGCCAAGACTCTTGGAATTTGAGGGTGGTCCCCCATTTAAGCGATAACCAGGGGTCAACCAATTTCAAATCCTGAGATTAGCCACAGCAGTAAAATGAACCACTATGCGTTAATTCTAAATATCACCCCTAATGCCAACAGTTAGGCTTCTTTTTTCAATATAGTAACTTCTTTCAAACATGGAGCTTTATTTTCTAGAAATGTTGCTCATCTTCTATTCAATCCATTTCAGTTGATTGTATAAGGGATGCACTGAATACTGGTGGTACAAAGAGCTGGTTTTTCTTTATAAGTTGCAAAAATAGCAAACACACAGTTTCTTCAGTTGGTGAGATAGTTTCTAACTTCTGTGCAGCTGAGCTGACTGTTGTGTTCCTCCGCTCTATAGATGCATTTAAATCTTCTTGTAAAACAGTTTCACAGGAAATCTGGACAGCCTATTTCAGTTTAACCCTACTGGTTCGTTACTAAAGATTTGGGCTGACAGATATTTCTTAAGAGTAAACTTCCCTTTTGCTTCCTTTGAAGTACAGTGGTACCTCTACTTAAGAACTTAATTCGTTCCATGACCAGGTTCTTAAGTAGAAACGTTCTTAAGTAGAAGCAATTTTTCAAATAGGAATCAATGTAAAGGCAAATAATGCGTGCAAACCCATTAGGAAAAAAATAAAAGCTTGGAATTTGGGTGAGAGGAGGGGGATGAAGAAGAGGAGGAGGACAGGTGCTGCTGAAGGAAGAAGGTGAGGTAAGGGGAATTAAAAAAAAATCCAAAACTTTAAGGCTTTAAAAAAAAGAGGGACTCTGAGACAGCGAGGAGGAGCACACGCCTCCCATACACCCGGTGCGAGGCCGCCTCCCATACACTGGCTGCTGCTGCTGCTACCTGCTGCCTCTTCCTTCCCATGCTGAAGGGCTCCCCTCTCTTCTTGCTCCTTCGCTTTGTAGCCAGCGCCTTTCCTTCACTGTAGTGACTCCTCACTGCCCAGAGCGAAGGGTGCGTTTCTTTTCTCTGGGCGCTGGCAGAGGTTTATTCCCTCTCCAAGCGCCCAGAGAAAGGGAAATGCTTCGTTCGCTCTGGACTGCCGAAGCCTCCTTAAGCGCCAATGAAAGGCTCCTCTGGCAGCCTGAGATGGCCTGGATTAAAGGGGGAATGGCAGGAAACTGGCTGGGCCTTTGTGCCGCTCTCAAATTTCCTGGGAAATTTTTCCGGGCTCGGGTTCTTAAGTAGGAAATGGTTCTTAAGTAGTTAAAAGTAATTGTGATGGGAGTATTTAGATAAATAAAGCAAGCAGCAATAGAAAGCACTCAGGCGCTAATAGTTTTGGGTTGGAAGGATGCGACAAAATGGACAATGCAAAATTGGTACCGGTACATGGTGGATCGCATTCAATTTGAGATTATGGATAAAAGGATGAATTTGGTTAATGAAACTAATTTGCGACAACTGATGGGACGATGGGACAAGATAAGACGATATATGGCGAGTAGAATCCGAGACCAAGCTACAAGAAACAAATTGGAATCACTTTATAATATGTAAATAGATACTTTGCTCTTGAGTTAAAATGCTTTATACAAGTAACATCTCCGACTTGGTGGTGAGGTTTGAATGTTTGTCTGGTGCTGGGCACAAGTAACAAAGCACCTGTTTTATGTTGTGTGTGTGTTTATATTTTTTTAAAAATCAATAAAAAATATTATTTTTTTAAAAAGAGGCAAAAAAAAATCTTGAACACCCGGTTCTTATCTAGAAAAGTTCTTAAGTGGAGGCGTTCTTAAGCAGAGGTACCACTGTATAAGCATTTCAAGAGAAATGACTATTAGACTTAAATCCTGATTTATATTCTGATTTAGATGGTCTTGCACATCAGTATTTCCCAGCTTCTGATTCCTTTGCTGTAAAAATATTAAAGCTATAACAACCTGTATAGTTTATACCAAGGGTGTCAAACTCAAGGCCCAAGGGCCAGATTCAGCCTTCAGGTTGCGAGGCCACTTGGAAAACAGAACTAGCCCGTGGAGATCATCACAGCTGAAAACAGAGCTGGGGAGTCTGTTTTTGCTTTCAGTGTACTAGAGCCGCCACAGGAATCCCTGACATGAGTGATGTCAAGTTGGTCATGCCCTCCCCATCCCGGACACAGACACACACCAAGGTCAAACACAATCCTGATGGGTCCCTTGGTGAAATCAAATTTGACCTCCTTACTGTTATGGAGGTGTTGGGGGGGCGTGTAGGGGAGAGGAATCTGTTTTCCTGCATGAGTCAATGCTGTCTAGGTACTCAAGGCAATAAAAAGGCGTAAGTAGGGAAAAAGTGGTGGCTGGATACCATATGACGAATTGCTGGTACATATAAAAACTTGAAATAATTTTAAATTTCTGTAATCCATCATAGCACCCGAGAGCATTTTAGAGGAAGTCAGCAATTTAATTTATTTTTACTAGCATTGTAAATTATATAATGCTACTTTGGTTTAGGCTTAGGCCATATCTTTATTTAATGTTCAGACTCAAGTGATCAATATATTAGTATTGGTATTGACTTCAAGGGCTATGCAAAACATTTTGGATTAGGTCCCTTGAAGTATGTGACTATAGCAGTGGTGGTAAACCTTGTAGATGCCCGAGTGTCCGAACTGCGTGTGCGCACATGGCCAAACTGAAAGCTGCATGTGCGCATGCGTGGACATGCACAAACATACACATGTGCCAATGTGCATGCACATGCATGGATGTGCACAGATGTGTGTGGACATGTGAATGTGCAGCAGAGAAGACCAGCTGGCTTGCGGGAGGTAAGATCTTTTTCTTTCAGAAGCTTCTGTTTCATCATTTGCAGGGAAACAGAAGCCCAAGAAAGATACATCACAGAGATCTGGGGTGACGGCGCACATGCTAGCATAGAAGGCTCTGTGTGCCACCTCTGGCACGTGTGCCATAGGTTCGCAGTCATGGGACTATAGCATCAGTCTGTAATTCTTTTAAGAAGTGGGAAGGTTTGGTAGGGAAGGTTTGCCTATTTGCCAATGACTCTAAAGTGTGCAATAGGATTGATATTCCTGGAGGCGTCTGTAATATGTCATATGATTTAGCTTTACTAGGTAAGTGGTCAAAGCAACGGAAACTGCAGTTTAATGTTTCCAAATGTAAAATAATGCACTTGGGAAGAAGGAATCCTCAATCTCAGTATTGTATTGGCTGTTCTGTGCTAGCAAAAACTTCAGAAGAGAAGGATTTAGGGGTAGTGATTTCTAACAGTCTCAAAATGGGTGAACAGTGTAGTCAAGCGGTAGGGAAAGCAAGTAGAATGCTTGGCTGCATAGCTAGAGGTATAACAAGCAGGAAGAGGGAGATTGTGATCCCGCAGTATAGAGTGCTGGTGAGACCACATTTGAAATACTGTATTCAGTTCTTCAGACCTCACCTACAAAAAGATATTGACAAAATTGAACGGGTCTAAAGACGGGCTACAAAAATAGTGGAAGGTCTTAAGCATTAAACTTTTCAGGAAAGACTTAATGAACTCAATCTGTATAGCCTGGAGGACAGAAGGGACAGGAGGGACATGATGGAAACATTTAAATATGTTACTGGGTTAATTAAGGTTCAGGAGGGAAGTGTTTTTAATAGGAAAGTGAACACAAGAACGAGGGGGCACAATCTGAGGTTAGTTGTGGGGGAAGATCAAAAGCAATGTGAGAAAATATTATTTTACTGAAAGAGTAGTAGATGCTACCTGGGATAAACATAGACCCATCCTAAGATAAAAAACAGGAAATAGTATAAGGGCAGACTAGATGGACCATGAGGTCTTTTTCTGCCGGCAATCTTCTATGTTTCTAAGTGGCATCTTTTCCCAGAATCACAGGGCTTCCCTCTGTGGCTGTACAAGAGACATGATTTATTCAAAGAATTTCAGATAGGTGCTATATTTATGCTCCTGTGCAATCCACATGTGATCTGAAACTCTGCACAGCCCTATAAGGTAAAATCGTACAAGTTCTTGTCCTTCAGGACCTGTTCTTTTGTAAAGCAACATCGTTCGCGTATTCAGGACTTGGCGCTGGGTAGAATGTATTGTTTACCTTCAATTGTGATATGGAAGAAAATCCTGGAGATCACATTTCAGTGCATTGTGTCACTGAAGGTTATTTACAGGGAGACGGTCCATGAGCTCTTCACAGTCGCACTGTCACCATTGGTGTCTGCAAGAGAGTCCTTTGGAAATGTTCTAAATAATATATTGCTCAGAAAAAAAAGTTGGGGTAGATTTGACCACTGATTGAGTTCTGATAGTGAGCGACAATTGGCAGCAACAGGATGTGTGTAAATAGTGCGTTCTGGTTTTCTCACTGTTTTCTTTTCTATTTGTCTCACGTAGGTGGAGGTGGGAATCGGAAGGGCAAGAGTAAGAAATGGCGTCAAATGCTACAATTCCCACATATCAGCCAGTGTGATGATCTCCGGCATACATTGGGTGAGGAGTATAAGATTTTGCCTGTTACTTTCCTGACCCTCCTTTACAAGGGTTGCAAGCGAAAAGACTTCGAATGCTTGGAGCAGGATCGTGCTCCTTCGTCCTTGGTGAACTGTGTTTGTTCTTCTATTTGCATGACTAGGCTGGATTTCATAATAGCAATAGCACTTACACTTATGTACTGCTTCACAGCGCTTTGCAGCCCTCTCTAAGCCAGTGTTTCCCAACCTTGGCAACTTGAAGATATCTGGACTTACACTCCCAGAAGTCCCCAGCCAGCATTCGCTGGCTGGGGACTTCTGGGAGTTGAAGTCCAGATATCTTCAAGTTGCCAAGGTTGGGAAACACTGCTCTAAGCAGTTTATAGAGCCAGCGCATTGCCCCCAACAATCTGGGTCCACATTTTACCCACCTTAGAAGGATTAAAAGTTGAGTCAACGTTGAGCCTGGTGAGATTCGAACTGCCAAATTGAAGGCAGCTGGCAGTCAGAAGTAGCCGGCAGTACTTCATTCTAACCACTGCACCACTATCGCTCTATAACGGTGCCACTATAATGAAAAACATTACCAACATAGAATTATGACCCAACTTGCCTTGTACAAATAGCCCTCGACTTACAACAGTTCATTTAGTGACCGTTTGATAGTCGCAGCATCCCAGGATCATGTGATCACCTTTTATGACCCTCTGACAAACAAAGTAAACAGGGAGGGAAGATAAACTTAGCAACCCTGTTATTAGATTAGATTAGATTAGATTAGATTAGATTAGATTAGACTGAACAGTTGCACTTATTCACTTAAGAACTGGAGCAAAACTCACTTAACAAATGTCTTAGCAACAGGAGATTTGAGCTCTATTATGGTCGTAATGTGAGGACTTACCTCAATAGGAGGGAATTGCAAAACAAGATTTGTCTTTCGAGGAATATCTTAGTGTTTCTCTTATTTTGTCCAGAATACCGAGTCTAGAAAACCATAAACTGCTTTCAGAAAATCTCCAAACTATCCCTAGTGTGGCTCAGTTAGCATGGTCCAGAGAGGCAATGGACCATTCCAGAGTTCTGCTTAATATTCTGTTCCAGAAATGGTAAATTTCGCACATCTGTACTTTTACGGTGTGTTAAATTCAGAGGCAGTCTCAAATACGTAGGCTAAGGGGAAAAACAACCTTCTGTTGAATTGTTTATAAGCAACTGCCATTCAGAGTAGGCTCAAGCATAGAATAGAATAGAATAGAATAGAATTTTTTATTGGCCAAATATGATTGGACACACAAGGAATTTGTCTTGGTGCATATGCTCTCAATGTACATAAAAGAAAAGATGCATTTGTCAAGAATTATAAGGTAAAACACTTAATGATAGTCTGGGTACAAATAAGCAATATTAGGAACCAGTCAATATAAATTGTAAGGATAGAAGCAACAAAGTTAACAGTCATATAGTCATTAGGAGGAGACAGGTGATGGGAAGGATGAGAAGATTAATAGTAGTGAAGACTTTGGAAATAGTTTGACAGTGTTATGGGAATTATTTGTTTAGCAGAGTGATGGTGTTCAGGAAAAAACTGTTCTTGTGTCTAGCTATTCTGGTGTGCAGTGCTCTATAGCATCGTTTTGAGGGTAGGAGTTGAAGCAGTTTGTGTCCAGGATGTGAGGTGTCTGTAAGTATTTTGACAGCCCTCTTTTTGACTCATGCAGTATACAGGTCCTCACTGGAAGGCAGGTTGGTAGCAATTGTTTTTTCTGCAGTTCTAATTATCCTCTGAAATTTGGGTTGCTGGGTTGCAGAATCAACTTTGTCGGTGCCCCCTTGGAGAATGTAGTTTCATAAGTTAACTAAAAGCATCACTGATCAAAGTTTCACAGTCGCACATCATCACCGGCTTCAAAAGTTCCAAACACAGCTGTAACACATTAAATGTGCATAATACTTTAGGTTTTCACAGCAAATAAAGACCATATGAGAATCTGTGCTGGTAGAAAGTTTTAAACTGTTTGATAAATCTGGAGGATGTGGATTATCTTCTCAGATGTGTTCAGGCTTGGATGCAGCACTGGAAACAGCATTACTTCTGCTTGTTGAACACGTCTAGTGGGATTAGAAAGAGACTGAAATACAACTCTCCTAGACTTATCTCTCACCAGCTTTCAGTACAAATGCTCTCCATCGTGGTAACCTTTAGGACTGGCCTCAGGGATCAGGAGGAGAATTTATATTACAATGGTTCTCCTTCCTCTGTGGTCCGTTCCAGTCAACGTTGGTGGGAGGGAGGGAGAGATTGAATCAATGTCCTTTGCTTTCTGGTGTTCCTTGGGTCGCAGCACTTTCTACTTGCCCATTTCACATTTACATGAGACTGTCAGTCAAGATGATCCTACAGCACAGTCTCAATATGCTGAAGGTGTCCAGTTATGTCTCTTAGCCTGTAGCCAACCAATCTCAGTGCTGGAGAAGCTCTTTTTTTTTTAATTGAATCTCAAAGACAGACAAAACATACATTACATGTAACATTTAGTGGAGCAACAATCGCTCCTCTCAAAGTAGAAGTCATCTTTATATTTATAATAAGTAAAAAAGAAAAAAACCCTAACTCTATCATTGTTTATAAAATACTTAAATATATCAATTGTAAGATAATAAGTAAAAACACATCTAAAACATTTAAAAATATATAGAAATTTTAAAATTATAACTTAAAATGAACTATGAAAGTGCTGGAGAAGCTCTTAGGGCAGTGATGGCGAACCTTTTTTTGGCTCAGGTGCCAAAAGAATAGCATGCGTGCGGGTGCCCATACCCATAATGCAATGCTCTTCCCCTCTGCGCTGCCCACCCCCAGGCTTGTGCACAGGCCTCACTGAAACCTCCAGTAGGCCCATTGGGCTGTTTTCACTCTCCTCAGGGTTCAGGAAAGCCTTCTTAAACCTGGAGCTGGTGAACAATGGCCCAACAGGCCACCTGGAAGTTCGGAAATGAAACGGACGTGGAGCTGCCCTGCTACTTATCTTCAGATAGTTGCAACCAGGCCTCGCATACCTTGGCCCATTTCAGCCGACAATGCTGTCCTGAAGGCCTCTCTAGCTGATAACAGAGTTCTGGATCGATTTGGAGCTCTGTTATTGGCTAGAGATGCCTTCAGGAAGGCCTTGCCGGCTGCAGAAGAAATGGGCCAAGGCTGCAACGGTCCAAAGCCAAACAAGTTCCTGAAGACTTCTGACAAAGAAACTGAGGCTGGGAGAGACGCACACAAATAAACCTCCTGAGGTTTTGCTAAAACCTAGAGAGAGAGAAAATGGCCAAAAAGAAGGCTGAAAATCAGCTGGCCAGTGAGCACATATGTGCTGGAGCTGACATAGGGCAATGCCTCGCATGTCCTCAAATATGACCCTGTGTGCTACCTGTGGCACGAATGCCATAGGTTCACCATCACTGTCTTAGGGTCTCGATAATTAAGGAACAGGCTTAAGCTTAGGTCTGTGCGGTTCTTTAAGGCAACTTTAAAAATCTAGTAACCATTTTCCCACTTCAATAGGGCATGAAGTGGGCAGTTTTAAGATGGACTGCATAGCTAGAGGTATAACAAGCAGGAAGAGGGAGATTGTGATCCCGCTATATAGAGCGCTGGTGATACCACATTTGGAGTACTGTGTTCAATTCTGGAGACCTCACCTACAAAAAGATACAGTGGAACCCCGACATAAGAGCTGCTCTACTTAAGAGCAACTCGAGATAAGAGCTGGGAGGGGAGAGATATTTTTGTTCTACTTACAAGCCCAAATTTGAGATACAAGCGCCAAGGAGCTGTCTCCTGAAGCCAAACGCTAACTTCCGCGTTCGGCTTCAGCAGACAGCTGCGAAGCGGCGCACGTGTTTTAAAAGGTTGCAGCCGGCCTGGGGGGCTCGGGGGGGTGCTTGCAGCTTTCTTTCTTGCTCTTTTTCTTTCTCTTTTACCTTCCCTTCTATTTCTTCTTTTCTTTCTCCTTCCCACCTTCTTCCCTCCCTCCCTCCCTTCACTCATTCCTCTCTTACTCTCCCCTTTCATAAGTTTCCTTGCTTCCTTCCTCTGTTCCTGTCCCTTCCCCCTTTCTTTCTTTCTTTCTTTCTTTCTTGCTCTTTTTCTTTCTCTCTTTTACCTTCCCTTCCTCTATTTCTTCTTTTCTTTCTCCTTCCCACCTTCTTCCCTCCCTCCCTTCACTCATTCCTCTCTTACTCTCCCCTTTCATAAGTTTCCTTGCTTCCTTCCTCTGTTCCTGTCCCTTCCCCCTTTCTTTCTTTCTTTCTTTCTTTCTTGCTTGCTTGCTTTCTTTCTTGCTCTTTTTCTTTCTCTCTTTTACCTTCCATTCCTCTATTTCTTCTTTTCTTTCTCCTTCCCACCTTCTTCCCTCCCTCCCTCCCTTCACTCATTCCTCTCTTACTCTCCCCTTTCATAAGTTTCCTTGCTTCCTTCCTCTGTTCCTGTCCCTTCCCCCTTTCTTTCTTTCTTTCTTTCTTTCTTTCTTTCTTTCTTGCTTGCTTGCTTGCTTGCTTGCTTGCTTGCTTGCTTGCTTGCTTGCTTGCTCTTTTTCTTTCTCTCTTTTACCTTCCCTTCCTCTATTTCTTCTTTTCTTTCTCCTTCCCACCTTCTTCCCTCCCTCCCTCCCTCCCTTCACTCATTCCTCTCTTACTCTCCCCTTTCATAAGTTTCCTTGCTTCCTTCCTCTGTTCCTGTCCCTTCCCTCTTTCCTTCCTTCCTTCCCACCCTCCGTCCATTCATTCACCCATTCCTCTCTTGATCGCTTAAAGCTGGTCCCTGGTGCAAAAAGGGTTGGGGACCTCTGTCCTACAGGATTGGGTGGCAGAGAAGTTGAACATATGTAAATTTAAAAGTTTAAGAAAGTTTACAAGTTAAGTGAAAGAAACTTCATTATTCATTTATATGTACATGTACATTTCTTCATTAAAAACATGTCTTTCTGCATAATTTAGACTAACTTTGTGAGTTTTTTGAGGGCTGGAACCAATTAAAATTATTTACATTAATTCCTATGGGGAAAAGTCGTTCGAGATAAGAGCTGCTCGACTTAAGAGCCCAGGTCCGGAACGAATTAAACTCGTATCTCGAGGTACCACTGTATTGACAAAATTGAACGGGTCCAAAGACGGGCCACAAGAATGGTGGAAGGTCTTAAGCATAAAACGTATCAGGAAAGACTTCATGAACTCAATCTGTATAGTCTGGAGGACAGAAGGAAAAGGGGGGACATGATCGAAACATTTAAATATGTTAAAGGGTTAAATAAGGTTCAGGAGGGAAGTGTTTTTAATAGGAAAGTGAACACAAGAACAAGGGGACACAATGTGAAGTTAGTTGGGGGAAAGATCAAAAGCAACATGAGAAAATATTATTTTACTGAAAGAGTAGTAGATCCTTGGAACAAACTTCCAGCAGACGTGGTAGATAAATCCACAGTAACTGAATTTAAACATGCCTAGGATAAACATATATCCATCCTAAGATAAAATACAGAAAATAGTATAAGGGCAGACTAGATGGACCATGAGGTCTTTTTCTGCAGTCAGACTTCTCTGTTTCTATGACTGTTATATATATTTTATAAACAAACAAATATTTTTGATTTTAAAAATACTACTGTTTTTTGTTTGAAGAAATCTATTACATGAGACTTGACTTTTTGTCACGTTTTTGTGCACCATACTATTTTGATACTTTTTTCTCTTAAAAACAAAAACTTCGTAGTACTATAATTGCATTAAGGAAAACCAAAGGGGCTGGTAGTTTTGGTGTATGCCAATCCCTAATTGTTGACTTCAGTTTTTCCGCTCTGGCATACATAAAGTGTTACTGGAATGGGTTGGGGTTGGGGCAGAAATTTATTTGCACAGATTTTAAAAAAGGGAAAAAAATAATGTGAGTTCCTATCACTGCTCAGAAAGGAATTTTGTTACTTGTTTGAAAACCGCAGTCTGGTTAGTGTTTGGGGGTTCTGCTTGCTTAGAATTTGAGAACATTCTTCCTGAAAAAATGAATTAATCGGTTCATGTACATGAGGCTTTTTGAACTTTAAATATGGAATCTGAAAGAAGTGGCACCAGTTGATAAATTTACACTGACATAATTAAGCTTGGCTGAAAACTTTTTTTTTATAGAATCATGGCAAGTCTTTTCTTATTCGGAAGACTGTATGTTCTGAATTTTTGATTCTAATAGAAGGAGGCTGTAGATTGAGTTGGATTGTTGTCCATCAAAACTTTGCGGTGATTCTTTGGAGCTCAAATCAAAAGACTGAATATGGAACCTACTGAATACAGATCATATTATTATACCACTGACTCATTAAGTCCAGTTTCTCTTCTGTTCCTGTATAACTGTTTTTCTTGTTTGTCCCCATGGTGTATTGAATTAGGGCTTTTGTGTCCTGACCACAGTAATGTTTGAGCTTTTTCCTTGAGTGGTTTTACTTAATTATTCCTTCTGATGCATTATCTCGTATTTGATGGAAGAAGAAAATTAAGTTTTGGATCTCAACCAGAATTTCAACGCTGACCCTAAAAACCTGAATATTTTCTGCGTAGCCTAGCTATTTGTTCTCTTGGGAATTATAATATTGATCTGAGTTAATTTGAAAAGTACACTTTTCTCCGTCTTGAAATTGAAGTAATATCTAGCTGTTTCCTTTCCAACTCTCTTTATAGCAATCGCAATCGCACTTTGACTTATATACCATTTTACAGTGCTTTATAGCCAGTAAAGGGCTACCCAAATTTTTACTACCACACTGTGGGCATGGCTTATGCATTTTGTTTCAACATCTTTCAGTGCAAATTGGGTGTTCTGGGGTGAAGTTCCATTTTTGCTACCCCATTGCGTTTCCCCCATCCGGACAGTAGCCCACCCCTGATTATCTACTATATAAAGTGTATGTACACACATGCACACACAGCTCTTCTAAAATTATACACATTCAACCTCATTTACTGCGATAGGAAAAACATACCCAGAGCCCAGAAGGGGAAATAAGAAAAAAACAAAAACAAAATTTTGCTACCAGTACTGTGTACCTGAATAAAATTTTACTACCGGTAGTGCGAACCTGACCATACCCATAGGAGCCCAGCACTGTTTACAGCCCTCGCTAAGCAGTTTTATAGAGTCAGCATATTGCCCCCAACAATTTGGGTCCCTGTTTTATCCAACCCTGAAGGATGGAAGGCTGAGTCAACCTTGAGCTTGGTGGGATTTGAACTGCCAAATTGCAGCCAGCCAGCAAGCCAGCAGAAGTAGCATAGAAAACTGCTTTCTAACCACTGAGCCCCCGAGGATCTTTTAATGCCCAATTTGGAGTTTAGCAAAAATATAGATAACACAATGAATGATTAAAAATACGAGAGTTAAAGAGATGAGAAGAAAAATCTTACATAAGTGGTATTATACACCTGTACAAATTGCACACTTCCAGGGGAAAGAGAAGAGCAAATGTTGGCATGGGTGCCAGAAAAAAGGAATATTTATGCATATGATCTGGGAGTGTGCAGAAATACAGAAATTCTGGAAGGTAGTCCAGAATGAAATTAATAAAATGTTAAACATTAATTGGATTATTATAAAAGAAGCAGCAATTTTAATTAAATATAGGGAATTAGGAGAATTTAAGGAAATTAAAACTGCAGCATTGGAAAGTGCTCAAGCGGTGATAGTTTTAGGATGGAAAGATTCTACAAAATGGACAGTACAAAATTGGTATGGGTATATGGTGGATCACATATATTTTGAAATTATGGAAATAAGATTAAATAATTTTGATGAGAATAAATTAGAGAAGCTGATGGTGCGATGGAACAAGGTAAAAGATTATATGTTAAGTAAAATCTGTGATGTAAATACGAAAAATAAACTACAATCACTCTTTTAGTAAAATTTGCTCAAGATAGAGCCAAGGATTAATAGATAGATAAACAAGTTAAACCTCTTTGAATCCTCCTGTAGGGGTGGTGGGGGTGACGGGGGGGGGGTGTTGTTTGGTGATGGGCACAAGCACTGTGCACTGTTATATGTTTGTTTTTTGTAAACCTATAAAAATCAATTAAAATTATATTTAAAAAAAAAAAAAGATAACACAATGAATGCTGCTATATATGTAGAGATGGTACACATTAAAACCTTGATGTCTATCTAGATCAGGGGTGTCAAACTCAAGGCCCGGGGACCGGATCCAGACCTTAATATGCTTAATATCAGCTGCTACAGTCAGAAATATGAAGCTTCTGTCTAGCACGTAACTCTTGCCTGTGTTTGGCCTGACCACGTTCTTGAGTGCGGGAGAATAATCCTGCCAGGCCCTGGACCCCTCACCTTGCACTCATTTCCTATCAGAGGAAGAAATGGCTCGTTTGCAAGGTGGCCCCTCCCCCTCGTGTTTCTGGAGTTGGTGTTGTTTATCTTCACAGTTCAGGAAACCACAGCTTCCTTAGAGAAACTGCTGCATAGAGAAGGACAGTCTTACAACATGTGCCATGAGAGGGTTGGGGCAGGCTGATTTATGGGCAAGAGGCTTCCTGGGAAATTATGATTCGTCCTGATTCCAACAATGCAGCAGGATAATAAAACAACACCACGAATTTAGGGGATATCTGGAAAACAAACCAGACCACAATTAGGCTTTTCGCTCAATACCGACTTGAAAAATCTTTAAACATTGTTTTGCTGGGCACAGAACTATTGACCTGCCTTTACAGGTTCCTAACAAATTGCAATTGCTCTTTGTCTTCCCCAAATCCCAGCCTGGAAGTATATTCAGAAATGAGGTCCATTGCATAACTTTGTTAACATGTTTTTGAGAACCAATGTCCTCAGATAATGCTTTTGACTCTAAACTTCAAGCATAATTTGAAGCCATTGTTTGTTTATTAAATTTATTTGTCGCCCAACTCATTCCAAAGCAATTCTGGGAGGCTTACAGCATAAAATCATTGAATTCCATTCACTCTTGATAATACAGTTGTGCAGTGGTCCTCTTTTTGGACTTCAATATAAAGTCTAATTACTAAACAAATGGAGGTAATACTGGAGGAAAACCTCTTCAGACTGGATGTTGTACTGACATTTGTGGAGAGAAAGAAAGTGGCAGAAAACAAAGTACAGAATTACTGATAATTAATGATGCGAGGAATACTAAGCACTTAAAAGAAATAATCTACTGCTATGAAGTACATACGAAACGTTTGATATATTCAAACTCAACTCTGCAATTGTTTGCATTTGTGGGGTATCTGTAGCTACTATGAAATAATTCAGGTTGGTCTAGGACCAGGGAGATCGCAATACAAGTCTACATTCAAAGAAATACTATGTGAGATCACAAAGGAAAGAGGATATTATTCTGACATATAAATTGATACAAGTCGGAAATTCTCAAGATTGGAATAATACAGTACAGTATTCTCATTGTCTATATATGAGGGTTGCCCAGAAAGTAATGCATCACATTTTTTTTCTCAGCCTACAGCAGGGGTCCCCAAACTTTTTACACAGGGGGCCAGTTCACTGTCCCTCAGACTGTTGTAGGACTGGACTATAAAAAAAATCCCTTGCGGGCGGGCGCGGGCATGGCTCTTTCTTTCACCCACCGCCGTCGCCTCCAGCCAAGCCGGCAGCAGTCTCCGCGAGTTCCTCGAGCGGGATCTGCCACTTCCCTTCGGGCAGCCCAGCCAGGCAGCCATAGAAAGTGCAATAAGGAAAGGGAGCTGCGAATGGGCGGGTGCCGAGCCTCTCGGTTGTAGTCTGTCCGCCCCCATCCCCCTGCCAGCCCACAAGGGGATGAGGAGTGCGCACGCACGTGCAACATTCAGAATAAGAAAAACCTTCGCCACTCAAAAAAAGAAAAACTTTAGCCGGCCTCGCACTTTCGGCGTTCCCCGCCCCCAACTCCAATGCCCGGCTCCATGTAAAATCTCGTGTGCTGCCGCAGGCTGGATAAATTGCCTCAGCGGGCCGCATCCAGCCCCCGGGCCGTAGTTTGGGGACCGCTGGCCTACAGTAATGGTACGAATACAAAACGTTAGATATATATTACTTGAATTGTCAGGAGTGCGTGTGTAAATTTTGCATTTCTTCAGACAGATAGCGTAGCTGCAGCAGTGTTTCGAAATGGCGTCTGTAAGTGATGTACATTACAAGCAGCGTGTCGTCATTGAATTTCTCACTGCGGAGAAAGAAACTGTTGGGAATATTCACAAACATTTGTGTACAGTTTATGGAGAATCTGCAGTCGACCAAAGTATGGTTAGTCACTGGGCACAGAGAGTGAGGGTGAAGAGGTGATTTGCACAGTTCAGAAATGGCTTCGTGACCAGAACAAGGAGTGGTACCGACAGGGCATACACGCCCTTGTGTCTCGCTGGAGGAAGGCCATAGAACAGGATGGAGATTACGTGGAAAAATAGGGAGTGTAGAAGAAAAATCATTCTTTCTTGTGTGTAAGTTTCATTGTGCTCAATTGTTGAAGGAAAAAAATATGGTGCATTACTTTCTGGGTGACCCTCGTATTCTATGGGTCTGTGCTAAAGAAAGAAAAGGGGGAACGGCAAAAGTCATGAATAGAGATGAGGTTAGGGTCTGAGAAGGATCCTCTCCTTTCTTCCCTAGCTGAGAATAGTCAACAGGAGGTTAAAACAAAATACCAGATCTTCTCTGGGACCAATTAGTTGAGCTGATTTTCTCTTAGGGAAAGCCTGCTTGGAATCTTGTTAGACAAAGGAGATGCCATACAACTACGGAAAGGTTATTTGACAAGAAATGCAAGATTTCTTTTCTGGAGACTGTTCAGTGTGAAAATACAGCTTTTCCAGGGCAATTGTGGATTTGGTTTTAGATGTCATAAATGATTCTGCACCGCCTCCCCAAAGTGGCACATTCCCATATCCCCCCAATGATGTGTTCAAATTGCAACTTTCAAAATTCTCTGCCAGCCAGTCAATGTGTTGGAAAGTGGTTGTAAGTGTTGTCTCCTGGTCTCATTATGAAAACACTCAAAGCCAAATCACAATGAAGGAGGATTCGAGCATTTTCATAATGAGATTGTGTTTGTTTTGCTTTCAGAGCGGGACTACCACAGTTTGTGTAATAAACAGCCGATTGGACGTCTGCTGTTCCGGCAGTTTTGTGACACACGACTAGAACTCATGCGCTGTGTCAAGTTCCTGGATGCTGTGGTAAGCACAACTCAGTGCCTGAAGGGGACGGGGGCACCAACTGCACATTTTTTGCATAGGGGGGTCCTACAGTGCATCCGTTTCAAATTGTGTGCCTAGCTCTGTTGCTACCCTGTTTCCCCGAAAATAAGACGTACCCCGAAAGTAAGGCATGTCAGAGGTTTTGCAGAATTTGCTAATATAAGGCACCCCCCGAAAATAAGGCGTAGTCAAGTTTACATACGGTACGGTGGAAAAACATACGGTACCATTCAAAGCTGTTCATAGCGGTACCGTAATAATGTGGCGTCCCCTGCTGGCCCCTTCCATCGCTTTGTATCGTCCAGTACAGCAGACACAGTCTGCTGCTGTCTCACCGCCATTACAGTCTCCACTACAGTGCGTAGACTGTAGTTCCTCTGGTGGCCGGAAGCTGCAATAGCGGGAGTATACTGTTGTACCATATAAGTGCCATTGTGTGTGTGTGTGGGTGCCATACTGACAGGTACCGTACACTTTCTTTGGGGGTGTCAGCTTTTCTGCCTGTGAATTTGTCTTATTTGAGAAATATAAGGCACCCCCTGAAAATAAGACGTAGCACAACTTTTGGAGCAAAAATTAATATAAGACGGTGCCTTATTTTCGGGGAACCACGGTACTTCCTTGTTGTGCTCTCTTCAGAGCAGAGTCTAGTGTTATCCCTGAAACGTACTGCAATAGTGGGTTCTCTTCAAGTGATACTGGAACACACAAGGAATATTCTCCCTGGGCTGCCTCTCTCCACATAGAATTCCCTGGTTTGAATCTTCCAAGCTGTGTTTTTATTTCTAGCAGGGATCTGTAACAATGGCGCCTTCTTGCTCTCATTTCAGGCCGAATATGAAGTGACCCCGGATGAGAAACGTAAAGAATGTGGGAAGAGCCTGATCGAAGCGTATTTGAATCCTCAGGTGAGAGGCTTTTCGGGTTGTGGCAACCAAGCAAAGGAGCCAAGGGAGTAACTTGTGAGTTACTCTATTAATAAGCTGGGCTTTGGGAAGTGCAATTGCCTTACTGAAAACTCTATTTATCCTTTTTCGGGGCTTTGTAGTGTGTGTGTGTGGGTGTGGGTGTGTAGATTGGCATGATGGCCACAACATGGCAATCTTGAGATGAATGTGGTGATGATGATGATGATGATGATGATGATGATGATGATGATGATAGTACAGTGGTACCTCTACATACAAATGTCTCTACTTACAAACTCTTTTAGATAAGAACTGGGTGTTCAAGATTTTTTTGCCTCTTCTCAAGAACCATTTTCCACTTACAAACCCGAGCCTCCGAAACTGTAACCGGAAAAGGCAGGGAGAAGCCTCCATGGGGCCTCTCTAGGAATCTCCTGGGAGGAAACAGGGCCAGAAAAGATGGGGAGAGGCTGTGGGGCTTCTGTAGGAATCTCCTGGGAGGAAACAGGACCGGAAAAGGCAGGGAGAAGCCTCCATGGGGCCTCTCTAGGAATCTCCTGGGAGGAAACAGGACCGGAAAAGGCAGGGAGAAGCCTCCTTGGGGCCTCTCTAGGAATCTCCTGGGAGGAAACAGGGCCGGAAAAGGCAGGGAGAAGCCTCCTTGGGGCCTCTCTAGGAATCTGGGAGGAAACAGGGCCGGAAAAGATGGGGAGAGGCTGTGGGGCCTCTCTAGAAATCTCCTGGGAGGAAACAGGACCGGAAAAGGCAGGGAGAAGCCTCTATAGGGCCTCTCTAGGAATCTCCTGGGAGGAAACAGGGCCAGAAAAGATGGGGAGAGGCTGTGGGGCCTCTCTAGGAATCTCCTGGGAGGAAACAGGACCGGAAAAGGCAGGGAGAAGCCTCCATGGGGCCTCTCTAGGAATCTCCTGGGAGGAAACAGGACCGGAAAAGGCAGGGAGAAGCCTCCTTGGGGCCTCTCTAGGAATCTCCTGGGAGGAAACAGGGCCGGAAAAGGCAGGGAGAAGCCTCCTTGGGGCCTCTCTAGGAATCTCCTGGGAAGAAACATGGCCTCCACCCTCCCTGTGGTTTCCCCAATCACACACATTATTTGCTTTTACATTGATTCCTATGGGAAAAATTGCTTCTTCTTACAAACTTTTCTGCTTAAGAACCTGGTCACGGAACGAATTAAGTTTGTAAGTAGAGGTACCACTGTATTTAATTCAGCCCTTTCTTATTCAACACCTGGTCCTTGTAGAATAGCAATCAATAGCACTAATCGTTCATTGCAAAAGTTAGTATCCTACAATAAACTCTAAAGATCTGGCAATGCAGGGAGAAACAGCAAGAGGCTACAGTAATGTCTTCCTGTCTATTCCTACTGTTGCCTTGTTCCATTCCCTCCAGCCCCACAATAATTCTGCCAGGAACTGGTGCTTCAGGAGGGGGGCTTGTTGCTTCTTGCAGAACTGTGAATTCATCATTTGACACTAATGCTTTGCCCTTAGAGTGCGGACCACGTCCCTGAAGTGCCCTTGGAGCTAGTGAATCTCTGTTCTGAGCAACTGGAGCAGGAACCAAGTAAAGAACTCTTTAAGGAATCTACCAAGTGAGTGGAGAGAATAGGTGGAATTTGATTAATGCTCTGTATATTTTTCTGGACAACAATTGGCAGCCCAACAAGATCTAAACTTTCTCTTCACCAAAAGCATTGGATAATTCATTACTGATAAATGTTAGAACTTGTTCTATGATATCATTCATTTCCCTATCATAGAAGAGCTGCTAGGCAACAGAACAAAACATCTTTAGTCACATCTTAATAAGTGATGTTTAGATCATTAGCAGAGCTGTTGGAAGTTTGATAACTGGGAGGGGTGGGGGAGGAGAGATCCTAACCTTGTATTTCAGATCCAGACATTTTCTTTTGAGTCACACTTTTTGTCCCTGGAAAACATTATACCTTCATTAGAAACATAGAAGATTGATGGCAGAAAAAGACCACATGGTCCATCTAGTCTGCCCTTATACTATTTCCTGTATTTTATCTTAGGATGGATATATGTTTATCCCAGGCATGTTTAAATTCAGTCACTGTGGATTTACCAACCACGTCTGCTGGAAGTTTGTTCCAAGCATCTACTACTCTTTCAGTAAAATAATATTTTTTAATAATTATAATATATAATTAAAAATAAATAATTTATTATTTATTTATTTATTAATAAATATTATAATTAATTAATAATAATAATAATAATAATAATAATAATAATAGATAGCTGAAGGTATGCTCCACCAAAGTAAGCCAGTTGGCAACCTCATTATCAACCATATTATAGATTCCTTAGACACTGTGCGTCCTTATATTGATTTCAAGAGAGGCAGGGCATATAGAAATAAGGACTTTCTATATCTCAAACCTCTTATATTATTTGGCCTGACAAGTACTGGCCCAAATTTGTTTAGCAGAGATCTTCTAGTCCTCTGCATCTGTCAAAAAAAAAGTTTTATCAAACATGTAATGAATCAATGAACTTCTGCTTTTTCTGTAAATGAGAATCACTTTCCTAGCGCTATCTAAGTTGAGTGTTATATCTTTGGCCTTCCTAAGGTAATGAAATTATGAGTTTTCCTAATTCCGTGACGGTTTTCCACCTTGTGCCCAGTCACGTTTTTGAACAAAGAAGCATCTGACATTATCTTTATTTTTCTGCATGGGGATGACTTCAATTTCCCTAAGAAGATCTAGTTCTTTTCTAGGCTCATCCATGACTACCTGAGTGTGGCACCATTCACAGATTATCTCGACAGTGTTTATTTCAACCGCTTCCTGCAGTGGAAGTATCTGGAAAGGTAAATCTTTGTTATGGACTCTGTGGTACTTGTCGTCCAGCTTCTTTGGGGCCTATTGTTTATACAATATATATAGCTTAAAGAGCCCGTTTCCTGCCCTTAACAATATTGCTGGCTGTTGGATAGGAAGGGGAATCTTGGTCACATAACGAAAATGAATTCTTCTTCTTATTATTTATTTATTAGATTTGTATGCCGCCCCTCTCCGTAGACTCGGGGCGGCTCACAGCATACAATAAGACAATTCACAACAAACCTAATAAATTTAAAAAACATTTAAAAAACCCATTATTAAACCAGTCATACACACCATACATAAATTATATAGGCCCGGGGGAGGGAGGGGGAATGCCTCAATTCCCCCATGCCTGACGGCAGAGGTGAGTTTTAAGGAATTTACAGAAGGCAAGGAGGGTGGGGGCAGTTCTAATCTCTGGGGGGAGCTGGTTCCAGAGGGTCGGGGCCGCCACAGAGAAGGCTTTTCCCCTGGGACCCTCCAGACGACATTGTTTAGTCGACGGGATCCGGAGAAGGCCAACTCGGTGGGACCTAATCGGTCACTGGGATTCGTGTGGCAGAAGGCGGTCCCGGAGATATTCCGGTCCGATGCCATGAAAATCCTCATCAGGATTTTTCATCATTAACCTGCTGGAACTTGATTCCTTTTTTATTCCGGTTCATGGGGCTCATTTAAAATAAAATCTTGCTTGCATGTTGTACTGATTAAAAGGGAATAGAATTAACACTTCGCCTTTCTAATGCGCAACTGACCTTTGTTTTGCCTATTAGGCGGCATGTAACCAAGAACACTTTCCGTCAATACCGTGTGCTGGGGAAGGGAGGCTTTGGAGAGGTATGTAATTGACCAACCCCGAGGAAGCAGCTCTCCTGCCTGCTTTTGGGAACCTACCGTATGGAATAATTTTCTGCTTCTGAATAAGAATTCCACAATAATGTGATCTTGGTTATTTGAGCTGTTGGTGATCACACGTACCTTTCTGAACAGCTTGATTGATATGCTAAACATTTAAATTTTATTGTTCTACGCCACTCTTAGTCCATCAGGAGATGGACGGCTTATAAATTGATTAAATTAAATTAAAGCACTTTCTTGCTGCTTCCTACATTGGATGCCCCAAGCTTTGCAACCAGGGGAATGCTGATGGCTGCGAAACACAAAAGGATTCAGCAAGAAAGAATTCTTAACCCATTTATTTATGTTTGAATCTGAGCTTCAAGACGGTCATATTATTCTCAGCAGAAAGGTCATGGACTCATTTTTTGTTTTGTTTTGCAGTAAAAGCCAAGGCTTTTGTAAACGATTTAACCGCTAAGGTATCGCAGCATTTTTGCTTGAATATATCAAAGTAATGACTTCAGGACCCAATAAGCCACTTAACTGATAAAGCTGATAAAATCCCGTGAACTGCGAAAACCATCACCCCTTAATTTCTCCCCCTCAAGGTTTGTGCTTGCCAGGTGCGAGCCACCGGAAAGATGTACGCCTGCAAGAAGCTTGAGAAAAAGCGGATAAAAAAACGGAAAGGAGAAGCCATGACCTTAAACGAGAAGCAGATACTGGAGAAAGTGAACAGTAGGTTTGTAGTAAGTACATAGGAACTGTTTTATTTCTGCCCGGGGTTTGAGAGAGGGTTGGTCATACCGTTACTTGCTGCCCCTGCTCCGTGATGGACAGGGGCTAAAGCAGGGCTGTCAAACTTGCAGGCCGTGGGCTGAAGCGTCACGCACTGGCCACTACCACACCCAATTTAGCAAAGGGAGGAAAAGTCACGATACATCACGTGACGCCACCGTGAATCGAGTTTGACACACCTGGGATAAAGTAAGAGGGATTTCCTTACCCCAGTGGCAACTCTATTGGGCTTTCCCCCTCCTGGCCTATAAACCTATAATGCTAAACCTACAGCCCCTACAGGACTTCTGGCCTCTCTCAGACATCAGTTTATGTGGGATCTTTCTTTTTTTTTTAGATGGGATCTTGAACTGCCAGTAAATGCTTTGTGGAAGGTCTGAATGATAATGGACAATTTTACCTATAATGCTACTCCCTCTTCCATATGTCTAAGGCAGTGTTTCCCAACCTTGGCAACTTGAAGATATTTGGACTTCAACTTCCAGAATTCCCCAGCCAGCAAATGTTGGCTGAGGAATTCTGGGAGTTGAAGTCTAGATATCTTCAAGTTGCCAAGGTTGGGAAACACTGGTCTAAGGGTTACATATTGTACATAGAGATCCATCACGCTACACCTTTTTGGGATTGAGACATTAGGCAGATTACAGAGAAGGAGTTAGAAAAAAATAAGACAAAGCAATTAGGGCATGAGGTGGGAAGAGGAAAATATAGAGAGTTAAATCTATATCAGGGTAACATTTTTAATGTACCTCTATATACCTGTTGGTTCCTGAAAACTATGTCCATGCAGCAGTTGGCATATTTTGCTTTTTAAGCTTCTCACCTCTCTATTGTGCTAAGAATATTATCATTCCATCTAACTATAACTTTCCCAGCCTTCATCTTTGACCATTCACCCTTCCTTCCTTCCTTCCTTCCTTCCTTCCTTCCTTCCTTCCTTCCTTCCTTCCTTCCTTCCTTCCTTCCATTTTACACTTACATTTAACAAAATGATGGCAAAATTCTTCCATGGCTTTAGTCCCAGTGTCAATGTGCAGCACCCAAAACCTAGGCTACATAACAATAGCAATAGCACTTAGCCTTATGTACCGCTTCACAGTGCTTTTACAGCCCCCTCTAAGCGGTTTACAGAGTCAGCATATTGCCCCCAACAATCTGGGTCCTCATTTTCCAATCTCAGAAGGCTGGAAGGCTGAGTCAACCTTGACTCTGGTGAGATTTGAACTGTCAAATTGTAGGCAGCCCTCAGGCAGTAGAAATAGCCTGCAGGACTGCAGTCTAACCACTATGGCACCATGGCTCATGGCACATAGGTAGGCTTATCTGCATGGGTCCTGTCCTTCCCAGCCGATTCTAAATCAGACCATATTTGATGGGAGAGAGCAGACAATTGGCCTTGCCTGCAATCTGCTGAACTTCCCGCTGAAGCTTTTATTGAAACCAGCTCAAGATCCCAAAGAGGATGCAGAGAGATAACTGAGCAACCTTACCTACCTGCAGTTGTCCTTGTTTCACTGAATAGAAACCAATAGAACAGTGTCTTATTGCACTGACCTCTTTGTATTTGGCCTTTTCACTACTCCTGCTGTTTCCTCCTTTGTTTTTAGCTGCTCTGCACCACTTAACTTTACATTAAACTTGATAGCAGACAATTAACTATTAACTACCATTAATGCCTACTTGAATAACACCTTGTTTCAAGAGCTTTCTCTTTCTCTGTATATTCAGGGTGCTTGTAAAGGTGAATAGTCACCAGCTCTTCCTATTTGTGTCTGGGTGCTGTGCTTTCTGGAGCTATTTTAGGTTTGTTCTAGTCCTGAACCGACCTGGTTTTGTTGTAGGTGAGTTTGGCCTATGCCTATGAAACAAAAGATGCTCTCTGCTTGGTCCTGACTCTCATGAACGGTGGAGACCTGAAGTTCCACATCTACCACATGGGAGAAGCAGGATTTGAAGAGCCCCGGGCTGTTTTCTACGCGGCTGAGATCTGCTGTGGCTTGGAGGATCTCCACCGAGAGAGGATAGTTTACAGGTGAGAATGCACTTATCTTCTGGGCAGAGCTGGAACTCAGCGGGGGATCATCTCAGAAATACTTTGAGTGCTGTTAACCGTAAAACGAACAGCTATTGTTCAGAAACTGGGCAGAGGGGAAAGTACGTGTTGGCGAAATCTAAGGAAACTAGTCCTGCCTGACCAGTATTTTAGCCAAGGTATCGATAAATATGTGTGAACCTCTTGATGATGTTATTCTTATAAATCCTTGTTCCTCTCCAGGGACTTGAAGCCTGAGAATATTCTACTGGATGACCATGGTGAGCAAATGTTTTTCACAGACCGATTGATCCCGTCCTGTGAGTTTGTAGCATTGATGCTACTTACTCCCCTTTTATAGCAAGGGAGGGAAATCTCTAAACAAGGCATTCTCACAACTCTTCCCCCCCCCCCCCCCCAAACAAGGTCACATCCGCATTTCTGACCTGGGACTAGCTGTTCATGTTCCGGAAGGACAGACGATAAAAGGTCGGGTTGGGACTGTTGGCTACATGGGTGAGTATCTGAGAAAGGCTCTGGAGGGTTGACTGGAAACTATGGAAGTCATGAAGCCCAGGAGAGCAAGGACAGAGTATTTTGTCACCACCTAGCAGGGCAAAACAGGTGAATGTCATCCTAAAGGGCCTCTGGGCTTAGGTATGAATAACCAGTAGAAAGTGGTCGCATGTACCCCGATCTGCAGAGCAACATAAGGAAATGCATTTGTCGCTTCATTTGCTTCTATTTTGACAATAACTTGCTTGATCCAAATATTTCTCCTTCAGGGTTACCTTTGGACTCCCAGCATGGTTTGTTTTGTGCAGCCAACAGAAATATTACAGTACTAGTAAAACAAATACATCCCTAATGTTTCTGCAGATCTGTAGGCAGACCTGTTGAAGAAACTGGGGCAGCTACTTGGAAAGGTCTTTTCAGGTGGCCCAGAAAAAAAAAACCTTTTCATTTCAAACTTGTGGAGGATTTTTAAATATTCAATTGCAGGGTTTTGTAGAAATGTAGCAGCATTCCTTCCTGAAACATCAGCATTCCTTCCTGAAACATCAGCATTCCTTCCTGAAACAACATCATTGTTTGTGTAGAAACAACATTTCTATACAAACCTAGATATATTTAATTAGAGTAACTTAAAACAAGCAGAATTCCATTTGCTGTCAACTATTTTTTGCATATTCTACGGCCCAAACTATCCAGGGGTTACAGACTAGAAATATAATTGTAGTTGGACTAAAATATTCATTCAGTAGAAATTGGTTTGCATTCACTTTCTGAATATTTTGGAATACATCCCTAAGAGAGTGATTACCGGTACCTTGTATTGCTTACATGGAGG
Source organism: Erythrolamprus reginae (assembly GCF_031021105.1). Taxonomy (NCBI): domain Eukaryota; kingdom Metazoa; phylum Chordata; class Lepidosauria; order Squamata; family Dipsadidae; genus Erythrolamprus; species Erythrolamprus reginae. Next base: position 99,176,492 of record NC_091951.1, read on the forward strand.
AGACGGAATTAACATTTTTGTCACAATGCTGTGCAAAGAGTATGGAAAGGTTGGAACCTGCAATTACAGTAGGATACAGAAAGAGATGGCTTCCTCTTGCATTTCGTGTTACATCTCTGAATCCCAAGCATCCTTTGCTTCTTTCTGCTTCTTCCTTTCAAGTATTCAGCTAGCACCACCACCACTCACAATACAGTAAAAACAGTACCTTTGGCCAGAGTGCATTGGATTCATTAATCCTAGAAAGTTGTCATATATTGAACTGGATTGCTGATGTATTAAATTTGGTGTTCTGTATGTTGACCAGTGTTGGCTCTTCAAAATTTAGGTTTTTGTAGCTCTATTTAGTACCAAAACATTGGTTAGGAAGTAAGTGGTTGGGTGCTGCCAAGAGTTGGTTATAAGATAAAGGCTTAGATAGATGATTCCCGTATTTTCCCGAAAATAAGACTGGGTCATATTTTTGTGGCCCGTCTGCATCCCACGCAGCTCGTCACAGATCTCAAGGATCCAGCGGTGCCCTAGGCCTGTGTACCGGGCACCCAAGTCCAATAGTGAGGAGGTCAGAGAAGATGTGATGTCAGAGGCTGAAAGCCAACCAGGGCCTTCTGCACCTCCCAAGGTGTACATGAGTGACTCAGGAGAAGAGGAGAAGCATCTTCTTGATGCTAGGGCATGCAGAGCTGCTAGAAGGCAGGAGTGGCTAAGCAAGAGGAGGTCTCTGCATGAATAGATTTGTAGAACAATTGGCCACACCCCTACACTATTTAAGGCTTACCCACATGACCCTTCAGTGCAGAAGTCAACTTTCGTTATGTTCCACTGTTCTCTCAGACTTTTTTCTTTGGATATTATTGTTTCAATGATGAATTATATTGGCTTATTTTCCAATTAGGTCTTATTTTGGGGAAAATATGGTACTAAATGATCTGTCTGATTTACAATCTTAACTGGGGCTTATTTTGGAGTTAGGGCTTAAATTATAAGCATGCTGAAAAATCAAGCTAGGGCAGGGGTGTCAAGCTTGTGACAACACTTCATTATATGATATATCATAATTCCCCCCCCCCCACCTTTGCTAAAATGGGATGGACATGTCCAGCACCTGAAACATCCAGTCCATGGGCTGTGAATTCGACACCCCTGTGCTAGGGTTTATTTTCCAGTTGGGTCTTATTTTTATAGAGATAGGTAGACAACAGACAGACAGACAAGATATTTTCATGTAAAACACTACTATACCCAGTGAGCTTTGGAGCTTTCCTGTACAAGGAGTGGCAGAAACCAGGGATAAAGTCAGAAGAGGAATCATTTTATTTACTTTTTTTTATTTATTTGTTTGTTTGTTTGTTTGTTTGTTTGTTTGTCATAGAAACATAGAAACATAGAAGTCTGACGGCAGAAAAAGACCTCATGGTCCATCTAGTCTGCCCTTATACTATTTTCTGTATTTTATCTTAGGATGGATATATGTTTATCCCAGGCATGTTTAAATTCAGTTACTGTGGATTTATCTACCACGTCTGCTGGAAGTTTGTTCCAAGGATCTACTACTCTTTCAGTAAAATAATATTTTCTCATGTTGCTTTTGATCTTTCCCCCAAGTATAGGATAGTAGTTTAAACATAATATAGAAAGTAATGATAAAAGAGGACAGTAGGACAGGGATGGTAGGCACAATGGTGTGCTTATGCACGTTCCTTACAGACCTCTTAGAAATGGGGAGAGGTCAACTGTAGACAATCTAAGGTTGAAGATTTTGGGGTTTGGGAAAGAAACAACAGTCAGGAAGTGAATTCCAAGCGTTGATCACTCTATTGCTGAAGTCATAAATCAGCCTAGAGTCTCTACATTGTCACAAATAGACTAAGTCCAACCCTTCTTGAATTCCATTAGCATTATATTTCCATGCATAGACATGAGCAAAAAATCAATTTAATTAGAAGTTAATATGTGGCCCTGGTGCTTTGTGCCTGATGTTTCCCTAAGATCAGATCCCATATAAGCAATGATTGTGTCAAGATCTGGTTCCAACGGCTCTTTTTGCAGCTCCTGAAGTTGTGAAGAATGAACGGTACACCTTCAGCCCAGACTGGTGGGCTTTCGGATGCCTGCTCTATGAGATGATTGAGGGCCAGTCTCCATTCCAGCAGCGCAGGAAGAAGATCAAGCGTGAAGAGGTGGAACGCCTGGTGAAGGAAATCCAGGAAGAGTATTCTGATAAATTCTCACCTGCCTCCCGCTCCCTGTGTTCCATGGTACGTGTGCTGCCTCTTTAACCATCAGGCAGGTAGAATTTGCAACACAAACCCTTTCCTTTTCAAAGGTATTGGTGCTTGGTGGAAACTATAATACAATTAAAACTGAATTTACTGTTTTGGCTTACTTCAGAATGGGTTTAACCAAAACAAAAAGCCAAGTTTTTTTTACTATGTGTGTTAAATTGGGTGTATAAAGGAACAAAAGTACTTTTGATGTAGTTTGGTAGCCAGTTAAGTGCAAGAATTTTAGTTCATCATCAATGATCAGTGCCGCTAATCAATTCTAAACCATTAAAGATGATTTATAGATCACAGAGGCTATGTATCACCTTTATAAGTTAAAGCAAAACAAACCATATTATATATTAAAGTTATCTGCAAACCTGTATTTAGACTAGTATGTAGCATAATCTTGCTGCAATTGTGCTATAAATATATCTATATACTACTAACTAATCCTGCCTGACATCTACCTGTCAGAAAGCAGTTAAATCATACTTCAAATCCTTTATATCCTGGTATAAACTCGTATAGATGTTTATTTGGAAACTTTCCTTTGTTTAGAAAGCAACTTGATTTACCAGTTTATGAGCTAGTAAATAAAGAGCTTGTGTCAAATATCCTTTCTGCACATATTTAACTAACGAGAGAGATATGGAAGAAGGAAGGATATAGACGGTGAAATTAAGTTCTCACTGTGAGTCTCAGTTTCCCTCACTAACTTTCTCAAATCAGAGGAAAAATGCTTATGTATTGTTTTTAAGAGAAAAAAGTATCAAAATAGTATGGTGCACAAAAACGTGACAAAAAGTCAAGTCTAGATTTCTTCAAACAAAAAACAGTAGTATTTTTAAAATCAAAAATATTTGTTTGTTTATAAAATGTATACAAGTCATAGAAACATAGAAGTCTGACGGCAGAAAAAGACCTCATGGTCCATCTAGTCTGCCCTTATACTATTTCCTGTATTTTATCTTAGGATGGATATATGTTTATCCCAGGCATGTTTAAATTCAGTTACTGTGGATTTACCAACCACGTCTGCTGGAAGTTTGTTCCAAGGATCTACTACTCTTTCAGTAAAATAATATTTTCTCATGTTGTTTCTGATCTTTCCCCTAACTAACTTCAGATTGTGTCCCCTTGTTCTTGTGTTCACTTTCCTATTAAAAACACTTCCCTCACCATGATAGTTTAATACCACCTTGTGATATTGGATTAATAACCCCTTTCTGACCCAGGTTCATTAGCTCTCCCAAGAAGACACATAACTGACCTTAATTTTGTTTCTTAACTGTAACTGTAACGTATGAGGAATACTGGAAAGCAGTTAGCGATCACAGTGAGGCATAAATGTTAGAAGGAGAAAAAAAATCTATAATTACTTAGCGACTGTCTCATTCCATTCACTAAAAAGTATCACAGAGATGAAAAGTAATTTTGCTAGCCATATTTATGACATAGGCCTGGAAAGCCAAGCCAAGCCAAAGTAAATTCATAAGCACAGTTGCCATTTCATTTAGCAATTGTTTCATTTAACAACCAAGTTGCCCATCTCAGTTGTGGCTGCTAAGTAAGGACTACCTGTATACTTCTTTTAGGATCTGTGAAGAGGCTTAAAAGACCAGGAAAATCAGTTTCCGGTCACAATTCAAAGTGTTGGTTATGACCTATAAAGCCCTTTATGGCATCGGACCAGAATATCTACAGGACCGCCTTCTGCCGCACGAATCCCAGCGACCGGTTAGATCCCACAGAGTTGGCCTTCTCCGGGTCCCGTTGACTAAACAATGTCGTCTGGCAGGACCCAGGGGAAGAGCCTTCTCTGTGGCGGCCCCGATCCTCTGGAACCAGCTCCCCCCGGAGATTAGGATTGCCCCCACCCTCCTTGCCTTTCTCAAACCTCTTAAAACCCACCCCTGCCGTCATGCATGGGGGAATTGAGACATCTTCCCCAGGCTTATATAGTTTTATGTATGGTGTGCTTGTGTTGTATGTTTTTAAAATAATGGGTTTTTAGAAATCTTTTAAATATTAGATTTGTTTATTATATACTGTTTTATTGTTGTTATGAGCCGCCCCGAGTCTGCGGAGATGGGCGGCATATAAATCTAATAAGTAAGTAAGCAAGCAAGCAAGCAAGCAAGCAAGCAAGCAAGCAAGCAAGCAAGCAAACAAATAAATAAATAAATAAATAAATAAACAAAAAAACAAAAAAACATAAATAAAAAAAACATAAATAATAAAATAAATAGATAAATAAAAAATAAAATAAAAAATAAAATAAAATAAACCAGGCAAAATACTCACTCTTGCCACCTGAAGATGATCCTCCAGCTGTGTTGCCCTAGACAAGCAGTGTTTGGTCACCATGATTCACACATTAGGGACGGAGCTGGTCTGAAGGCAGAATGGAATGGCTGGGTTCCTCCCTGGGGAGCTTTATATGTACGTGACCCTGATTGCCAATGAGCCAGATTCAAAAGGCTAAAATATACATTCTAAATAAGTTACCACATTTTTGGAGTATAAGACGCACCGGAGTATAAGATGCACCTTAGTTTTGGGGAAAGAAAATAGGGGAGAAAATCTGCCCACCAGGTATTCATCTGACTAGTGTGGTCAGCATCAGCACATTATTTTATCTTTTAGTTAGGGCTAAAAAAATCTTCAGAGAGAGTAGTAATGAAAACAAACCTATAAAGACAGGGTAGGCAAAAAACCTTTTGGGAGTAGCAATGAAAAAATCCTGCAAGCAGGGAAGATCGTTAACACCTCATTAGGGCTGGGGGGGAAATCTTCGGAAAAGTTACATTCGGAGCCTCTTTTAGGGGTGGGAAAGGTACGTCTTATAATCTGAAAAATATGGTAGCTAAAAGAGCATCTTCCCTCAGACATTGTTCTGTCCTGTGATTGGAAGATTAGCAATTGGTGTCATTGCCACGATGGTCAGTCTCAACAAGGGCTCGTGTCGTGTACAATCACTTTCCCTCTTGATAAGTCAACGCCATTTCTGCATTTTAGGTATATTTTGTTTGGCCTTCTTTAATTTCCTCCATCTGTTTGTATCATGTATCTTTTTACTGGCTTCTTGTCAAGCTGCCAGTCAGAATTCAGACAAATAAAACTCAGAGTCCTTTTATAAAGGTTCAAAAGTGAATTTATCAAAATCAGAACTTGAAGCATCGAAAGAAAAGCAAAGTCTGAGGAAAAATGGCGCGTTACACACATATCAAAAACCCCTTTCCACCCCCTGTTGGGCATTCGCCCAATCTCCATTTCCCAGATGCATCAGGTGACACAAGTTGCTCCTCCCATCACTCTTCAGGAATTTTCCATCTAACGGACTCCTCTTGGCACCTGGGAAATCGAAACTTAACTCTCCTCCTGCACGCTTCCCAACACCTCCCCTTGATCTCTACCCCTCCCGGTCTCTATGACAACCAAGCAAAAGAATGCAGCAGCATTGCCAAGGTTGACACTTGTTTTAAGGTTTTTTTTAAAAAAAGTTAAATTTTATTTTGTGTCATAGTGTATTTATGTAATTGTTTTAAATCATATTGGAGCTTTTTTTAAGGTTTATAAACATTTAATATAATTTAATTTAATAAATTACTATAGCGTGTGTCATTTTAAAAAATTTTATAGTAAATAAATGGTAAGGACGTAAAAGAAGAAGTGCAGTTTGAGGGCGATTTCTAATCGGCCAAAAAATATAAAATGTGTTTTGTGATTAGCAAAAACCTGGACCAAAAAAGCCCCAACAGTCTACGAAGAACACTTTAAGTTTTATGTCAATATTCCCCTCCCCAAAACAGTTTTAACAGTTTAAATGTGGGTTAAATTTATTCCCATTGTGTTTGATTGTCCTGTGCTGCATTTTAGCTCTTGTGCAAAGACCCCTTGGAGCGGCTGGGGTGTGGAGGGTCCGGTGCTCAAGAGGTGAAAGACCACCCACTATTTAAACATCTGAATTTCAAGCGACTGGAAGCTGGGATGCTGGACCCACCTTTTAAACCTGATGTGAGTTGAAAATGCACATATGGTGCAGTCAGGTTTTGTGCTCGTATAATATTGTTTCCTATTTTAAATGGAAGAAAATAACCCTTCTATGTATTATTTTATTTCTATATTCCTCCTAGCCCCAAGCTATTTATTGCAAAGATGTCCTGGATATTGAGCAGTTCTCCACAGTCAAAGGGGTAGAGTTAGAACCAACGGACCATGATTTCTACCATAAATTTGCAACAGGAAGTGTCCCTATTCCCTGGCAAAACGAGGTAGGTTTTCTTCTGGGAAATGATGCTTCTGAAAGGAGAACATTAAAAAATGGGTTATCTGCTATTGCAACAAAAACTGGTCCTGGTAGCTGATTTTCGATGTGGGCGGTTCTGAGAAACGAGTGGGTAGCCATAGCAAAACTATCGTGAGTTCTGAAGTTTTTATCATTATTATTTTGTAGATGATAGAGACAGAATGTTTCAAGGAGCTGAATGTATTTGGGCCAGATGGCATCATACCTCCTGATCTGGACTGGAAAGAGCCGCAGCCTCCCCTGCCCAAAAAGGGTCTGCTCCAGCGTCTCTTCAGCCGACAGGTAATTCACCTGACAGGTGAGAGTGGGATTGTCTGAGTTGGAAATCTCATTTGCCTTGAGACGCATTTGTTTGGCATAGTCCCCTTCGGCTCTCTTCCCATTAGGTCAGTGGGTTCCATTTACCTTTCCTGCTGGTGCGCATTGCGATGTTTTGCGCACAGGTGCGTGCGCCACTCTTACACGCCCACGCACCCCTTCCTGCAATTTCACTTCTGTGCGTGTTCAGAAGGTGCTTTCAGCCACAGCTGAGGAGAGCTGCTCAACTGTGCTTCGGATGAAGAAATAAAGGTCAACTAGAGGGCTTTTTTCACAGCAGAGGGCGAGGAGAAGCCATACAAACAATGAAAAAAATCACCAAAAATTCCCCAAAAAAAGATGGCAGTGCGCATAGACCAGCACAGACAGAACTGGATCCGTGATGCCAAAATTGTGGATTGCTAACGGTTCAGGCGATCTGGTCCAAACCAGGAGGAACCCACCCTTAGGTGTTTTCTATAGCTCTTCATCTCAGCTTTCCCAGCACATCCTGTACTGGAGCATCTCTAGGACATAGTTAATTTATGACAGGAGAATATTTGTAGCTCAGGGTTGAAATGAAAGGGTCTTTGGTGCTCTCTGAGCTTGGTTGATTTCTTGCCGACATTTCACTATGTCCAAACTAGGTAACATTAGCAGTGCCGTACAGTTAAAATTTAGTTGATTGGCAAGATCCTTAAGGTGTCTTCCTAGAGTCCACGTTTCGGCCGGCCAGGAAGGACGTCTCCGTGACGTCAAAGCTCCACCCCTGGAATTCCCTATTGGGATTCCCTACCTCCATTTGAGCCTCCCGACTGGCCGACAGCTCCACGGCTCTTCTGCGAAGGTGATAGCCAGGCGGCGGTGCTTCCGAGTTCGGCGTTCGGGAGAACACCAAGAAGCCCCCCGGCTGTTTTGGAAGGTGACAGCTGGGCTGCGGCGCCCAGCGGAGCGCCCATTTTTGCAATCCTGGGAGGTGGAGTTTCCCATGGAGGGGAGCCTCAGGGGAATCCCAGGATTGCAAAAACGGGCGCTTCACTTGCAATGGAAGTCCGGAGGTGGGGCATCCTGCCGGCGGTGGCGGTGGGTTCATAAGGCGAAAAAAGTTCGTAAGAAAAGGCAAAAAACTTCCAAACTCCGAGTTCGTATCTCGAAAAGTTCATATGACAAGGGGTTCGTATCACGAGGTACTACTGTATTTATATATATATTTATTTATTATTTAGATTTGTATGCCGCCCCTCTCCACAGACTCGGGGCGGCTCTGTCAAATCACCCCGGTATATTGAACGAGCATCACAGCTTCTTTTTTGCCTCTCGGCCCAAGCCATCATAGTGAGGGTGTGGCTAGCTGATGAGTCCAGAACAAGGCCGAAATAGATCTATCCTAGTCTCCCTTAATTTTCAAATTCAGCAAAAACATGTGACACATACACACACACACACATAAGCATGCCTTTCTGTTAAAAGCATTTCAAGGCAATGTACAACAACTATAAAAGCCAATTAAATCATAGAAATATCAGATTATTATACCAAAGGCCAGGGATATTGCTGTTCGTTAACCATGAAATGAAATTGCTAAAAGCAGTTTAGCAAGCAGGATTGAAAAGATATTTCTCTTCATTTTTGTTCCCAGGATAGAGCTAGACTCAACTGCATATCCTAAGGAAGACCATTTCACAGTTTAGGATGCAGCAAGAAGAAAACATTTTGACATGTATCTAATATACAATATTTGCAAATTATATCATAGAAACATAGAAACACAGAAGTCTGACGGCAGAAAAAGACCTCCTGGTCCATCCAGTCTGCCCCTACACTATTTTCTGTATTCTATCTTAGGATGGATATATGTTTATCCCAGGCATGTTTAAATTCAGTTACTGTGGATTTATCTACCACGTCTGCTGGAAGTTTGTTCCAAGGATCTACTACTCTTTCAGTAAAATAATATTTTCTCATGTTGCTTTTGATCTTTCCCCCAACTAACCTCAGATTTTGCCCCCTTGTTCTTGTGTTCACTTTCCTATTAAACACACTTCCCTCCTGGACCTTATTTAACCCTTTAATATATTTAAATGTTTCGATCATGTCCCCCCTTTTCCTTCTGTCCTCCAGACTATACATATTGAGTTCATTAAGTCTTTCCTGATACGTTTTATGCTTAAGACCTTCCACCATTCTTGTAGCCCGTGTTTGGACCCGTTCAATTTTGTCAATATCTTTTTGTAGGTGAGGTCTCCAGAACTGAACACAATATTCCAAATGTGGTCTCACCAGCATTCTATATAGCGGGATCATAATCTCCCTCTTCCTGCTTGTTATACCTCTAGCTATGCAGCCAAGCATCCTACTTGCTTTCCCTACCGCCTGACTGCACTGTTCACCCATTTTGAGACTGTCAGAAATCACTACCCCTAAATCCTTTTCTTCTGAAGTATTTGCTAACACAGAACTGCCAATACAATACTCAGATTGAGGATTCCTTTTCCCCAAGTGCATTATTTTACATTTGGAAACATTAAACTGCAGTTTCCATTGCTTTGACCATTTATCTAGTAAAGCTAAATCATTTACCATATTACAGACGCCTCCAGGAATATCAACCCTATTGCACACTTTAGAGTCATCGGCAAATAGGCAAACCTTCCCTACCAAACCTTCCCCTATGTCACTCACAAACATATTAAAAAGAATAGGACCCAGAACAGACCCTTGTGGCACACCGCTTGTAACCTGACTCTGCTCAGAATACTCATCTCAGGGCATCTTTTGTATAAATTCAATTTTTTTCCCTAACGGTTCTGTGGGCGTGAAAGGGGAAGGATACTGCAAAATCCCCATTCTCAACACACTATGGGGCCAGCCAGAGATGGTATTTGCTGGTTCTCTGAACTACTCAAAATTTCTGTTACTGGTTCTCCAGAACCTGTCAGAATCTACTGTATTTCACTCCTGCCAATAACCAAACAAATTTTTAAAGAAGCAGGGTGCCCTTTAAATTGTCGTTTCATAAGTTTTTAAGGCTTGTTTAAAGATGAATGACCTTGAGCGGAGGACAAAAAACAAGCATATATTAATATAATAGACTGCTAATATTAAGTAACAGTCAAAAGCCAACGTACAACCTTTTATATAAATTTCTGGATGCTTTTCACATGTTGCTGTAAACAGCATAAATCATCATGCCAAATTATACCAACCCAGTAAGGGTCACAGCTGGAACATTTAAATGTAATTGTGCAAACACTTCTTGCCAAAGTTTCGAGTTTGCTCTTTTGGAGGGTTGCAACCTCTTTCAAAACAAGTCCTCTCTGAACCAGACTTCCTCTTCCACAGCAGAACTGGACTTGCAAACTTGTTCCTTCTTATCGAGCCCAAGCAGAATTGAAGGATATGAGCTGTTTCCTTTATACCAGTAGTTGCCCAAGGATGATAGAGCTAAAGGCCATCAGCATGTGGGTGATACCTCATTCCAAAATTCCAAGCGATCTCTCTTCTACATAGGTTCATGTATAAAACTATTCCGTTGAATAAGGTGGGCACGTCACAATCCTGTACATCGTGGGAGAAAAGCTTTAGTTTATTGCCTCCTGCAACTTTTCATGTTCGTCTTCATTTCCCATGACATTAATCTTTCTTAGCTTATTTAATTAGCAAGGAGGGGCAACGTTGGATAAATATGTAGTAGCCTTCACTGCTGTAGCTTCCCTGTTCACTTCCCTAAGCTCAAAGGATTCCAAGAAGGCAGATAAGTAGTTGACAGCTAATATAGTAAGTTATATTAATTTAACCCATTATTAATTCAATTTAATGATGGAGTCTCAGTCAGGGCAAACATTTTTTTCATCCATCAGCAATGATCTAATTCTGCCATAAGAAGGTCAAATTAGGAATGATAGGAATAAGCCATTTTCATATTTCATACAAGCAAGCTTTGACATTCTCTAAGCATCCTCATTTTGATCCATTTGCTGTTTAGGGGAACAAGTCCAGAACAAACCATTATGCTTTCAGACCAATAAACAAAGATACATCAAAAGGCTTTTAAAAGCACCTTTTTAAGCTAACCAAATTTACTAAAAGGCATAAACTTTGGAGCTTTAGCTTACTTTGTATAACTCTTCTTCTTTCAGAGTATCACTTTCCTCCATCAGACCAAATGAAGTGGTGTTCTGTTTGCATTACATATCTATTGACACACGTTGCTGATGGGCATGAAATTCAGGGTTATTCCTAAATAGACATAGACTTTTTACAGCCCCCGGGCTATTTTTTGGTCCTTTGGCTGTACAGTATTTGTCCAACCCTCATAAAATCAATCAGAAATTAGGAATCAAATGTAAATAAGTGTATGCCATTCACACAATATAATGCCATTGTTTTTAATCTACTGGTATCTATCTATCTATCTATCTATCTATCTATCTATCTATCTATCTATCTATCTATCTATCTACCTACCTACCTATACCTATCTAGCTATCTAGCTATCATCTCTATCTGTCTGTCTGTCTATCTACCTACCTACCTACCTACCTATCTACCTATCTATCCATCATCTATCTATCTATCTATCTATCTATCTATCTATCTATCTATCTATCTACCATCTCTCCCTCTCTCTCTATCTCTCTCTATCTCTCTCTCTATCTTTCTGTCTGTCTGTCTACCTATCTATCTATCTACCTACCTACCTATCTATCTATCATCTCTCTATCTATCTCTCTGTCTGTCTGTCTGTCTGTCTGTCTGTCTACCTACCTATCTATCATATCTATCTATCTATCTTTCTGTCTATTATCTCTCTATCTCTCTATCTCACTATCTATCTCTCTATCTATCTATCTCTTTATCTATCTATTATCTGTCTGTCTGTCTGTCTGTCTATCTGCATTTATAGGCTGCCCTTTCCTAGTGGATTCAGGACTACAAGATAAAAGAGTACAAAAAATTTTAAAATCCCAAGCGTCAAAAACCAAACAAAACAATACAAAATTTAAAAACCCTAACATTAAAAAACCATACAATTAAAGTCATACCACAAACATACTATTGGCCAGAGCAGAATGTCAGTGCTCAATGCTCCCAGGCCTGCAAAGGCATGTTTTTAAAGCCTTTTGAAAGGCCAGGAGGGTGGGTGCAGTGCGAATCTCTGGGGGGGCTGATTCAGGAAGAGTGGAGCTGCCATAGAGAAGGCCCTTCCCCTCCGACCCACCAGTTGACAATGTTTGGCTAACAGGATCTGGAGAAAACCAACCTGACCGGCCGCTGGGATACACGAGGCAGGCATTTTAAAGCTGTTGCTATTTTTTTTTCTATGTACATATGTGTGTGCATGTGTGCCTATGGACCTTCACAGTCCTGTTGGTTCGGCCCTCCACCATAGGCCCAGTTTCTCTTGGAGCCCATTGGGGAAATTAATTTCCATCCCCTGCGCCTAACTGGGGAAACTTGATGGGTTTGTTAAATTATCAGGACAAAGTAATCTGGGTTGGTGCAGCACGAACCTCCAAAGTTGTTCCGTTCTGCTTTAGAATTGGGCAGCAGGTCATAAGGGATATCATTGTCACCTCATGTATCAAAATTAGCAGACTTTTAAATGGTTCATCTGACTATAGACATTTAGCATTCCCACACATTCCTGTTATTCCTCCCAGCCTTGCTTGGTATTGGTCAGATCTCTGGGATATGTATTAGGTCTGGGGGGGGGGGTTTTCCTAAAAAATCAAATCTTGAGTGATGTCTTCCCAGTAATTGATCAGGAGCCTAAATGCAGAAAAGCTACTACAGCTGAATTTTAAAAATCTGGACTGCAATTATCTGGCTGCTAATAGCAATTCTTGATGGAGGTTTTCTGGTCATCCAGAGTTTTGCATGCAGTAATTCTGTTGTTAAGGTCATGTGTAGTTATCTCAGTTTCCTTCCTGGAGTAGCCGTCTGCAGGGAGGAATACGTTTTAAAGCCTGCCATCTGTTCTTTGCAGTGATGATGACCACTTGTCATTTCCATGAAGTCATTTCCACGAAGGTCCATTTAATATAAACATTGCATTTGCTCCTGAATGCAGGGGATGTGCTCACAACCACATAGAAACATAGAAGATTGACGGCAGAAAAAGACCTCATGGTCCATCTAGCCTGCCCTTATACTATTTCCTGTATTTTATCTTAGGATGGATCTATGTTTATCCCAAATTCAGTTACTATGGATTTACCAACCACATCTGCTGGAAGTTTGTTCCAAGCATCTACTACTCTTTCAGTAAAATAATATTTTCTCACGTTGCTTCTGATCTTTCCCCCCAGCTAACCTCGGACTGTGCCCCCTTGTTCTTTTAAAATGCTTTAAAATGCTTTTAAAGCTCTTCCAGGGACAGCAGCATAGAAGCAGGGAGGCCCCCTGGCAAGGAACAAGCCTCCAGCAGCATCATATTTGTAGCCCCGTCTTCAAAGGCTGTTGAGTCTCAGGCTGCTGAAGTGCCTCTTAAGAAACGAGAGGCAATACTGAGTCCTCTAAAACACTGATTTTCAACCTTTTTTTGAGCTGCGGCACAGTTTTTACATATACAAAATCATGGGGCACATTGAGCAGGGGAGAGGAGGGGGGGCTAAAAAAGTTTGGACCAAAAAATCTCTCTCTCTCTCTCTTCCTCCCTTTCACTCTATTTCTCTCCCTCTTTCTCTCTCTCCCTTCCTTCCTCTCTCTCTCCATCCCTCTTTCTTTCCCTCTTTTTTGCTCTCTTTCTATCTCTCCCTCCTTCCCTGCCTTTCTTTCTCTCTCTCTCTCTCTCTTGCTTTCTCTCTCTTTCTCTTTCTCTCTTTCTCTCTCTCTCTCTCTTGCTTTCTTTCTCTTTCTCTCTTTCTCTCTCTCTTTCTTTCTTTCTCTCTCTCTCTTGCTTTCTTTCTCTCTCTTGCTGAGCTTTGCGGCACACCTGACCATGACTCGCGGCACACTGGTTGAAAAACACTGCTCTAAAAGGCCTGCTGTCCATATTGGGGCCAGAATTTCTGCATCCTCCGTTGGGAAAACTCCAAGCCGACAGAAGCAGAAGAGCTCAGAACCACTTGAAAGTCCCATTGTTTTCTCCCAAGGCTGTTCCTTCTCTTTCGCATGGCTTCATGATTTAAAAATAGAGCATTTTCCAACAGCACCCACAGCTCCCGTGTAGTTTAAGAACAATGCTGCGTCCTTTCTTTTAATTATTTATTTTACTTTGCACAGCAAGCAAGGGCACTCTGGGTTCTATGGGAACTTGCTGCCTTCCAGTAAAACTCCAGTAGCCTCCTCTAGTGGCTCTGTTGAATGGCGGATCAGGGATCCCTGGTTGGGCCTCCCGCAGCATGTTCGCTTTTTTCAGAGGTGAGGAACCTCTTCTCTCCCAGCTGTTTGAAGGCATGAGAAGACAAGGGAAAGGAATGTGGACTCCTAATACTTTCAGTTCCTTCCTTCCCCCTCCAGAGATGCTGCTTCTCTGCATTAATAATCCCTTGAGTCACTCTTTCTACTTCCTGCAAAACACCAAGATTGCTTTATCTCGATCGTTATGGAGTTTTGAAATATCTCCATTTATTATGGCTCATGTATCTATAGTCCCATTACTTGGAACTGAAAGGGTCTTTCTTTCTTTCTTTCTTTTTTCCCCCACTGGGGGAAATCCTGGGGGGATTTCTAAGATCTTGCTAATATTTCGGATACTTGAGCCTTTCGGAATTTAGATTCCTGTGTTAATTGCCTTAGTTCAATTGGATAAGTGGTCCATGGTTCTGTATTGCACATCTTCCAGCTGTAATTTTACCGAGCTGACTTGCATTATGATCTTTTGACTGGGTTCACTAATACACAGTGATATTTGCTTCATTTATGGCCGCTAATGGCATTTGTGTTCTCCCCGTAATTCACTGGTCAAAAATAAATAAATAAATAAAGGGAACACTTAAACAACACAATATAACTCCAAGTAAATCAAACTTCTGTGAAATCAAACTGTCCACTTAGGAATCAACACTGATTGATAACCCTTCAGTCTTCCACACGAAACAGAATACCCTACGAAACTAGACTGACAATCCTGGATCTACAAACCTTAGAACTATGATGCCTTAAACATGATCTAAGTATTGCCCACAAGGTCATATGCTGCAACGTCCTGCCTGTCAAATACTACTTCATCTTCAACCACAACAACACAAGAGCACAAAACAGATTCAAACTTAATATTAACCACTCCAAGCTTGACTATAAAAAATACGACTTTAGTAATCGAGTTGTCGAAGCGTGGAACTCATTACCTGACTCTGTAGTGTCAACCCCAAACCCTCAACATTTTACCCTTAGACTGTCCACGGTTGACCTGTCCAGATTCCTAAGAGGTCAGTAAGGGGCGTACATAAGTGCACCAGCATGCCTTCCGTCCCCTGTCCTAATGTCTCTCCTATAATTCTCTATATCTCTCTCGCTCCTATTCCTATATCTTTTCTTCTACCCTTTCATTGATATATGATATATTTTACTATGAGCATATCCTCTGTAAGCTTCATTTATGGTTTGGACTAACTAGATAGATAGATAGATAGATAGATAGATAGATAGATAGATAGATAGATAGATAGATAGATAGATAGATAGATAGATAGATAGATAGATAGATAGATAGATAGATAGTTACTATAGATAGATAGATAGATAGATAGATAGATAGATAGATAGATAGATAGATAGATAGATAGATAGATTAGATAGATAGATAGATAGATAGATAGTTACTGTAGATAGATAGATAGATAGATAGATAGATAGATAGATAGATAGATAGTTACTGTAGATAGATAGATAGATAGATAGATAGATAGATAGATTAGATAGATAGATAGATAGATAGATAGATAGATAGATAGATAGATAGATAGATAGATAGATAGATAGTTACTGTAGATAGATAGATAGATAGATAGATAGATAGATAGATAGATAGATAGATAGATAGTTACTGTAGATAGATAGATAGATAGATAGATAGATAGATAGTTACTGTAGATAGATAGATAGATAGATAGATAGATAGATAGATAGATAGTTACTGTAGATAGATAGATAGATAGATAGATAGATTAGATAGATAGATAGATAGATAGATAGATAGATAGATAGATAGATAGATAGATAGATAGATAAACAGATAAACAAACAAACAATTTCACTTGCTGTTGTGCACATTCAGCATTGTACAGAACAAATATTCAATGAGAATATTTCATTCATTCATATCTAGGATGTGTTATTTGAGTGTTCCCTTGATTGTTTTGAGCAGTATAGTTTTGGCTTCAGGAGAGCAGTACTATGCTTTGAAAGCAGGACTTTCAGCAGCCTTGTTTTAGGCGGGGCTGGCCCAAAAAGTATATTTCTGAGTAATGGAGTTTCTCTGTGGGGAATGGGAACAAAATCCTGCGGCTTCCCTGCTTGTTGAATAAGTGGCCTCACTCTCTGCTTGCTGTGTGCTCTCCCTTTCACTCCCTCCCTCCCTTCCCCAGGACTGTTGCGGGAACTGCAGTGAGAGCGAAGAGGAACCAACTCGCTTATGAACTGACTCAGAAAAGAAGGCGCTCGCTTACAGTTCGAACACAGTCCACCACCAGCATGTGTGCAGCTCGTTGTTTCAGGGTGGCAGCAGATCCCCATCCCAGAAGGGAAGCGTTCGAAGACCAGGGAAGAAGAAAGAGGAACCTTCTGCAGAAACCTCCAGTGTGCCGCTAGGGAGCTGTCTGCCTTGCTGCCCCTCTTCCGCGATGAGAGAGTGGCGACGGCAGGAGTGAATATGGGATATCCCAGGGCTGGCCCTGGCCCCGGTTTTTGACCTGCTCATCTGCTGGTGTTCGTTGGTTTTTTAAAATATATATATATATTTATGTTACTATAAACGTGAATGTATGTATACAACATATGTACATTCTTAATGGTTGGGGGGAAAAGGGTCCTTCTGTATTTCTCTCTGCACTTCGCTCTCTAGCCCAGTGTTTTGCAACCTTGGCAACTTGAAGATATTTGGACTTCAACTCCCAGAATTCCCCAGCCAGCGAATGCTGGCTGGGGAATTCTGGGAGTTGAAGTCCAAATATCTTCAAGTTGCCAAGGTTGCAAAACACTGCTCTAGCCCATCCTCACTGCTTCTTCTTACTGATGAGCCTGCATCAACCTTCTGGTGGACATGATGAATGGAACATGCTAAGGTGTGGCAGGTAAAATGAGAGGAGCTGCCCTGGCTGGTATGTAGCTGATCTTCAAGGACAACCGTCTCGGCACATGTCTTCTTCTCTCTTAGCCAAGCCCTCTCCCCGCCTCCACCCTCATCCCCACTATTGTAAGCGGTTGACTTGGTGTGTTATTCCCAAGGCACTGTAGGAAGGATGGCAAGTTTTAAGTTTCCCTTTGAATTTGCAGATACGGCTATCATTTAGGCAGCAATCGTCGATTTTTCTTAGATGACAATCTCTGAATTTGGGAATTTGGCTTGACGAGGATGACAAGTTCTAGAGCAGTGGTTCTCAACCTTTCTAATGCCGCGACCCCTTAATACAGTTCCTCGTGTTGTGGTGACCCCCAACCATAAGTCTAGTGCCAATTCTCCCAACAGAGCTTTAAGCTGATTGGCAGGAAGGTCAGAGGGACACCTCTACTGATCGGATTGTAAAAATATGTTCCAAGGCACCAGAATAGAAGCTTTAGTTCCTAACACCATGGGAAATTTGTCTTTTCTCATTCATGTCGACCCCTGTGAAATGTTTGTTCGACCCCCAAAGGGGTCCCTACCCCCAGGTTGAGAACCACTGGTCTAGAATATCAAAAACAGTTCCATTGCTAGTGGAATCACACTGGTTTCTGGCTTTATTTCTGTTCTGGGACTCCAATAAGAATTGATATACCTGAATAGAGTGAGAAAAGTGTTTATATCTGCTCTTCCCAGCCTTCATTGAAGATAAGTCCTTTTTCTTCTTCTTTCTCCTTCTCTTTCTTTTAGCATATTGGCTCCTGATTCCATTAACTTTAGTCCTGGTCGATTTGCAAATGGCCAAATGTACTCGTGAAAGCAAATACATATTCCTTAGCATAGAGCAGTGATGGCGAACCTTTCTCCCCTCGGGTGCCAAAAGAGCATGCATGTGCGCTATAGCACATGCCCGAATGCCCACACCCATAATTCAATGCTTGGAGAGGGCAAAAACATCTCCCCCCACCCTCCGGAGGCTGTCTGGAGGCTGGACATGGCCTGTTTCCCAACTTCTGGTGGGCCCAGTAGGCTCATGTTTTACCCTTCCCAGGCTCCATAGGCTTCCATGAAGCCGGAGGAGGGTAAAAACACCCTCCCCCATCCCCCGGCTGGGTCTCTGGAAGCCAAAAGCACCTCTGGGTGAACCAAAAATCCCAGAGCCTCTGTGCAAGCCAAAGATCAGCTGGCCGGCACACACATGCACATTGGAGCTGAGCTAGGACAGTGACTCCCATGCCAGCAGATATGGCTCCGCGTGCCACCTGTGGCATCCGTGCCATAGGTTCGCCATCACTGGCCTAGAGGCTCTTGAGCAGAGAGCCAAACTAAGTTGAAGTGGGAGGCTTGAGATCAGATCTTTTGACATCTTCATCTGCCTTGGAAAAGCAGTTAGAAGTTTTAAATTTTGAGCACAACATTGCTGAGACAGCAGTTAATCATGTTTGCTTGTGCAACTTCCTCATTTGGACTTGCAGTTCCCAAGCTGCTGTTAGGCTTGCAGTTGATTAAATGCACAAGCCCTCCCTCTGTCACGCAGGAGGAGAAATGCACTTTTGGAGGACCAATTAACTTGTCCTTTGGCCAAGAGCACAGTAAAAACAAGAGATCCCTAGAGCTCTTTCAACTTACCCAAAGTCCTATATGGAATCTCTCGTGTGTGGTCTTCCATGACTTGGAGCCCTGGGCCCACCCAGTACAGCCCTTGTGCCTTCATGATGTGCTCCCGAGCAGGTCTCTTTCAATCCTGCTTAATGCTGGGATTAAAAAGCTTCTAGTCTTTTCCTTGGCCCCTGTCCAGACTGCAAATCTTCTGTCTCCCCGCTTCAGGGGTCAGCAACCTATGGCTCTGGAGCCGCATGTGGCTCCTTCATCCCTCTGCTGCGGATCCCTGTCACCAGTCGGCAGCACAATTTTGAGAGGAGCTTCAGGTTGGCAGGGGGGAAGCAGGGCGTGCCAGGAGGAAACTCTATGGCAGTGATGGCGAACCTTTATTTCCTCGGGTGCAGAAAGAGCATGTGCGTGCATTATCATGCATGTGCGAGTGTCCACACCCATAATTCAATGCCTGGGGAGAGCAAATACAGCTTCCCCCCTGCCCTCCCCACCCCCCCTCGGGAGGCCCTCTGGAGGTCGGAAACGGCCTGTTTCCCAACTTCTGGTGGGCCCAGTAGGCTCATGTTTCGCCCTCCCCAGGCTCCAATGTCATCCCTGGAGCCAGGGGAGGGTAAAAATGTCTTCCCCCATCCCCCCAGAGGCTCTCTGGAAGCCAAAAATGCTCTCCCAGAGCCTCTGTGCGAGCCAAAAATCAGCTGGCCGGCTCACACATGCACAATTGGAGCAATTGTGGGCAACAACTCGCGTGCCAGCAGATATTATTATTATTATTATTTATTAGATTTGTATGCCGCCCCTCTCCGAAGACTCGGAGCGGCTTACAACAACAAAACAATACAAATCCAATAGTTAAAAACAATTTAAAAACCCTTAATATAAAAACAATCATACATCTCATACAGACCATACGTAAATCAGAGACGGCTCAGGGGAATCAATTCCCCCATGCCTGACGACAAAGGTGAGTTTTGGGGAATTTGCGAAATGCAAGGAGGGTGGGGGCAATCCTAATCTCTGGGGGGAGTTGGTTCCGCCACAGAGAAGGCTCTTCCCCTGGTATGGATATGGCTCCGCATGCCACCTGTGGCCCCCGCACCATAGGTTCGCCATCACTGCTCTATGGCAAGGGGTGGGTTTTCCAGTCAGCTTCACAACTGATAAAGCTTTTGGTTAGAACTGGTAGAGGAAAAACGATGCCACACGAGCAGGAGACTCTATTGTGGGGAAACCAGACTTCTGGTCGGCTCTAGAATTAAATGGGGGGGGGGGCTTCCGTTTAGGATGTTTGTGATTTTTTGAGTGCTTAAGGTTGCCGACCCCTGCCCCGCAGTAATTTCCAGCCTCATGCTATCCTTGTGCAGCTGCCTTGTTTTGGGACAGGTAACTCCATTTTATCGTTCACTTGTGGTACCTCAAGCCACTAGGGCATTGTACTGGCAACAATTACTGTGTTAATTGTTAAAGTACTGACTCGTCATTGCTGTGGTACAGAAGGAGATGGCATGAATACGTCCATAGGTGCTGAACAATCTCCTGCCGATGCACTCTTAAGAATGTGAACATCAACCATCCTGCCTTTCAGTTATAAACGCAGCCACCCCGCACACCTTACTTGTGTGTCTGGCTGCTTTGGTTACTGCCTTTTGCCCTCTCTACTTCTTGTTGCCTCTGAGACTGTATATCTACCGTCTTAATTTTTCCCTTGGAATTTCTAGCAGAATATCGTACGACCTCCTCAAGCGTAGAGGTCCTGAGTGTGTACACATTTTGTCTTTCTTTTACGCTTTCCCTTAATTTGATCCTTTCAAAATTCATTCTGACCGTCTGAAATCGGGTGTTTTTTTGTTTTTTTAAGAAAATGGTTGAGAATATTCTGTATGGATTTAAATGACTAAGCCTCAAGCAATATCTTAAATCAGAAAGTAAGGTTAAAAATAGAAAAGTATGCTGCAACCATGCTTGCATAGATGTTATGGGGACAAGGTTGCAGATCTATTACAGGGAATCCCAGTATTTACATTTCTGTGTATTGCACAATTAGTAATGTTGTCTATAATTTTATCATTTAAACTGTGGTCGTTTTTGAATTTTTGTAAAATGTGACAAGATTTCTTAAATGTACATATTGTAAAGACATCAGTGACCGAAACAGTTTCTCAAGTGTGGGATTACTTGATTTAATAAAACTACTATATGTTGCTAAGAAGGAAATTTCATCTTTCTATTTAACTAAATCTGGGCGCATCAATTACTTTCTGTAACTGTTTTATATTTTAAACAATGTCCCATCAAGACTATAGATGATTCCAAAGTAAAAGATTTATTTGACCATAGGTCTAAAGAGTAAAAAGCAAAGGCAGAGCAGCTTTATTCTAATACCAGTTTTGTATTCTACTTTTATTTATTTATTTATTTATTTTGTCCAATACAATAATACACAATGAAGGTAATAGAGGACACCTTCGAGGAAATAGAATTAGAAAAAGAATAGAAGAGAGAGTATAGGATAAAATAATCAATGGGAGAATAGAAGAAAGATAGAGGGATAGAAGAGAAGATATATGGGATATAGGAGAGACAATAGGACAGGGGTCGGAAGGCACTCATGTGCACTTTCCAATACAAGCTGAAAAAATAAAGTTTTTATCAAATCTGGCAATTGGGGAATAACCTGAAGTCGGAGGGTTCTTCTTGAGAACAAGGTCTTGGCTGATTCCAAAGAATTCATTAACCAGGATTGTCTGCTCTGAGTGGCAATGCTTCCTCGGGGGTCCCTCAGCTTTTACTTCCATTTCTTTTTTTAAGAATAGCTTCCAATCTGGAGTCCAGAGCTGTGCACAAATGATGCTGAGAAATATCAAGGTGGCACCCACAATAGTTAATGAAAGCATTGCATGTTTATTAGTCTAACTAGTCTTGTTTTTTTAAACCACACCCCTGTGGATGTTCCTGTGACAGTATGTATGTTGTACCAACAGCCTAAAGAGCAGTGATGGTGAACCTTTTTTCTCCTTGGGTGCCCAAAAAAGCATTTGCGTGTGCTATGAGCACGCGCGAGTGCCCACACTCATAATTCAATGCCCGAGGAGGGCAAAAACAGCTTCCCCTACCCCCGCAGGCCTCTGGAGACCAGAAATGGCCTGTTTTCCAACTTCAGGTGGGCCCAGTAGTCTTGTATTTCACCCTCTCCAGGCTCCAAAGGCTTCCCTGGAGCCAGGGGAGGGCAAAAACACCCTCCCCCATCCCCTTAGGAGGCGCAAAAATGCCCTCCCAGAGCCTCTGTAGGAGCCAAAAATCAGCTCGCCAGCACACACATGCACGTTGGAGCTGAGCTAGGGCAATGGCTTGCGTGCCAGCAGATATGGCTCTATGTGCCACCTTTGGCAGCCGTGCCATAGTTTGCCATCACTGCTATAGAGCCTCTAACCAGACAGACCCTCCAATTAGACTATCAACTGGGTATTTGGTTTTTATTTGATTTAATTTAAGATTAGAACCATAGTTAATATGCTGGAGATCTGTCTTTCCCTTATATCTGTTTTCAGGCTTGTGCCTTGCCAAGATATAGTAGAAGCCAGATGCTCTAACATTAGGAACAGTTTTACATTTTGTGCTAATTTCTCTCTCTTTCCCTGCATGATTGCTAAAACTCTGATTTCATTCGAATAGTCTCTCTCTCTCTCTCCCTCTCTCTCTCTCCTTTTTGAGGGTTTAAATTCTTTTTCTTCTGTCTTTTTAACCTAATTTGTAGCTGTCTATGTTTGCTTTCCCTGCTGTTGTTTAAAATTACATCTATCTTTAGATTCTCCTTTGTAATAACAACTTGCTTTATCCTGGGTATCAGCACTTTTTATGGAATCTTTACTCTTTTTCTGACAATTGTTGTCTAATTCCTGTGTTTTTGTGTCTACATAGCAACAATGAGCAGGTGCAAATTCTAAAACTGTGACGATATGCACTATAATGTATAAAACAAATATATCTGCAGAAACAAGTTAGAGCAATCTATTCTCTATTTTCTCCAAGAGTGATTGTTTCTCAAACCGTTTTCTTCTATCCTCTCCACTCTATCTTCCTTTGAGCAAAATTCCATGAACATAAAAGGAACTCATTCAAAGATCCTGTTATGGATCCATTCATAAGCTGAACAGTTGCAAGCATGATTTGTGAAAGATTTAAAAAGTAATTATTTGTTGTAATGGCATCTCTCCCCTAAATTATTTATAGGTTTAAGTGTACTAGCAATCATACATCATTCTTCAAATCAGAGTTTGTCTGTGGAGATTCTCTATAGAAATCCAGGCCATGGTTGACCCAGAATTGAAGAAATTTCTTAGATCAGAAGCGAAACATTTCCAAAAAAAACAACCTAAGAAAGCCCAATAACACCACTTTGGGACAACTTCAGAGTTTCTAATGCAATTCTATTTCTTTGAACGCCATACTTTCATTTTAGCTATGAAATAAGGTTAACTGAAGACAAAAAAGCTTGCTTATTCGTTTTACTGGAATTAGCCACGTCCTATATGTTAGGTATAAATCCACTTTTAATAGCCTTAGTTTTACTGTTGTTTATAAAACAATCTTGGGTTGCTGTTGGAAAAACAGCAGTCTTGGAAAGACTTCAGATGTATTAGATGTTCTTTTTTTTAATACAAACCAAAATTTCATCAACTGAATACATCTGGAACAACCTATTCTTGGAATTAAACTTACCTAATTCCAGAGTCCTTTAAATCAAGTCCATTCCTAATTAGACCAAGTGTTTTCCATTTCAGCAGTCCCATTTTGCTGAAGACAAAAGCAATGGTTTTTTGGGGGTTTTTTGGTTGTTAAACAATTATCATGTAAACAACACTGGTTGAGCTACAGCAAATAATAATTCCCAGTCTGTTTCCTGCCCACTTCAGCTATAATATTTTGGTGTTTTACATAAAACCAAAGCTATAATCTGACCTTGGCCAATGAACACTTCTGCATTCTCCCTAATAGCATAACACATGGCATTATCTAGCTTAACTTTTTTGATCTCTTAAAAAAATTAAGTAGAATGGAGCTTATTAAAGTTTGGATGGTAATCAGGAAATCAGAGGGCTGTACAGTGGTACCTCTCCTTAAGAGCTTAATTCGTTCTTTGACCAGGTTCTTAAATAGAAAAGTTTGTAAGAGGAAGCAACTTTTCCCACAGAAATCAATGTAAAAGCAAATAATGTGTGCCATTGGGGAAACCACAGGGAGGGTGGAGGCCCTTTTCCTCTCAGGAGATTCCTAGAGAGGCCCCATGGAGGCTTCTCCATTCCTTCTCCCAGCCTTTTCCGGCCCTGTTTTTCCCCAGGAGATTCCTAGAGAGGCCCCACGGAGGCTTCTCCATTCCTTTTCCGGCCTTGTTTCCTCCCAGGAGATTCCTAGAGAGGCCCCATGGAGGCTTCTCCCCATCTTTTCCGGCCCTGTTTCCTCCCAGGAGATTCCTAGAGAGGCCCCACAGAGGCTTCTCCCTGCCTTTTCCAGTTACTGTTTCCGGGGCTCGGGTTTGTAAGTGGAAAAAGGTTCTTGAGAAGAGGCAAAAAAAAATATAACCCGGTTCTTATCTAGAAAATTTTGTAAGTAGAGGGGGTTCGTAGGTAAAGATACCACTGTATTTCTGACTAGTAAGCTGAGAAGGCAATGACAAATCATCTTTGCATTATTATCAAGAAAACTACCTGGCCCCTTTCTTGAAGTAAATAAGAGTCGGATTCAACTCCAGATAGTTTTTTTTCCTTTATGACTGTACTCATTCTATTCTTATTGTACATAATTAAATTCTGTTTCTTACACATATTAATTATTAAGTTAATAGAATATTTTGGTTGTTGACAGAAAATAGGTTCAGATGTGAGCTGCTGGGTGTTCCCAGGGGTTTGGGAGAACCTCTAGCTAAGATTCTCTGCAGTTCAGAGAACCCCCAAAACCTCCGAGCCCAGGGAGGGAAAAATGCCCCCCTTCCCAATAGTGCAGGAGGCCAACTACAGTATTTCATGCTCATCATAGCCACACACACCCAGCAACTGGGCAGGGAACCTCTTGCTAAAATGGCGAAGCCCACCCCGTGTGAGTATCTTGAAAACTATTGTCAGTACGCTAAATGTAGTTCTGAACTGATGAGAGAGAAGCAACAGTTTATTCGGTCAGACCTACTCAGCTCCATTTTAATCATTTTATGCCACTTGACTGGTGTTGTGAGTGGTCCAGGTTTGTTAATGACAGATTCTGAGGAGGGTTAGGGTTAGTTTGGGGCCTCTGCCAACATGAATCCAATAAACAATTTGGGTTCAGAAAAAGTTATCCTGTAATCTACAACTCTTACACTGTAAAAACATTTGGACCACTCAGCTTAACCAAGGTAATCCAACTGATGCAATCTATATCGACTTTTGCAAAGCTTTTGACTCAGTTGTCCACGACAAACTTCTTCTGAAACTCAAATCCTACGGCATCTCTGGACTGCTACACAATTGGTTATCAGCTTTCCTATCTAACAGACAACAAGTGGTCAAAATAGGAGCCATATCTGCTGGCACACAAGCCGTTGCCCTAGCTCGGCTCCAACGTGCATGTGTGTGCTGGCCAGCTGATTTTTGGCTTGCACACAGGTTCTGTGAGGGTGTTTTTGGCTTCCAGAGAGCCTCGGTGGGGATGGAGAGGATATCCTCCCGGGAAGCCTTTGGAGCCTGGGGAGGGCAAAACACGAGTCTACTGAACCCACAAGAAGTTGGGAAACAGGTTGTGTTCAGCCTCCAGAGGGCCTTCAGGGGGTAGGGCAAGTTGTTTTTCTCCTTCCCCAGGCTTTGAATTATGGGTGTGGGCACTTGTGCATGCCTGATAGTGCGCACCCATGCTCTTTCGGCACTTGAGGGGAAAAAGGTTTGCCATCACTGTAATAGAGTGTTTTGAATGAGAGGGCTAAAATATATGCGAGAAAGTATAAAATAGGAAAGGATGGTAATTGCAGGCTACACTCCAGTGACTGGTGATAATGGGAGACTCAGAAATGAGTGCAGGGAAAATTATGGACATATTCTTAATTAATACACTGGTCAGTGACACGAGTGGACAGGTGAGAAAAAGATGGGGGGGGGAGTTGAGAAAACACAATGGTGTCATTCTGAGCTCCAGGACTGAACAGGAATGGTGACGAGTGAATAATCTGCTTAGGAAAAGGTCTGTTTCAAATAGGTTGTTTAAACATAAGTCTGTTTTTGGCCAAGGAGTCGATATAAATTTTAAAGCATTCGAAGCTCAATGATTGACCAAGTAAGATTTAGCAGAGGAAGAGAAAAGAGAGAGCGAGAGAAGATACCAAGAGAAGAGCCAAGGAGAGAAAGAGGCTACTGTCTGGTTGATACTGGCTCTTTCTGAGTGCTGCTGATTGTCCATTGGGTGTAATTAGAGCATTGCTTGCTATCGATCTGGTTGAGCCATCGTCAGGGTACATACTCTATAAGGAACATGGCTGCCCAGAGAGCAATCTCACTGAATAAACAAAAAGAAAAAAAAATAGAGAGAGAAGGGAATGTTTTATTATTGTTCTTGATTGTTCATCAGATGATCAAGAAGATGCGTAGGGCAGCTCTCGTAACCTACAGGGATTTGCTCTGTTTTCTTTCCCCAAAATAGAGAGCTTTCTTGGAAGAGAAAGTGAAGAGGCTAGATACCAAATAACATAACTTCCAGGATTTGGGAGGAATTTTTGAATCGGATACAAGAGGTGCTTAGGAAGTGGTAGAGGAAGGAAGAACAATTCGTGAGAAGATGGATAAAAGCCAGACAGATGAAATAATAAAATAATTTTATGGGCTAAGCATAAGCCATAATTTCATCTGCTAAAATGTCCTTCCTGCCAACAACTACTTCAGCTTCAACCACAACAACACACGAGCACATAACAGATACAAACTTAAAGTAAGCCGCACCAAACTCAACTGCAGGAAATATGACTTTAGTAACCGAGTAGTCGATGCATGGAACTCACCACCCAACTCTGTAGTATCATCACCTAACCCCCAAAACATTACCCGGCTTAGACTATCATGTTCTTGGTTTAAATGAAAGAATTATTTTGATTGGTTCCCACGCGACAAGCCAAAAATCTGCCGCAACTAGTCGTTGCCTTTGTTGGGATTTAGCATAGTTGGTGTATGTTCCTATCTCAGTTCCCTGTTACTAATAAAGCACTTAAGAACATCAACAGTCTCGTGTGTCCTGACTTAACACTATCCACCGTTGACCTCTCCCAATTCCTAAGAGGTCAGTAAAGGGCGGGCATAAGTGCACCAGTGTGCCTACCATCCCCTGTCCTAATGTTTCTCTTTTACTAATATCACGTATACAGTGATCCCCCGATTATCGCGAGGGTTCCGTTCCAAGACCCCTCGCGATAATCGATATTTCGGGATGTAGTGGTGCGGAAGTAAAAACACCATCTGCGCATGCGCGCCCCTTTTTCCATGGCCGCACATGCGCAGATGGTGGAGTTTGCGTGTGGGCGGCGGGGAAGACCCGGGGAAGACCCAGGGAAGGTTCCTTCGGCCGCCCAACAGCTGATCTGCTCCGCAGCGCAGCAGCAGCGAGGAGCCGAAGATGGGGTTTCCCCGTTGCCCAGGCAACGGGGAAACCCCATCTTCGGCTCCTCGCTGCTGCCGCGCTGCGGAGCAGATCAGCTGTTGGGCGGCCGAAGGAACCTTCCCTGGGTCTTCCCGCCGCCCAGGCAAAGGGGAAACCCCAAGATCGCTTGCCGCTTGCCCGTTCGCCCGCCCGCCCGGCTGCTCGCTTGCCGCTCGCTTGCCGCTCACTTGCAGCGCGGCAGCAGCGAGGAGCCGAAGATGGGAATTCTGGGTGTTGAAGTCCAGATATCTTCCAGTTGCCAAGGTTGGGAAACACTACTCTGGAGCAATCACCCCAGGAGATTAAAAAAATGAAAGCAGAGGAAGCCATTCTCCTAGTCTTCTCCCACTCCTCTTTTCTTGACACCCGCGGATGGCTGGCAAAGTTGAGGGGAAAGGGAAGCAGGCGTTTGAGGCCTGTATCTAAAAGCGCCACTTCCTGCCACAGAACTAACAGCTGAAGAGTTGCTAACCCCGACTTCTGTTCCCACAGGGGGAGGGGGTGGACGCAACTCGGCAGCTGGCAGTCTCTCAGGAAAGTTTGGCTTCACCGTGGGGCTACAACAAGATGCAATTCCTGCCTGACAGCCTGCCTCAGCGACGTGCCAGGGGCTTCATTGCAAGGGTGCCAAAATGACAGTTGTTCAGTCGGCAGTCCTACAGTGAAGCTGCCCATTCCCTGGGATTTAGATTCTGCAGTGCCAAAGCTGCAAGGGACGACTGTAGAGATAGTCCTCGACTTCCAATGGGTCACTTACTGACCGTTCAAAGTTACAAGGGCACTGAAAAAAGTGACTTGTCGTGACCATTCTTCACGTTTACGACCCTTGCACATCCCCGTGGCTGCGTGATTTACAATTCGTACGCAGACTCACATTTATGACGGTTTGCAGTGCTCCTGGGTCTTGCGATGGCCTCTCGCAACCTTCTGACAAGCAAAGTCAATGGGGAAACCGGATTCACTTAACAACCGGGTGTCAGGCCCAAGCCATCGTGTGGAGTTAGAGACTTGGGCCTGTCACAGTAGTACAGCATTAGGGGAATTGGGAGCGTTAGTGAGTGAGAGGAAAAGTTACTAGCCACAACAAATTCCTTTCTTATGATTCCTTTCAACAAATTCCTTTTGTATGATTATTTTAATGATAAGGGTTTTTAGACTAAGTTTTTAATTATTGGATTTGTTATATATTGTTTACCATGGTTGTGAGCCACCCCAAGTCTTCGGAGAGGGGTGGCATACAAATACAAAATAATACAAATTATTATTATTATTATTATTATTATTATTATTATTATTATTATTATTATTGCCAAGGTCATCTTTTGTTCTGCATCAACTGAAGAAAAGAGGGAGTTGGTGTGATCCCTGCACTCGGACTGGTTCTCGTGATGAACTTGTGGGTGTGGGGATGTGGGATGAACCTGGGTGGGGTAATGGGAAGAAGTTAGAAGTTAGAAGTTAGTATAATGGCTCTGTTAATAAATGGAACCTTGAGTGGCAGAATTGGACTGGAACTTGATTTATTTCTCAGATGCCATTTGGGGTGCTGACACTGGGTTACTAATTTAACAATTAAGAACATAAGAACATAAGAAGGGCCATGCTGAATCGGGCCAAAGCCCATCGAGTCCATCATTCTGTGTCATACAGTGGCTCACCAAATGTACATGGGGATCTTGAGCAGAAAGAGAAGGCAAAACCCTCCCTTTCCCTTGACCCCCAACAAATGGGACCCAAGGGAATCCTGCCTGCCTTAATCAACATAGAACAATGAACAATTGCATTGAACAATTGCAATGATTCGCTTAACCAATGTGGAAAGAAAAGTCGTAAAATGGGGCAAAATAAAGTTTTCAACAAATTTTTCAATCAACACTGGACTCAATTGTGATCGTACGTGGAGGACCACCTGGATACATTTGTCTAGGATGCTGCTGTGGCTTCAATGTTTGGAAGAACTGGCATCTAAGAGACCCATCTCCTTCCATCTCCCCATGCTTCTCCAGCCACTGAGGGTTGTCAAGAGAAGTGGAAGCAATGGATTTTGATCTTGAGGAATTAGCCCTGACTCTCTTGCTGCCAAGAGGTAAATGAAAATCGGTGGCCAGAAACTAAAGTAGGAATCCACCCATAATAGCCTCGGATGGC